>NC_133341.1:15669666-16003000 GCF_030506205.2 Paramisgurnus dabryanus
ATGGTGTTATCCATACTTGGGATCAAACTTGTGACCTTTGTGTTTCCAACCCAGCTTCTTAATTACTGGGCAAAAATCACAACCCAGACAGCGAAAACCTTTTAAAGGACTCCTTGATACAAGGAAGGCATTCATACTTACTGACAAGTTTATAAAGTGAAGTGTTTTGAAGTTAAATGTGTAAAATTGTATAAGCAGTTGACCATTTCAACAATGTGAGAAGTAAAGAAGCTGGGAATTTTATTCCACCTTAATGTGACGGCTAATTATATAATAACATGATCCTCCTTTAACTGAATCTGAGTGGTCCTACACAAAGTAAAGCAGATTAAAAATGTAAAGTTTTTGTCATTCCAATAAAGCATATTGAAATTGAAACGGATGAAGATATCAAGGTGAACAGAAGGACTGAGCAATGAAATATAATCCTTCATAAAGTGAGAGACAATGGGAAATATGACCTAACCGGCCAAAACTGTCACATAATACCAAATAACAATTATGAAGAAATGTGAAAGGCAATGGTTTGTGACCCTATCGGTGAAATCCAGGCTAAAGTATCATAATCTAATTATGAGATTAGGAAGTCAAGGTTTGATGTCAGTCATTGATTTCACATTGACTACATTTACATGTACACCCATGATGTGATGTCCCTCCTGTTTACATTCAGATTATTCACTAATAATTGTGGTTGTTGTTATTCACATAGCCCAATGTACAACACAAATAATGAGTTGTGTTGATGAGTTTAGGGAAAACGTCCTAATTTCAAATTTACTACAAATTCACGCTTAAGGTGCGTGACAAAAACACATGCATGCTTCAGTTAGTGCAGTATAGATGCGATTAAAGGGCTTACATGGCAGAGTATTGCGATTAAAATCAGCATACGACACGTTTTAATATGATTACTTGCTGCGGTTATGAGCTTAATTGCATTATTTTGATCAAAGTATTGTGTTTACATTAGATCAAGTGTAATCGTTATATTTCCAAAATCTTATTATAGCATTATGAGGGTGAATGTAAATGTAGTCACAGATTTCAATCTTTGATATGGCCTTATTTAGTCAATAAGATACTAATGTTATATTTTCACAGAATGGTTTTATGTGGAAAACGTCTCGGTTACGGATGTAACCCTCGTTCCCTGAAGGAGGGAACGGAGACGTCACGTCGTGACCGACGAATTGGGAACTCGCTTAGAGAGACCAATCTGCTTCGTATACTACTAAAACGCCAATGAACTTGGCCTTGAGATATTTGCATAATGCTGGCGCTGCCCCGCCAGGTGCCTATATAAGCAGCAGGTGCAAATATGGAAATTAGCTTCTTTTCGCTGAGAAAGCCGGGAAAATGAGACCGGCCGATAAACAGCAGGGGGCAGCCCTGTGGCGACGGGACGTGACGTCTCCGTTCCCTCCTTCAGGGAACGAGGGTTACATCTGTAACCGAGACGTTCCCTTTCAGTCGGTCACTACGACGTCACGTCGTGACCGACGAATTGGGAATCCCTACCAAAACGCCACTAGGGGCTGACCTCTTCCAGTGTCTGCGTAAAGCCCTCCGGTTCCACTTAAGGAGGAGGAGATAGGTTTTAAGGCAGAAGGCCGGGCACTAGATGTTCCAAAACCCCACAGTAGTGCCAGCGACTGGGAAGCGCCCTATCTGAGCGGTATAGGAACGCTGCGGAAGCCACCACCCTGTTAAGGGCTAATGGTGGGCGAAAGTCAACCGTAGTTGAGGAATAAGACAGTCGTGGCTGTGTAAGCAAAGCAGAGCTCTGCTAAGGGAAACGTGGGCTGGTAGGATTAACCCCACGGAAAAATACTCACAAAGGAACCCGGTGGGACACAATGTGGAGCCCGAGCCAGACACGTAGGTTCGTGAGGATACAGCTAGTGAAAGGCTGACAGCCAATGCTCCGCAACAAAGGCTGCCAAGGCAGCGGAGGAAGAGCAATTCAAACCTTTACGCATTTTTGCTCTGATGGCCTTCCATACTGAAACTCAATTTGGAGCCTCAGTCGGAGGCTGCAAGCCGACTTGCGAGTCTGCTCTCCGTGCCCTCCCTGGAGAGGAAAGAACACGAGAGGATACAGGCTCGATACGAACATTGTAAAATCTAATGAACGTATTAGGTGTCGCCTAACCAGCAGCTCTACAGATGTCTGTTAGCGAGGAACCACGAGCGATAGCCCAAAATGAGGCAACACTCCGTGTGGAGTGCGCTCTCAAATTAAGGGTAAGAAATACCCTGAAGATTATAAGCCAGGGCGATAGTATCAACTATCCAATGAGACATCCTCTGCTTAGTGACAGCTTTCCCTTTCTGCTGGCCACCATAACAAACAAAGAGCTGGTCTGAGGTCCTGAGGCTTTGCGTGCGAACCACGTAGAGTCGCAGTGCGCGTACGGGGCACAACAAAGCCATGGTTGGGTCTGCGTCCCCCGGGGGCAGCGCTTGCAAGCTCACCACCTTATCTCTGAAGGGAGTGGTGGGAACTTTGGGCACGTAGCCTGGTCTGGGTCTCAATGTTACACTCGAGACAGCAGGGCCAAACTAAAGGCACGAATCGTCAACAGAGAATGCATGTAAATCCCCTACTCTCTTCATGGAGGCCAATGCTAGCAGGGTCAGAGTTTTCATTGATAAAAAACTTCAGACTCGCAGACTGCAAAGGCTAAAATAGGAGACCTGAAGGCTTCAGCACCATGGACAGGTCTCAGGAGGAAAGAGGGAGGGCGCGAGGGGTTTAGCCTGCGAGCGCCTCTTAAAATGTAATAATTAAATCATGCTGGCCAACTGATCTGCCGTTGATAAGTGAGTGATTAGCAGAAATAGCGGCGATATCAACTTTAATGGCGGAGGGACAGCCTACCATCTAACCTATGTTAAAGATATAAAAGCACAATGTTAATGGGGATTCTCTGGGGTCCTCGCGTTGCGAAGAGCACCGGGTGACGAAAAAGGTTTCATTAAGCGCGTAAGCCCGTCTTGTGGACGGTGCTCGAACCGCGTCGATGGTGTTAGATACCGCTTGCGATAAATCACCTAAACCTTGCGCGCGCTCAACGACCATACATGGAGATGGCACAGGTCGGGCGCGAGTGCCAATGTGCCCCTTCCTTGAGAAAGAAAGTCCTTCCTCAGGGGAATCCGCCAGGGAGGGCTGTCGCGAGGAGCATTAACTATGAAAACCAATTCTTGGTCGTCCAGTACGGACGATTAATAAACGGCTCTCCTCGTCCTGCCTGACTTTGCACAGTGTCTGCGCAATAAAGCTCACTGGAAGGAATGCGTATTTACGCACCCCCCGCGGCCAGCTGTGTGCCAACGCATCCACGCCGAGGCTGCCCTCGGTTAGTGAATAAAATAGGCGACAGTGGGTATCGTCCGGCGACGCAAACAGATCTATCTACGCACAACCGAACTTCTTCCAAATTAGCTGGACCGTCTGGAGGTGGAGTCGCCATTCGCCGGGGGCGCAGCTCGGGAAGCGCGTCTGCCGCTGTATTGAGCGAACCCGGGATGTAAATGGCACGAAGGGACCTCAGATGCTTCTGACTCCAAAGGAGGAGATGACGAGTGAGATGCGACAGGTGACGAGAGCGCAAAACCGCCTTAACGGTAAATAACGCAACAGTCGCAATGTTATCGGTGTCGACTAATACATCCTTCCCTCGCATCTCCATAGCGGAGCGTACAAGTCCCAGATATACAGCGCACCGCTCGCGGCAGTTGGGGTGCTATGCACACCCCAGAGACTGCAAGCCCGTCATACGTGGCTGATCATCCCGTGCTTAGGGCATCGCATGCTACAGAATGCCAGGAGACCCCTTAGAGGCATATCTTGCTATCAGAAATGCTGGGTCTACTACGGGGAAAATTTAAATGACACGCAGGTGTATTGTTTACACGGTGTATGCCGGTGCGCCACGCTCTCCTCGAGACTCGATCGTAAAGCCAACGCTGAAGCGGTCTCATATGACGCAGCTCGAGCAGTGTCACAGCCGCAGCATGCTGTCATATGTCCAGGAGCTTCTGAAATTGTTTCAGAGGGACCGCGTACTTCCCTCGAATTAAACCGAGGCAAGTCAGAACTGACTGGTTGCGCGCTCTTGTAAACACGCCAATTAGTCGATCGAGTCTTATTTCCATACTGAGAAAAAGGATCCTCTGCACGGGGCAAAGTTGCTCTTTCCCAGTCGACCTGCAGACTTAAACGAGCGAGATGCCGAAGCATTAACTCTGTGTTCGCGCACGTCTGCCAAGAACGGGCTATTATAAGTCGACGTAGAAAAAAGCAGAATGCAAACAACGCTCTCTCTCTGACATTTTAATGCCGTGACTAGCACATGGAGACACGGAGAGAGAGAGACAGCTCGAATGGTGTACTTAGTATTAATATGCCCACCCCACGACGCAGAGCGAAAAAACGGTCTAAAGCGAGGGGAGATGGACACATAAAGTACACGTCTTACAGGTCTAAGGCTGCAAACCGATCTGAATATTGAAATACGAGCCTCGGCGTTATCATCCAAAAAAAACACCTTCGTAGAGCCGGTGCGTAAATCAAATCGATCGTAACCCGCCGCGTATTTTGGGTACTATGAGATAAAGGCTGGAAAAACCCTATCATCATCATCATCTCGGTAAGAGGGACCGGCTCAAACATCCTTCGCCAACAGGATATTGACTTTTGCACGCAGTACATGTGCATCGGACGCTTTCACTACAGTGAAACGAAAGCCCGAATTTTGGGGTGTGCCGGATTCGTAACCGAGGCGGATCGTGCGTAAAACCCAACGAAACGGGCTGGGAACTGAAGCCAAGCACCCAGGCACCGTACGAGGAGAAATAACGACACTACCGAAGTACCCGCGGTGGGGCAGCGAAGCGAGACAGGTGGGACTGCCGGTGCGTCTGCTGTGACAGCATAAACATCTACAGTATGTGTGTGTGACACTGACCTGAGCCCGCTGAGGGTAACGGTCGTCTGGTCTCCTCTACGGAGAGCGCAGACTCCGATGAGGGTGCTGGTGGTCCGGTCTCCTCAGCGGAAAGCTCGGACTCCTCAGGTCACCCGCTGGCGATAGAGGAGAGGTAGGGGAGCTGGTGTGTACCCGCTCACGGCTCTCCCGATCCTCCGGAGACCTAGAGAGGGAAGAGGAATGCACTCTTATGTGTGGTTAAGTGGGTACCGGCCGAACAGCCGGTGGAACATATGCAAACCAAGGATTTTCCACCCGACCCTCTATCGGGGGAAGGAGCTCCATCTCCTGAAGAGTGATCCTCTGCCAATCCGGGTCGCCCTTCACTGGCCACTTAAACTCCCGAATCTCACGGGAAGCGGCTAAGCGGGCGGGGCGAGCTGCTGACGACCGGTTCCCCTGCGCTGCCGAGATGGGGTCCGAGGAGGGGAACGGAGGTGGTCGCCGCAGGACGCCGACGGCGAGAGGCAGACTGAGGAGCCGGCGTGGTGGACCAAGGGCAGCTCTCTTCCGCCGGGGCATGACCTAGGAGATCGCCTCAGTCTGCGCAGCGGAGCTGTACGACTCCCCTGGCTCGCCGAAGAGGCCGGTCTGTGAGACAGGAGCATTCAAGTTGTTCTCGTCTGCGTCCGTCATGTCAGCCAGACACAGCCAAAGGTGGCGATCTTGAACCACTGTGGTGGACATCGCACGACTGAAGGTCGCGGCCTCCCTCGTAAATCCTTGGTGAGCCTGCAGCAACGTTATTGCGTGCAGGGCCGAAGCCGCCTCTCCGGCATGCCTGATGGGCAGCGTCCGTAACCGGACGACTGTCTACAAACACGGGAGGGAAGGGTTGGGTGGTCCCTCCAGGAACACATCCCGCTCCACTGAAGGGGTCCCCGCCTTTAGCGGCTCCGTTGGTGAGGGAGGTGAGGGGTGAAAGCTGAACGGCCGGATGGCCGCAAATCACGTCAGCTCTTCGTGCCGTCGGGAAAGAAAGGCACAGGAGGAGAGGACCGAGAGGCCCGAGCAGCTCCGAAGTACCAATCCTGTGGGCGGGACGGTTCGGGCGGAGAGGGGTTAACCTTTCCAACTCTACTGTCTCCGCCGCTCGAGCGGGCACGGCCGCCATCTCCGGAACGACTCTGCCTCGGAGGAAAAATGGACACCCCTCTGATGCTGCAGAAGTGACGGGACCAGAAGGAGGTCCAATGGATTCGGCAGACATCGTAGAACACGACTCTGGAGTCTCCACCGGAGCCTCAACCGGCTGAGGATGAGAAGGCCGGTAGGTGGAGGACCCATCCTCCGTCCTACTCAGCGTAGTGACGCAAAGGGCGCCCTGCGAGCGCTTGACAGCCGCACCATGGCGGCGTCAGCACTGCAAAGGCGCGGACAGCGGACAACTCTTTTAGGGAAATCACTCTTTAGGTGCTCAGCTGATGATGCGCACAGGGAGAGGCAACGCACACACTAAACTCAAAACAAAAAGATGCAGAGCCGTGGAATACTGCGAGTGCCCGCTGTGTTAGTACTGCTTGTCAATCAACTTCAGCAACCGTTCCCAGAAGAGCAAGTAGCTCTAAGCGAGTTCCCAATTCGTCGGTCACGACGTGACGCCGTAGTGACCGACTGAAAGGGAACAGTAAATCACCCACAAAAAAGAGGCAAGGTCACATTTCTTTTTATTCTTGAATATCTGGCAGTGTAACCAACCTAGTATATGGTTATTCACTTGAATAGACACGATTAGGAAAGATACATAATGTACACTATATATTATATATTTCAGAGAGTTAAACTTTCAAATCACTATTACACCTATGGTCATCTTAAACAGCAGCAGGTAAAACGTTTAATATATTGGGGTATGAAATGATATATTGGGGTATTATTTTGCAATGACATGTATTGGAATATGATTTTCTATTTAAACCGCTAAGGTTAATTGTATTCATATTACACAGTACACTGTTCAGGCACTTTACAGATATACACTCACCTAAAGAATTATTAGGAACACCTGTTCAATTTCTCATTAATGCAATTATCTAATCAACCAATCACATGGTAGTTGCTTCAATGCATTTAGGGGTGTGAAGAAAGGAGATTTAAGCAATTTTGAGCGTGGAAGATGGGCCAGATGGGCCGTTGAGTATTTCACAATCTGCTCAGTTACTGGGATTTTCATGCACAACCATTTCTAGGGTTTACAAAGAATGGTGTGAAAAGGGAAAAACATCCAGTATGCGGCAGTCCTGTGGGTGAAAATGCTTTGTTGATGCTAGAGATCACAGGAGAATGGGCAGACAGATTCAAGCTGATAGAAGAGCAACTTTGACTGAAATAAACACTCGTTACAACCGAGGTATGCAGCAAAGCATTTGTAAAGCCACAACATGCATAACCTTGAGGCGGATGGGCTACAACAACAGAAGACCCCACCGGGTACCATTCATCTCCACTACAAATAGGAAAAGAGGCTACAATTTGCACAAGCTCACCAAAATTTGCCAGTTGAAGACTAGAAAAATGTTGCCTGGTCTGATGAGTCTCAATTTCTGTTGAGACATTCAGATGGTAGAGTCAGAATTTGGCGTAAACAGAATGAGAACATGGATCCATCATCCCTTGTTGTAACCACTGTGCAGGCTGGTGGTGGTGGTGTAATGGTGTGGGGATGTTTTCTTGGCACACTTTAGGCCCCTTATTGCCAATTGGGCATCGTTTGAATGCCGCGGCCTACCTAAGCATTGTTTCTGACCATGTCCATCCCTTTATGACCACCATGTACCGATCCTCTGATGGCTACTTCCAGCAGGATGATGCACCATGTCACAAAGCTCGAATCATTTCAAATTGGTTTCTTGAACATGACAATGAGTTCACTGTACTAAAATGGCCCCCACAGTCATCAGATCTCAACCCAATAAAGCATCTTTGGGATGCGGTGGAACGGGAGCTTCGTGCCCTGGATGTGCATCCCACAAATATGACCAGTCACGGAAAGTAGGGTCTGGGCTATTTTGAGTCATTCACAGATTATTAAAGTGCTTTCCAACGATGTGTAACACATGGAAATATGATAAGAATTGGAGAAGTTGTGGCCATTTGAATATAGGAACTCAGAAAAACTCAAACCGAGAAAATTGAGATGAGAGGGACTCTTCTTTCCAGCTGGGGGAGACAGTACGGCTCATTTACATCTCATTTAGCTAAGCCATACCCCCTGTAAAGCCGTTTTGAGATACAGATGTTCTAGCATCATATGTTGATTTTATGACAGAAGTCCGAATGACAACATGCACAAATAAACGTGACTTTTCACCTTTGTGTGGATCACAAGTCGAATCCAGTCTGTTTCAGATGTGTGAATCATCCAATGACCATTTTTGTCCACAAATGCGTATAATCCGTGAAATATAGATATATAGTCTATTGTTTACTATTTACTATTGTCTGGTAATACAATATAATATAAAATCTGAGGACTATTTACATCGTAACATGTAAGGGTATATGAGATTACACTCCGGTAAT
Source organism: Paramisgurnus dabryanus (assembly GCF_030506205.2). Classification (NCBI taxonomy): domain Eukaryota; kingdom Metazoa; phylum Chordata; class Actinopteri; order Cypriniformes; family Cobitidae; genus Paramisgurnus; species Paramisgurnus dabryanus. The sequence continues at coordinate 15,678,186 of NC_133341.1, forward strand.
GTACGTTCCGTTAAACACATGAACCCGCCTTCAAAGTTTGCATTTAAAATAGGGAGGTAGTATAATAGGTAATCCAAACAGCGCCGTCGAAAACGTGAAGTCCTTTAGGGATGTAACCAATCGCTCACTCATTCCTCTATCAGCCAATGACTTTATGGAAAATATTAATAGACAAAACATGTAGCCAATTATATAAAGAATTCAACGATCTCTGTGTAACTTATGTGTGTTTGGACTCATGCTGCGCTGCAAGAACTGACAGATAGATTACATCAAAGTACAGCGAGAGCGAGTCGAAATTAAACTACTCCGTAAGATTTCTTGAAGAGCTCTCGCGGTACTTTGACATCATATGACTGCGGCGCCGCATAAAGTCAGTGATGCGGCTGACGTACGACGCGGCTGACTGTTATTTGTTCCGTCCCAGCTTCTTTTATTTTTCTATTGTTTTGTGCGCCCGAGCTTCATTTACAGCAGGGCTAGTCAACTGGCAGCCCGCGGGCCAAGTGCGGCCCGCCAATCATCTTTATCCGGCCCGCCGGTCACCTTTGGCCGTTTCTCAATCGGAAGGCTGCAGCCTCCGGAGGTCGCATATGCAAACTGCATACGTCATCAAGTTTAAGTTAACTGAGCATTGCATTCACAAATCATAAGCATATTACAACAATTTACGATTAACTAAGAATAATAGTCAACTTTATAATTGTTAAAATTCTGAAATAAGACTTAATGACGTATGCAGCCTGGAAATGCGACCTCCGGAGGCTGCAGCCTTATTGAGAAACGACTATAGTCTGATTTAAATTCAGCGTGATTACTTTTACCTTTCCACTGTACAAGACAACACAGAAAGGGGCTGTGTGGGGTGCCAATCATCTGCGGGTGCGAAATTATTTGATCCAATTCGAGCTTTGGATGCATTCAAGAAAATAAACTTATGCGACTACACCGCATGTGACGCGGCGACCAGAAGTGATGTATTTCAGTGTGTTCCAATCAAAACTGTGTGCAAAGTTAAAATTATTAATTATTTTTTGTTTTACTTTATCAGTAACACTTGAATACTTTAATTGCTGGTAAGTAAATTATTAACTATACTCGTAGATTAAAGGTTCTCTCCCATGACAGATTTACGATTAAACTACATTTTCATTTCGACTGCCACTAGGGGGCGAACTCCTGACAGTTATATCTGTATGTAATGTACAATGGAAAGGCTGTTTAGCCTATATATCTATAAAATATTAAAAAAGAAAACATGTAGTGCAATTTTAGTCATTAGGAGAAGACTATATGTTGTGAGTAGTTGACATGTAACAATTAATGAAAGTTACCACTGATATAAACAAAATATGTTTAGGAGTATTGATCTTTTACACTTTTACTATTAACATTTGGCTCTTACATGTTAAACTGCAATTGTTTTAAATATTAATAAAGAAAATATGAGTTTTCAGTAATTAAAATGCTTTTAAATTTCAATTTTTTTTTATATGTTTTTTTTTCAAATATACTACAACAAAAGTAACAAAAACGACAACAACACACACATATATATGGTAAAAGTAAAAAATATATCAAAAGTAAAAATAGGGGTAAAAGTTTGGCCCACGTCATATTTACAATTTTAAAATCTGGCCCCCGAAGAAAAGTAGTTGAAGACCCCTGATTTACAGTCCGGGGAGACGCACGCTACAAGTTTGAAAAAAAACAATTATCAAACATGTTTGAGGAACAGGGCAGCCGCGTCACTACAGTCACGTGACTTCACGCTCGAGCCGGAAGAGAAGACAATGCTGAATATAGTAGTAATTCTTGCTATTTTTGGACCAAAATGTATTTTCGATGCTTCAACAAATTCTTACTGACCCACTTTGATGATGTTTTATTACCTTTCTAGACATGAAAACCCTACATAGATTTTCAATGGAGGGGACAGAAAGCTCTCGGACTAAATCTAACGTTAAAACATCTTAAACTGTGTTCCGAAGATGAACGGAGGTCTTCCGAGTTTAGAACGACATAAGGGTAAGTCATTTATTACATTATTTTCATTTTTGGGCGAACTATCCTTATTTAGTAGTCACGCTGTTCCCTTTGGGGGTGGGGGCGAAAACACAAGCCGCTTATACAGTATGTAAATATACACACAGACAATGACGCCCCCTGCTGCACGCTAGAATTTCTCGAAAAACAAGCGGATTTCAACCGCAAAATGTACGCTTTTAAATATACAAAAACTGCTATCTCAAACATGGAGAGGCTTTTTCGGGATCTCAACTAACAGATTAACATGGAGAGGATTTTTCGTGATTTCAACTAAAAGATTCTGCAATAAACAAAAATCACAAATTTTGAAAAAAAAAAACGTTGTTTCTCATTATCTCGAAACTTGTGCTGCCGACTTGTGTCACTGGTTTCCGTGACAGGTCACAAATCTCCATCAACTGCAAGATGCTATCCTTTCATTAGGGGCCAACATTTCTAAAGAATGCTTTCAGCATCTTGTTGAATCAATACCACGTAGAATTAAGGCAGTTCTGAAGGCGAAAAGGGGGTCAAACACAGTATTAGTATGGTGTTCCTAATAATCCTTTAGGTGAGTGTATAGCAGACCTTCATATTAAGTTATCTTATGGCTTGAGTTTGCAAGGTTTATTAGATGTTAGTCAATTTATGCAATAAATACCTGTGACTGTACTTTAACTCTCTGATGTCCTTGTGTGATTTGGCTTCCCTGAGCAGTTTTATCTGCACTGACATTTGTGCTTTTTTCAAGTTGCTTAAAAACACAATAATGGCAAAAATCTCCTAACACTGTGTTCAGCACAAACTGGGCTACAATATTATGTGAGAAACATCTATGTACATGTTTGTATTTTTAAATAAAAAATGTTTACATGTGGTTTTAGAAAAAGCAAAATATTTAAGTCGCTAATATAAGTCCACAAAACCCATACAAAATATGTTTTCACAAGACTTTTAAAACTGGATCTAGTAGTCCAGATTTTTTTCTTTAAAATTATGAGAATATATCAAGCAATATATAAAGAGTTTGGTTCCAAAACAAGATAACTCTGATGAAAAACTTGTATTTTGATTGTGCTTTCCAATTAATATCAATCAAAATACAGTTGGTTTGTTTTAATTTGAGCCTTTATAACTAAAAAAAAAAAAAAAAAAAACGGCTAAGTAGCACAATAAAGACATAACATAATAATAAACATGTTTTGACAAAAATGTTATCGTTAATTTTAGTTATCGTTTTGGAACTATCAAACTCTTCATATTGATCTACAATTTCTAAGAGGCTGTTTACACTTGGCATTAACATGCGTTTTCGTCGATCGGATCACAAGTGGACGACGTTAATGCCAGGTGTAAACGGTGTTCAAAACGTTTTGAACGCGTCCACTTTCGACCACTTTCAACCACATCCAGAGGTAGTCGAAACCACTTTAGATCGGATCGCTTTGGAGTTGCGGAACGCAATGTGGTTGAATGCGTTCGAACAGCCACACGCGACCGCCTTCTCTCCGCCCATTTATCTAATCTGAGGTAATAAACACAAGTTTTACGTCTTTTTTGACTTCTGCCGTGAACATACGGTGAACAGCGCTATTTTTAGCCTTTCATTGATAAAACTACTGCGGGGTGTTCTCCGTAGTTTCGTTTTGAAAGCGTGAAAGTTGCGCGATCCTATTTCATCAATTGCGCTAAAAATTCAGAGAAAGCTCCAACAAATAAACGTACAAAACACTGTGCAGCATGTATACTTGCTAAACAAGCAGCGGGCTCCGACATAATATAAGTTTGCGTCCATATAAACTAATAATTACTCCCGCTCGCGTTTGAATGACAGCAGAGAGACTCGCCCACCGACCGCCCCCTCACAGTATTCAGGACAGATGCGATCGAAAGTGGACAAAAGAGACGGATTTAAATACCAGGTGTAAACGCAATGTGTCTCTCTCGTCCACTTGTGATCCGATCGATGAAAACACATCTTAATACCAAGTGTAAACAGCCCCTAAGACACTTTTTGCTTCGAAAGCCCATATATGAGGAGGCGTGAAAGCTCCTGAATAACCTGTGATTAACACCTGAGGAAACAAAGACTTGCATAATGAGCCTGAGCCTCTCATGCAGGAATGTTGGAGAAAAATCAAAAAAGAAATACAAAAGTAATTATTTTGTTTGTATATACTGTATATACACTGAAAAAAATGATTCATTGAATTTAATACATTTTTTTAAGGTAAGTGGTTGCAATCAATTTATTTAAGCTACATTTAAACAACAATTTTATATTTTATTTTACGTTACTAATCTTTTTTGTTTAAATGTAGCTTAAATAAATTGATTGCAACCACTTACCTTAAAATGTTTTATTAAATTCAGTGATTCATTTTTTCAGTGTACAAACAAATATAGGTTAAGGGTAGGGTTGTGGTTAAATGTTCCAAAATATCTTTAAAACCATAAATGTTCAAAAAATTAAATGTGTCTAATCTGATGCATTCATTTTGCGAAAAGCACAATTTAATTTTGCAAAAAGCACAATTTAATTTTGTAAAAAGCACAATCTATTTTGTGAAAAGCACAATTTAATTTTGCGAAAAGCATAACATTCTGATATATCAGAACGCGCATCATGTATATTTTCTTAATAGAAATCTAATGCTATGTACACACCAAACGTGGGGCATCACGTTACTAGCTCTAGATTACTCGCGGGATTTAACTTTGTGTCATGCAAATTTTTTGCTGGAGTTAAATATTTTAAACTTGGGCAAAGACGCGTTCTAGGCCATTAGCGCGGGTTTCTGCGGCAAACGCGCTGCCCATATCACATCATTCGCATCGCCCTATGCGAGGACGCGTCTGATCACATCTTTGCATTGACTTTGTATGTAATCTACTCGCGCAAATCGTTGAACTCGTGTCTGGTGTAGACCCACAGTAAGTCTCTTTGCGCAGTAATTTAAAAAATTAAGAGGTTGCAGCGCACATGCCATTGTCGACCCCTGAAAGTTAACTGTTGTGATTTATTTTATATTGTTGAGAAGTTGTTGGGTTTAGGGTGGGGTTGGGGTTAGATGGTCCAAAATATCTTTAAAACCATACATTTTCAGAAAATTAAATGTGTATTATTTTTATGCATTAGGCAAACAACCTTGAAACATAACCACAGGTTGTAATAAGCCTATAACGTAACTGTAGATCAAAAATAAGCTGCTGCTCACACAATCGAACTATGAGGTCATTGTTTTTGGAGGATAGTCATTTTACCCATTTGGTGCTCCCTGCTACAAAGTTGTGCAACAGAAAAGTTCTTTATGGAGCCATACAACCCAACAAAGACCATTATAGGAACCTTTTTTTTATAAGTGTGTGGTTTACATGCCTCTGATTCATGTCTGCGCTACTCTATTAATGAGGTCTCCATGACAGATATATCTGACAGAGAACATGGAAGATCTTATGAGAACAACACTTCTGTCTAAATGTCAAATGTCATTTCTGGTGAAAACCAAATCCTGCTCATCACCAGGTTATTACTTTCCTACCATAAAGCATGGCTGTGCCAACAACATCACAATGTGCTGACAAGAGCAACGTGACAAGTGTTGTTGACTGTGAAAATGCCAGATGCGAAAATGATCTATAATGTAGCATCAGACAAACAATATGAACTAGCCACTTTGTTGGAACTCAAATCACTTTGTTTAAGCACCCCTGCCAAACTGAAACCCTGTAAAGAAACTGTGGCAAAACCTGAAACGACATCACAATGATGCCCCTAATCCAATCTGATAGTACTTGAAAGGATCTACCGGTAATGAAGGCTAAAACTGCCCAAATTCACTGATACAAAACGTAAAGCAGGACTTAAAGCCATATCCATTACAAAGCAGAAAGATTTGTATACATGAAAACTAAATGTTTTAACCTCTGTATGATGTATTGTGTGTCTTTGGATGTCAACAATAAAAGTTTAGTCTAAGAACATGTGGGTGTGTGCATGTGAATGTGAAAGAGGGAGAACAAGAGCAAAAACGAGGATGATGATGACGGTGATGAGATGGGATATGTTTCCAGAAAAAACATTGGGGGGGACGGGAGTTTGTGAGATGAGTGTGGGGAGATAAAAGGTCAACATCACTGTAAATGTCAGACAAAGCAGAAATGTTTTTAGAGAATTCAGACGGACAGACACCGAAACAGAGACTATGGTGCATCTGCTGTGTATTTGGATTTCACTGGTGCCATTTTCAGCTATAATGTTTAGCGATATGATGGAACAAAACACTGTAAAGGTCATTACCCGTAATCTGAATATGGTGGTGTTTATCTAAGCAAGATCAGTTTGAATACATAATCTTGATTGTCTTCCCTGTTTATGAGAAAAGGGGAACAGCAATCAGAGGATATTCTTTCTTTTTCATTTGGCTCATGTAATCAAGTCCAGTTAAGTGAACGACTGAAACTGAGAAATGAAAACAGCAATGTTATGACTTTCATCACTCAGACGCGCGCGCGCGCACACACACACACACGGATATGGGTGTGTATTAGCTACATTTAGCAGCATTCCTTCCAAAGAGAGTCAAATATAGTGGAGACTGGATGTATAATCAAGAACGCCACAAATTGCAGTGTGTCCCTTTCAGGCATTCTGTCTCTTCTGTGAAATTTTGGATAACAGATCTGTCCCTTATTCTGTCTTATTTTATGCCTTATCAATTTATCATCTACTAGACCTCTGTCGGACTTTTAAAATATATTAAAGACTGGACCTGCACATGTTCCTTGAAGACTGTGGAGAAATATCCTGCTGGGAACGATCATCCTTGGGACTTCGTCGAAATTTGTGTGCTCGTTTTTGCTCAGCACCACGTTGCACGGTTCTACCTGTTGAAACCGCCCAGTCACACATGAGATAACGCTGTCACCTAGTGGTCATCAATATATATAACACCTGTGAGATTCAATAATATAAAGGACTATGATCGCTTTAAAACACAACGAAGCTCTAAATTATCATAAGTATTGAATTATTGTAATAAAAAAAAAATATTTAGAGTACTTAAGTATCAATTGCGAAGGTGTTTAATTAAACAGATGCACCATAGTGCATAGTGTTTAGTATTATCCAGGCCAGTTGGGGACAGTCCAACAACGTAATACGCATGAGGTAACGTCGCCGCTTTAACTAAATTCGCTTTCTTTTGTATGCAGTTTGCAGACTTTGCACGGAAACGATACATCATGGCCAGTTTTCAAAAGCTTACATTTTCAGGCCCCCAAAATATCAGCAATAAGCATAGTCAAAGTGTATTATCTTTAGCATAGTGCACACAGCTATGTTTATAAGTAATATGATGTATGAATTGAAGCTAGGGTGTAATATGCATAGGCTACCATAGAGCTCTTTTAAAGGGACAATAATTAGGATTTAAAGGGGCCATGTCACAAGACTTTTTTAAGATGTCAAATAAATCCTTGGTATCCCCAGAGTACATATGTGACGTTTTAGCTCAAAATACCATATAAATAATTTATTATAGCATGTGAAAATTGACACTTTGTAGGTGTGTGCAAAAATGTGCCGTTTTGGGTGTGTCCTTTAAAATGCAAATGAGCGGATGAAGTGCAAACACTGATCACAATGATGGTGGTTTAATGAAATTGAAACTCATTTGTGCTGTAAATTATTTTCTCTCTCTCTTTCTCTCTGCACTAAATGGCAGTGCTGTTGTTGGATAGTGCAGATTAAGGGGTGGTATTATTATAATAAGAGCTCCTTATGACATCATAAAGAGAGCCAAATTTCAACCAGCTATTTTTTATGTGCTTGTAGATAATGGTTTTCTAAAACTAAGTTACTGGGTTGATCTTTTTCACATTTTCTAGGTTGTTAGAAGCACTGGGGACCCAATCATAGCACTTAAACATGGAAAAAGTCAGATTTTCATGCCATGGCCCCTTTAAATTATTTTATTTGTTAAAATCAATGTCATTATTTATAAATATGTCCTTGTTGATGTCAAATTACCTCTGCCAATGTTCTGACTGTTCTTTGTAAGCTTAGAATTTCTTCTCTTTACATTGAACGGGTAAGTCCAAGGCTTCCATGTCTATATATAGCAAAGAGGGACAAAAAGCACTAGCCTACCAACGTGTTACCACAACGCGTTTTCATTCAGAACACGTGAACCAGCTGAAACGGACAAAGAGGCTGTTTACACTTGGCATTAACATGCGTTTTCTTCGATCGAATCACAAGTGGACGACGTTAATGCCAGGTGTAAACGGTGTTCAAAACGTTTTGAGCTTGTCCACTTTCCACCACTTTCAACAACATCCAGAGGTAGTCGAAACCACTTTGAATCGGATCGCTTTGGAGTTGCGGAACGCATATGTGGTTGAATGAGTTCGAACAGCCACACGCGACCGCCTTCTCTCCGCCCATTTATCTAATCTGAGGTATTAAACACAAGTTTTACGTCTTTTTTCGACTTCTGGCGTGAACATACGGTGAACAGCGCTATTTTTAGCCTTTCATTGATACAAGAAAGCGGCTGATCTCCGTAGTTTCGTTTTGAAAGCGTGTGAAAGTTGCGCGATCCTATTTCATCAATTGCGCTGAAAATTCAGAGAAAGCTCTTACATACACACGTACAAAACTCTGTGCAGCATGTTTACTTGCTAAACAAGCAGTGGACTCCGACATAATATTAGTTTGCGTCCATATAAACTCATAATTACTCCCGCTCGTGTTTGAATGACAGCAGAGAGACTCGCCCACCGTCTCACAGACCACCCCCTCACAGTATTCAGGACAGAAGCGGTCGAAAGTGGATAAAAGAGACGGATTTAAATACCAGGTGTAAACGTAATGTGGCTCTCTCGTCCACTTGTGATCCGATCAATGAAAACACATCTTAATACCAAGGGTAAACAGCCCAAAGAGATCAGTGAATACATAACGGCTACAGTAGTTGCAACACACATTTGGGAAAGCGGGCGCTAGAGAGCACTATTTGTTTGAATGCAAAATACAATTTCATCACTAGATGGGGAAATCTTACCCCCTTAAAAGGGGTCATAGAGTGAAAATTGTACTTTTTCCATGTTTAAGTGCTATAATTGGGTCCTCAGTGCTTCTATCAACATAGAAAACGTGAAAAAGAATAACCCAGTAACTTTGTTTGGGTAAGCCATTTTTTGCAAGCATTGGATTATTAGGTTAGATTTCGCCTGTTTTGTGAGGTAGGTATTATTACAATAATACCGCCCCTTAATCTGCACTATCCAACCACGGCACTGCCATTTAGAGCAGAGAGAGAAAAAATAATTGACAGCACAATTGAGTTTCAATTTCAACAAACCACCATCATTTTGATCAGTCTTTGCATTTCATTCGCTCATTTGCATTTTAAAGGACACACCCAAAAACGGCACAATTTTAAGGTAGGCTATTTGAAGTGTGCCAAATAATAGCAAACAAACAAATCTGCATAAAAACAGCCCATCATTTATATACATGCTTTGCAGGCTAGTTTATTTGTTTAGCACCTTTTATTCACAATAGTTGTTCAAAGTTGATATCACTGAAAAAGACTTGCAGTAGTCCTCTCTGTAGGCAATGCTTGTTTTTGCTGTCCTTGCTGTTTTGGTGAGTATGAAATTTCTGGAAGAGTCCTCATGAGTACAGTTAAAGCTGAAAAGCATATATTGTGGAGACGCAACTGCTTCATAAAGGGACTGCTAAGGCCCTGAACACCTGTGCTGGGTGATCAGCACAAATGGTGGGCGAGACAGACTGCGGTTTACTTTAATTAACCTGGGTCTTATATGCATATAGTCTGATCACTACTACATCAGTATTACTAGATGTCAAGCGTCTGAATATCTGTGTGTTGTGAATGCGATGTACAGTGCCATCCAAACATCTGACCCAACTGGTAAGATGTAATGATAAACTCCACAGATCTAATGTATAATGTATTGATGCTCCTATATCTCATATTTAGATTATGGGACTTTCTCCTGGATTTTAAAGGAAAGCACCACGGTTTTTCAATATTTTACTAAGTTCTTATGAATTAATACATACCTATCTTTGTACAATGCATACACTTTTAATCTTTGTATAGCGCTTCTTGAATGTGTTAGCATTTAGCCTAGCCCCATTCATTCCTATTGCAGCTTTCACAAAGGCCGCGGTGTGTACTGAGCTTGCCGCTGGGTTCAGCCCAGCCAATATGGATACCTTGTTTGAATGCCCCGTTTCTATTTGTCGCGCGGGTAATCGTCACAGAGTGCAGCGCAAAAGTTCAACTATTTTGAACTTTGACCGCGGCGTGAGCGCTAGCTGACAAACCGCCCTCGCGCGGCTCAAGCCATTGAAATGAAGTGGTTTCATAGCGCAGCACACACCGAGTCCTATGTGAAAGCTGCATAAGGCTCCAAACAAAAGTTTTATTTTGTGCCAACATACTTATTTATGTTACTACTCATGTTACAGTCTTTAAAAACATGGAAGTGTTTGGTGGCTTCTAAATTCATCCCTGTTTGGATCCTAAGGAATGAATGGGGCTAGGCTAAATGGTAACACATTCATGAGGCGCTGTACAAAGATTAAAAGTGGATGCATTGAAAAAACATAGGTATGTATTCGTCGGTGGGGTTTTCATTTAAAAACATGATAAAAATGAGCTTAATTTATTAAGTGACCTTAAATGTTTTTGTGTATATTTTCAAGTTCGACTTAAAGGCGGAGTCCATGATGTTTGAAAGCCAATGTTGATATTTGAAATCACCTAAACAAACACGCCCCTACCCCAATAGAATCTGGACCTTCTGTTGATAGACCCGCCCCACACATACGCAACTCGGCATTTGATTTGATTTGATTGGCTATAAGTGTGTTTTGGTAGTCGGCCCGTCTCCTTTTCCAACGCGTTTTTCAAACATCGTGGACTCCGCCTTTAAATTATTATATGGTGTCAAATCTTTGGTCACTACAGTATTATTGGTCTTTCTACACTTTTCATCCAGACCCATGTCAGTAAATAGCTAGTGAAGTATAAAATTTGGTGGTGGGGTGAATCTGTGTTAGGTGAATAAGTGGTCCGTTGGCACACATCATACAGGCTTTACATTTAGGGTCTACACAACAAATGCATTTGGGCACCCCTGACAATTTCCATGATTTTCATTTATACATTTTTGGGTGTTTGGATCAGCAATTTCCTTTTGAACTATCGAATAACTGAAGGACACAGTAACATTTCAGTAGTGAAATGGTTTTTTTTGGATTAACAGAAAATGTGCAACATGCATTAAAACCAAATTAGACAGGTGCATAAATTTGGGCACCCTTGTCATTTTGTTGATTTGAATACATGTAACTACTTAGCACTGATTATTTGGAACACACAATTGGTTTGGTGAGCTCTTAAACCTTTAACTTCATAGACAGGTGCATCCAATCATAAAAAAAAATTATTTAAGGTGGCCAATAGCAAGTTATTGGTCTCTTTGACTCTCCTCTGAAGAGTGGCAAGCTGGAGGCCTCAAACCACCTCTTAAATGACCTGAAAATAAAGATTGTTCAACACTATGGTTTAGGGGAAGGCTACAAAAAGTTATTGCAGGGATATACGCTGTCAGTGCCCACTGTGAGGAACATAGTGAGTAAATGGAAGACCACAGGCACAGTTCTTGTCAGAAGTGGCAGACCACGTAAAATATTGGAGAGACAAAGGCGAAGGATAGTGAGTGATCAAAAACAGACAGACCACCTCCAAAGACCTACAACATCAATTTACTGCAGATGGTGTCACTGTGCATCGTTTAACAATTCAGTGCACTTTGCACTTTGATGCGAAAAAAGCTTTTCCTCACACCGCCAGTAACGGAGTTGCACAAACACATTTGGACAAGCCAGCTTCATTATGGAATACGGTGATGTGGACTGATGAAACAAAGATTGAGTTATTTGGTCGTAACAAGGGGTGTTATGCATGGCGGCAAAAGAACACAGCATTCCAAGAAAAACACTAACATTTGGTGGAGGTTCTATCATGCTGTGGGGCTGTGTGGCCAGTGCCGGTACTGGGAATCTTAGAGTTGAGGGTCGCATGGATTCCCCTCAATATCTGCAGATTCTTAAGAATAATGTTGAGGAATCAGTCACAAAGTTGAAGTTACTCCAGGGCTGGATATTTCAACAAGACAACAACCCAAAACACTGCTCAAAATCTACTCAGGCATTTATGCAGAGGAACAAATACAATGTTCTGGAATGACCATCCCAGTCCCCAGACCTGAATGTTGTGCAATATCATTGAACATCTGTGGGGCGATTTGAAACGGGCTGTCCATGCACGGCAACAATCAAACCTAAATGAACTGGAGATGTTTTGTAAGGAGGAATGGTCCAAAATACATTCATCCAGAATCCAGACACTACAGGCTATAGGAAGTGTCTAGAAGCTCTTATTTCTGGTAAAGGAGGCTTTACTAAATATTGATGTGATTTCTCTGTTGGGGTGCCCAAATTTAAGCACCTGTCTAATCTCGTTTTGATGCATATTGCACCTTTTCTGTTAATCCAATAATTCTCATTTCACAACTGAAATATGTCCTTCAGTTATTTGATAGATCAAAATGAAATTGCTGATCCAAACACCCAAATATTTATAAATTAAAATCATGGAAAGTGTCAGGGGTGCCCAAACTTCTATAGAATGAGGAAAATACATAATCCTTTTTACAAGACATATTTTTGATCAAAGATTTTTATTTGAAATAACAGCTAATACAGATTTGGAATTAAAACATTAATTATTATAAATTGAAATAAAAATCAAACAAAGCAAAATTGCTTCAACTGATAATCTATAAAAGTGTCAAACAAACCCTTCATACAAAACACTCATTTCATTTAGGTAATTAAAATAACTAAATGTGAGATTTAAAGGCTTGTACTTTAATAATTTTATTTTCAAAGATAATCTTATAATCTCTGTTGATGTGTTGGTAGATCATGCATTCGGATGAAGATACATTTGCGCTGGAAATGTGAGTATATAACTCGTTACACTTGAAAATGAGCTCCACATGTTGCTTATTATTAAATGATCATTTACATGACCTGGATATTTGATTATATGTAGGCTATATGGAATACTGTTGTGTAATTGAATACATTTTATAATTTTTATTTAGCTCTTTATTTATACCAGCCCCCATGCACCCGCTTTAGTGGAGTGATAAAGAAAATTTGTTCCCATATACTTCTTATCATTTATGTTATGAAGGTGTCAATGTTTAAAATGCAAACAAACTAAAGAAGCGAAACACGTGACCATATGATGCTTTTCAGTGGTCTAAAATGAAGTGCAGAATGACTTTTCCATTGATCCCCTTTATAAACTCAGAGATGTGGATTCGGACTGCAATACCACACGGCCTTGGTGTTCATCAAAAAACAGTAGGGATTTTTATGTGGGTGGACGGTGCAAAACACTAATTATCTGGATTCGTATAGCAATAAAACCTCTAACCCAGGGGTCTCCAACCTTTTTGTGAGCAAGGGCTACCACAATGGAAAAAACAACATAAACATAAAATCTGGAGGGCTACTTTTTGATATAATCTACTCAAAACATTTTTGTTTTACTTGTTTATTTTATTTTATTTTACTTGTTGATATGTTTTAGTATTGTTTAAAATGTTAACATACTTAAGCCAAGCAAGCTAATATAAAACATATGTAAATATTACAATTGAGACTATTAATAGAATGTGCTCACAGTCTCTGCCCGCGGGCACCACGTTGGAGACCCCTGCTCTTACCCCATGTTAATGATGAAAATGAATGCTTTTGACCAAATTACTATGATAGATCTATAACCCTAACCTAAGTGCTTAATGAAATAATCATGGTTGACATGGCTTGCGCAACATGATCTCATGGAAATTTGTGTTATAGTCACAAAAAAATATTAATTTATTCGTGTCCATGGCACAAAATTCAGCTTTTTTCGTGCCTTGAGCACGAATGTCTATTTCGTGTCATTCAGCACGAAATTATATTCATATATTCTCATAGTTTTTTTCCCTATTTTCTTACCATTGTCACTTGGGGTTCGGGGCTCGAATCACTTTCTGTTACATTTTTAGACGTGGTTGAAAAACACAAATGTGCAACTGACATAAGGTTTTAAAAGATGCTGCATCATGCCTTCTTTATTAGACAAAGTATTGTGGAGGAAGGGGGGAATTGAATTGGCATATGTTGCAGGCCAGACTCGAACATGTATCACCCAAATGGGCACTACATCCGATGCACTCATTTCCATACCATTGGTTAATGTCATTCTCTCATTTTTAATAGTGACCTGAATTTGTCACCAAGCTGGAATAGGGACTCTAGGCTTTCTTTTAATTACTAATTACCGAACAAAGATGAAGGACAAAGAGTATACGTTTTAAAACTGTTAGACTTTTCTTCATAACAGACATGGAAGTTCAGAAATAATCACATCATCAAAATATATGATATATGGTAAAATGATACAATTTTATTCTGTGCTTTTTAGTATCATTCACGGACACTAGAGGGCGCAACAGACCACAACGTCGTCAGAGTAATAAACACATGATTCAAACATCAAATACTGCTGTGTCTAAATTAAACCACTGTTTTATTTTGTGTTCTCTATACTAAAAAGTCATATGTTATGAGATTTTTATTTGTTTTTTTAATTGTGTCAAAATATGAGTTTGTTAAATGTTTCCGAGGCAAGCATGAAAGCAAATTATCTGCCTAATTATGTCCCCAAAATTGTGAGCGAATCTTTCAAACATGGTAAGGAGCGTCACTTTCCGGCTGACATCAGAAGTATTCAGGGCAATCACAACGTACAGATTACCTGGCCAATCAGGGACACATGGCTTTTTAAATCAATGAGTTTTGTACATAAATCAGTGCATTTCAGGAAGGGAGGGAAATCTGGAGCTACAAAAATGCACAGTATTTGGAAAATAATGTGTTTTTTTTAACCATAAACCACGTTTTATATATTGTATTATACCAAATAAACAAAATAAAGCTGTTTTTTTAGTAATGAAGTAGGTCCCCTTTAAGTAATAAACTTAACTGCCAAGCTTGTGTCCTTTGCAATAAAAAAATAGTGCATCATGTACAGTTACTTCATAAGCGAGGAGCAATGCTCTTTTGGCATCAATGATGTCAACAAGCCAATTATAATCTGTGTGCAAAACCCAGCCGAGATTCAAGCTTAAGAAAAGATTATAGTAAATAACGCAAAACATTGTGGACTGTTTTATCACATGGCTTTAGAAGATTTTAAATACAGAAAAGGTTTTCACAAAATGTTATTGTAATACTTTGAATAGACGCAGGACTCAGATACAGTACGTTTATGTAAGGGATAATGTAGAGGCAGCCGGTAGTTATTGGGAAATAAGCCCCGACAGTGTGATCAGGACCCGACGCGAAGCGGAGGGTCTTGTATCACACTGAAGGGGCTTATTTCCCAATAACTACCGGCTGCCTCTACATTATCCCGCTTATTACACGGCTACTTGCCACATAAGAACAAAACTGGACATGAATATGAATTTGAAACATTTTATTGGCATATTTGTTTTAAATTAACATTTTTATCCTTCCGCGAAACTTTGCACCGATGCATAAAATGACCGTAATACTTATACCTTATTAAGATCCTCTGTTTCCTCTGTCTCCATTTTTTCTCTTTTAGCCAGTCTTTGAGAAGTTTTAATGCCCATTCTGTATTTTTTTTGTGTGTTGGCTTCGTAGCTGTCATGCTCTATTTTGTCAAGTTCAGTCTCAGTAAGCTGTCTGTGTCTTGTCGTGGTTGTCGAGTGTTTGTCACAAGATGGCGCCAAACAGACAGTAATCTTTATTGATCTTCATTGGCGCGGAGCGATTTTACTCGTGCAAGTAGTCCGGCTATGCGTTTTTATTTTGGAGCGGTTATTATTTGAAAAGAACGAACCTGCAAATGTCTCAACTGACCAATCAGAATCAAGCATTCCAGAGAGCCATGTAATAAAGTGTTTTTAAAATAGTCTTTTATGATTTTTATGGTGTATTATTTGGAGTTTGACAGCTGTCGTCGTCATGAACTGCAATAGGATAGAAATGTATAAAACCTTCAATTTTTCAATAATCACATATTTATTTAATTTCTAAAGAAGCTAAAGAAACCATGAGAGGAACCCTTTTTTCAGTTCACTGCATGTGTCTATCATTCAGATCTGAGTGTGCTCACTCTCCTCCCTAGAGAGGAATTTACCCTGAGAATCTGATCTTTAGTTGTCAGCAGTGAAGTAAGCCTCTACCTGCTGTCTGAATACCCCAACACACACCAGGACAGGGATTACTCCAGCCAGAACCAGCTGTCTTGGAAACATTCAGTTTAGAATTGCCATGGCCACAAAGCAGAAAGGTAGAACAGTCAGTAGAAAGCAATAACCACATCATAATATATATACTATTTAAAAATAAAGCTACAGAAGACCAACTTCTTTTCCTATGGTTGAAAGCTATCCTTTGGCCTTCAACTGAACAACCTGCTGTCTGAAGGTTTCAGTGACTTTAGAACGTGCCAGATTAACACCTGGGAGGAATCTGAAAGTGTTCTCTATTTTTGATCAGCGTTATTTTTCTAATATCTCAGTTATGTTTTTATACTGTGCTTCAGACTATATTTAACTCAAGAAATATTACACTTTCACTCCTGTTAGGATAACTAAGCGACTCTGAAATGTAGGAAATTGTGGGTTCTTTTCTAATTTTGATCTTCACTGTAGATGCTAGAAATCACTTCCCCTATGTGTTTCCCCTTACTAGCCAGTGGTGCTACTTTTTAGAGTGTAAGAAAGAAAAGACAGACATCAGTAGAAGAATTATGATAAACCGAAAGGAGGGCAGCTGATAGCTGTTGAAGTGATTTAAATTACATAAGTATTTTCTGTGAAATATATACAGTATACATATGTGACCCTCTCTGTGAAATCCAGGCTAAATTCTCATCTAATTCTGAGATAAGGGGCATAAATGTTTGAATTCAATCATTGATTTAAATTTTTGACATGGCCTTACTCATTGTTAAAGATATCATGGGGATATTTTCACAGAATGTATTTTACATTGTGTAAGATGATTTTATGAACAAAACAGTAAATTACAAAAATTGATTTTAGCTGGGTTTTCACAGACTGGCTAACATATTCCATTTTCTATAAATAATACTTTAATTATAGTGTCATTAAAAATTTAATCTGTGTCTCTGGTTTAGGAACAGCAGCACTTTACAAAGACATATTGTGTAAAAACTGATTAAAAGCATTAAACATACAGTTACACAACATTTTTATTTAGCTAAATATGCTGTAATCAAGATTTGATTAATTCATTATTGACTTAATTGAAAAATCAAGAAACAAATAATTAAATTGTGAAGTGTTATTACCAAAACTGTTTCTAAAAAAAAAAGAAAAGGCAAACATTGTTCATTGTTCTTGTTTATATTTCCATATATCGTCTGTGCCAGTATTCTTTCTAAAATACACCCACGTGACACAGACAACACACTATGATGTCACTGTGGAATTCTATTTATGACATCACAAATTATGCTGTCGGTTCTTTCGTCTTTTTAAAGACGTAATTTCATCTGAGTGTTTCTGGGGACGGTCGATATTTTCACCTGGGAATGGTCACAATCGTTGTCTGAAATGCTTGGACATTCCCTTAGGCGGCATTTGTGGATGAGTCATGCTCCCACTGTGGGAAGCTGACCATGTCAGAGTTGCGGTCCAAGCTCCAGTACCTGATAAAGGGCGGAGTCCCTGTCCCACTGATACAACGTAGTATTTTGCATGCTGGGGTGTGCGGCCGAACAGTAGGGGCTTTCCCTACAGGGAACCAGCAAAACCCGGCAGAAAACACAAGAGGAAGCGGCCCTGAGGTGGCGACTCCATTAGTTGGAGGGGTTCACTCTTTAGCCTCATTCACACAGCAGTTTGGTCCCAGAAAATACCTGTAAACTTGGCTGACAAGCTTTAGTGTGAACGCAAACACGTCCCGTAAATGTCCCGGATCGCTCGTTAAGAGGACTGAGTAACTTTGCCGTATAATACCTGGAAAGTCCTCAGTGTGAATGAGACTTTTGTCAAAATAAGTGCCTGCTGCACACCCGTCAAAACCTTTTATGATAAAAGAGACGCTCAAATTCTCAAAATACACGTAAGACACTCCCTTAACAGTGCACTCTGATTACGCATGAGATTATGCGAGTATCTGGCAAACGCGAGCCTGTCTTTTTTTATCATAAACCCTTTAGACGCGTCTGCAGCAGGCACTTATTTTGACAAGACACGTGATGCACGCAGAATCTCTAGACGCGCAGAACACATATTTTGATAAAAGGAACCACACACATGAAGGGCTACATACATGTTGTGATGAACTTCGCATTGAGCGCCCTCGAAAAAAGAAGTCACTGGCCACTGCATGATCCTCATCTCCTTGTCTGTTACTCAGACCAGCAGAAGGGAAAAGCTGTCTCCGAGCAGAGGATGTCCCACTGGATAGTGGATGCTATTGCCCTGGCTTAAGGGAGGCCATGCCCTCTCGGGTTGAGACCAGGAGTATTGCGTCCTCCTGTGCGCTGGCACGTGGTGCTTTGCTAACAGGTATTTGTAGAGCTGCAGGCTGGGAAACACTTAACACGTTTGCTAGATCTATTCTCCAGTGTTCTCACCTTAAACAGGTGAAACACTGAGAGTCGTGCCTCATGTCTTGACTTGAAGCACTATCACAGTGCTATATTCGTCACGGAGCATCTGGTGGCAGCCCTCATTTGTTGAATTGTTGAAAACCTAATGCTTGCTGTCCATATGTAAGGACTTGTCCGCAGTATAGCCTATGTCCGTGTTTTCCCTGCCATCTCTGATATGGTGTAGTCTCATTGAAGCCCACCCCAGAGTCCTTATTATATAGTAAAACTGTGAATTCCAAACTGTATAACCCACTTAGAAACTCTTGAGGAGGATGTGGCCGCAGCACTTTTCTTACTGCAGGAACAGATACATTGAGTAGGTTGTGCAGGAACAGCAGTTACTGGCCTTCTCTACCTTAACAAGGCACCAGGAGGCTTATGAGGGATTCCCAATTTGTCTGTCATTGACGTGATGTCGAAGTGACGATTAAGTGGAAACGTCTTGTGTGTAACTCTCGGAAGGAAGTGGATGGAGACGTCAAGTCCATTATGTCATTAAAGATGTATCTGTTCCCCAAGACTGGAGCCCTGCGATATGCGTAAGGAATAATTGACGACGGGCCATTGAATTATACGAAAATAATGCACACCAAGGTGGTAATGCGGCACGACGGAGTGCCGTTACACCGCAGATGCGCATTATTTTCAAATAATTCTAAGGAGTCAATTATTCCTCTTATACCACAGTTACCACAAACATTGCTCTGGTGCCTATTTTTAAGACATTTGACAAGTTAGGTGTGCGGTTTACAGAAAAATAATCAACACCCATAGAACATTTCTCAGCCAATCAGAATGCAGCATTCAACAGACACATGGTATTAACATAAATACACATCTTCCCCAATCCATCAAACCCTCAGAATCTTTTCTCACTCTGTCGACACCAACATGCAACAACACCTCCGACCCCCATCTCTGCCAGTGTGAACCCGAGGACTTCCTATAAACTTTTTAAAACCTTTGAGATTCAGGAAGTTCATCTGATCTGCCCCCATTCCCCACCTTTCTATTCCCATAACTCTAATGCCCTCACACGGATTAATGACTCATATCACACATCGTGAAAAATCCACATCTGCTTTGAATACACACAAACTCTGAGAACCTTTTTAACTAGCTGCGTTTTAATTAAAAACTAAGACAAATAAGAAACACTTTGACTGGAGGAGCTGTGGGACAGCACAAGTGAGCGTGTACTGTATTAATCTTAAATGTCCAGGATTATAAAATTCTCCTGCTGCTTCCATCGTGGCAGTTCTCCCGAGCACACGAGGAGAGACAGACTGACTCAAGCCGTGATCTGCAGTGTAATGTGGAGCTTATCTGAGTGTTTGTGTACAAGTTTCCATAATGTGTAAAACTCATTAAACAAACGAGGGGCGGGAATGAGAGACCAGGCACTCAAAACCGGTTAAAAATCTCTTCTGTCAAACACGAACACTTATGCATGCATTATCACACATTAACCTTGACCCACAAACAGGCACACCTTTCATAAACGTAGTAATTTCCTACAGGGAGGGTAATTCACATTTACACTGCATGTCCTACTATTTTATTTTATAACTATGACATTTTAATAAATTATATTAAAAGTGTTCCTGTAGCTTACTTGATAGATAGAGCATAATGACAGTGATTTAAAAAAATGTATACATTGAATGCCTTGTAAATCACTTGGGATGAAAGTTTCTACCAAATAAATGAGTTCAGATGCAAAAGTGCTCCTGTTTTCAGTGCGTCTGACATGTTTTCTTGTAAACGAGCGTTTTTATCCAGCTCTCATGTTTAGGTTTAGCAATTTCATTTTAATGGCGATGGAAAGAGTATTAGTCAGTAATTGAAATACCTAAATGTCACTTTAGTCAATTTTGAATGTGATCCATGGTCGTTTTGCGTGCTCTCGTTCATCTAATTCATCTTCTGTGCACTTCTATGCATTACTGTAAAACCAACGTGGCATTTAGAGGCTTTTGTATCTGAGCTCCTCATATACATCACATTTTTAGAAGCTCAGATGCAAAAGCCACTAAACGCCACCTCAGTCAAAAATTACATAATAATATTGCCCGAATGCTATCGGCACATATTCATCCAGGTTTTTTTTCTTAATGATGGCAGGGACCCCCACATTAATGAACCAATAGCATTAAGGGACCCCTCTCCTATAACATATATACGTTTTATAAAGAAAAAGTTAAACTGATAAATAGTAACTCTGAACAGGACAGCAAATATTTACAAACTTCAATAATAGATTTGAAAACACCTTAAAGGGTGCAGCTTGGACACATCTTCAGTGAAGGACCCAGGGTCATAGGGTCATCATTAAGAAAAAAAAAACCTGGATGAATATGTGCCGATAGCATTCGGTCAATATTATTATGTAATTTTTGACTGAGGTGGCGTTTAGTGGCTTTTGCATCTGAGCTTCTAAAAATGTGATGTATATGAGGAGCTCAGATACAAAAGCCTCTAATTCAATTTTTTGGGGACCCTTGGAACCTTCTAAGGGGGCCCTGGTGGTCCACAGATGTCAGTTTGAAAACCCCTGCTTTTTTCAAATACCTTCGCTTCAAATCCGCTTAATCCTGGTCTAAGGCCATTAAGAAATAGCGCTGGCTATTACCATTTATTACACGGCTCTCTGGAATGCTTGATTCTGATTGGTCAGTTGAGACATTTGCAGGTTCGTTATTTTCAAATAATAACCGCTCCAAAATAATAACACATAGCCGGTACTACTTGAACGATTTAATACAGAATGGGCATTAAAACTTCTCAAAGACTGGCTAAAAGAGAAAAAAAAATGGAGCCAGACAAGTATGAAGCAGAGGATCTTAATAAGGTATTACGATCATTTTATGCATCTGTGCAAAGTTTCGCGGAAGGATAAAAATGTTAATTTAAAACAAATATGCCAATAAAATGTTTCAAATTCATATTCGTGTCCAGTTTTTTTTTCTTATGTGGCAAGTAGCCGTGTAATTATCGGGATAATGTAGAGGCAGCCGGTAGTTATCGGGAAATAAGCCCTTTCAGTGTGATACAAGACCCTCCCTACCGGCTGCCTCTACATTATCCCTTAAGTTCAAAGATATATTTAATAATTTTACATTTCGTCTCCTCTCTATCTACATGTAAATATAAAGTGCTTGAGAACATTTTCACCAACACAACGCTCAGATGTCAAATCCTGAGGAAGTAAATCAGACACAACCTGCTGCTTTTCCTGCAGTTAACAACAATTTAGAAACATTTAAGAAACGCCCCTTAGGAAAACCTAAAAATTTTAAGCAATTTTCACACAGTTACCCTAAATTAACAACAACTTTATTCTCCCTTGATGAAAGCCTGCCTTAAAATACCACAGGATGACACGACAACAACACATTTCCTTCTGCCAAAACAGCTTGAATTCATCTGCCTGCATATCTGATTAGACTAGGATGCTTTTTAAAATAAAGTGAATATAAGTGAATTTTCCAGCTGTTGTTTATTGCACCATTGCTGCAGCAGTGAATACATAAAGTGTAAGCAAGAGATTACATGTGTGATCTGACAAACACAATAAAGTGCATTCTTTCTGATGTAACACATTGAACATTCTCATCTATTTAAATGGCAGCAGCTGACCCATCCATTGGTCCATTAAAGACGGTCTGTGATGCCTGAGCAGAATGAGAGGTGATGCACCTGTGCAGATAGAATGCCACACTGCGGACTGGGCAGGTGTGAAATAATGATCATGTAGTGTTCAATGATCCAGAATCTAAACATTAATCACAAACATCTAAATATGACTGAGAAACACTGCAGACACATACATCAGTATTTGTTCAGGTGTGTGCAACCTCGCTCTCCACAGGTTTTCTCAGCTTCCTTCTCCCTCCACACCTTGGTAAGATGGTCAGGGTTCCCACACCTTTGTTAACTTCAAATTCAAGGACTTTTCAGGTCCAATACCCTCAAATTCAAGGACTAAATGCGGGAACACATTTCAAGTGAGAGCAGGGTTACATCGTGTTACCTTTTAAGATACATTGTTACAGTTCCCTTTTGAGGGAACTCGCACTGCGGTGAAACTTTGGGGGCGCCTCCAGGGGTAAGTGTGTCTGAATGTGTATATCAAATTCAACCAATGGTGAGGCTTATCGACAAAGACAGGGTGAAGCGGGAGCCAGGAAGTATAGTCTTGTTCAAAATAATAGAAGTACAATGTGACTAACCAGAATAATCAAGGTTTTTAGTATATTTTTTTATTGCTACGTGGCAAACAAGTTACCAGTAGGTTCAGTAGATTCTCAGAAAACAAATGAGACCCAGCATTCATGATATGCACGCTCTTAAGGCTGTGCAATTGGGCAAGTAGTTGAATTAGTTGAAAGGGGTGTGTTCAAAAAAATAGCAGTGTGGCATTCAATCACTGAGGTCATCAATTTTGTGAAGAAACAGGTGTGAATTAGGTGGCCCCTATTTAAGGATGAAGCCAACACTTGTTGAACATGCATTTGAAAGCTGAGGAAAATGGGTCGTTCAAGACATTGTTCAGAAGAACAGCGTACTTTGATTAAAAAGTTGATTGGAGAGGGGAAAATCTATAGAGGTGCAAAAAATGGAGAGCAAAACCAGAGAGACGTGGAAGAAAATGGAAGACAACCATCAAAATGGATAGAAGAATAACCAGAATGGCAAAGGCTCAGCCAATGATCACCTCCAGGATGATCAAAGACAGTCTGGAGTTACCTGTAAGTACTGTGACAGTTAGAAGACGTCTGTGTGAAGCTAATCCATTTTCAAGAATCACCCGCAAAGTCTCTCTGTTAAAAAAAAGGCATGTGCAGAAGAGGTTACAATTTGCCAAAGAACACATCAACTGGCCTAAAGAGAAATGGAGGAACATTTTGTGGACTGATGAGAGTAAAATTGTTCTTTTTGGGTCCAAGGGCCACATGCAGTTTGTGAGACGACCCCCAAACTCTGAATTCAAGCCACAGTACACAGTGAAGCATGGAGGTGCAAGCAGGAACTGTACAACAGGTAACTGCTTTAACATCTGATACCTTGCATTCCTCTGTAAACTACGGTCATGATGGGATATTATTGCGGAGGTCTATGATCAATCCGGCGATTATAAAGAATCGCCGTTTTAGATTATTTAGAACAGTAAACCATGCTTGAATTCTTTGGGATTTAAAATCGAAAGCAAGTGGGTTATTAGGTGGACATTTAAACATCAGAAGCGTTATGCCAAAAAATGATCAAATACAACATCTGTTATATGAATCAAATTTGGATTTTTTATGTCTATCGGAAACTTGGTTGCATCAGAACTCTCCGGCTGATATGCTGAATGTGTATGGTTATAATATATATAGACGAGATAGAATTACTGGTAAAGGTGGAGGTGTGTTGTTTTATGTTAAGGATAATATAAGATGTGAGCAAATTCAATGGACCCATGGCTCTGATTTAGAATGTATTGGTCTTAAAATTATTTTGTCTGATAAAATGCAGTTTATTGTTATAGGAATTTATAGACCTCCATCTGCAAAGGTTGACTTTTGTGATAAACTACACACTCTAATTAAAGAGTGTAATTTAAATAAAGAGATTATTTTATTAGGAGATTTTAATATAAATTGGAATGATGAAACACATAGGAAAAAGTTACAGGGTGTAATGAGAAATTTTGACTTTCAGCAAATTATTGTAGGGCCCACTAGGATTACCACTTCATCAGAGACTTGCATTGACCTGGTGTTTACAAATAAACCTGATAGAATAAAGAAACATTATAATTTGGTAACTGGTCTCTCTGATCATAATATGATTTTAATACAAAGAAAGCTGACAAAAAGGAGGTTAAACCTGTTATCTGGTAAGATTGAAAAGTCCATAATCCCAAAAAGCCAATTAGAAAATGTTAGGATTGCAGTCGCAGATAAAGATTGGAATGATTGTTTAATGTATGAAAGTGTTGATGAAAATTGTAAATCCTTTATGTATGAAATTCAAGCAATAATAGATCACCATACAAGGAGAGTAAAAAGTACAAGTAAAAAGAAATATTTACCATGGTTAAATGAAGAAATTCGCTCACTTATGAAACAGAGAGATTATGCTCTCAAATTAGCTTTAAATTCAAAGATGGAATGTGACAGGCGTTCATTTACTACACTACGAAACAAGGTTGTGATGGAGCTTAGAAAGGCAAAAGCTTATTTTTTTATTAAAGCTATTAAGGAAGCTAGAGGAAATACAAAAGATATATGGCAAAATTTAAAGAAACTAACTGGAAGCGGTAATAAATCATATAAAGCAATAGAATTAAATATTGAAGGAATTATGATTAATGATCCATTACAGGTAGCAGAAGCCTTCAACAACTATTTTATTGATTGTACTAATACCTTGGCTCCAAAGATCTTAGATCTAAATGTCGTATCTGTTGAAATACCTAATATGAATCAAAATTGTCCTCTTTTAAATTTTAAAGAAATTAGTGATTTTAAGTTACAAAAGATTTCTTCCTCTATTAAATGTTCTAGGGCAAAGGATATATATGGGATGGATGCTATATTTTTTAAAACTCACAAGGATATGTTTGCGCCTCACATTTTAAAAATTATAAACTGGTCCATAAATGAATGTGTGTTTCCAAATGCGTGGAAAACTGCTGTAATTACACCATTATTTAAAGGAGGAGACCAGTCGGTTGTTAATAACTATAGACCAATTAGCATCCTCCCAGTCGTATCTAAAATTTTGGAAAAATGGATCTCAGAACAAATTATGACACACTTGAATAACACTACACCTACACTGCATCCTATGCAATTTGGATTTAGGAAAAATCATTCCACAGAAACTGCAAACTGCTACCTTTTAGAAAATATAAAATATATTTTGGATAAAGGTGGTGTTGTGGGAGCTGTCTTTTTGGATTTTAAGAAAGCATTTGATACTGTAAATCACATGGTTTTAATCAATAAGCTTTTAAATTATAATTTTTCACCAGAGTCAATTGCATGGATAAAATCTTACCTTACTGGTAGAGAACAGTGTGTACGTGTTCAAGATAAGATCTCTCGAATAGTAAGCAATACTACTGGTGTACCTCAAGGTTCAACTTTGGGTCCTTTGTTATTTAGTTTATACATTAATGATTTACCAAAAGTTTGTTCATCTAAAGTAAAGTGTCAAATGTATGCCGATGATACGGTTATATATCTGCATGCAAAAAGTAAATCTGAAGCTGCAAGAGAATTATCAGCCACTTTGGTTAATGTTTCTAAATGGCTGTCAAATTCATGTTTACACCTTAATGTTAGTAAGACTGTATGTATGTTTTTTTCAAAGTCTGTTAACAGAGAACCAGACCCGCACGTTATAGTAGCTGGAAGAAATTTGGAAGTAGTGCAAGAATATAAATATTTGGGTATTATATTAGATTCACAGCTTACATTTAAAAAACAAGTTCAAAAAGTAGGTAACAGAATTAAATTTAATCTTGCAAATTTCAGATATATAAGGAATAATTTAACAATTGAGGCATCAAAGTTGTATGTAAACGCAATGATATTTTCACATATTAATTATTGTCTGACTAGCTGGGTGCAGACAAAAAAAACCACATTAATATTAATTGAACGACTTTACAAACAATCTTTAAAAATATTAGATAAAAAGCCAAATTTGAATTACCATTGCAATATTTTAACTAAATATAATCTTTTAACTTGGGAAAATGTGATCAAATATGCAGATATTTTACTTGTTTGTAAAATTTTACATGGTTTAGCTTCACCTCCACTCAAGGAGTTTATTAAGCAGAGTCGAACTGCAATTACAAGAGCCACTGTTAGAGGAGATTGTACAGTACCATTTAGGAGGAGTTCGTTTGGCCAATCAGCCTTTTCCTATAGAGCTATACATGTTTGGAATGCTGTACCTATTGAGATAAGAGATATTGTTCCTTTTAATTATTTTTCTACATCTGTAAAACAGTGGCTATTAGATAATCAAAAATGTTGTCATGATTTGGTGTAGTGTGTGTTTTGTTGGTTATGATTATGCTGTTTGGAAAATGTATGATATGGTTATTTTTATTAGAATTTAGCATTTTAATTGTAATTGTGTTATTTAACATCCGCCTGCCTGGGACTACAAATGAAAATTATCCTGTATGGCTAAATTTGGCATATTTTCATGCTCTATGTGTTGCGTGGCTATGAATGTGCATTGTCCCATTTCTTAAATAAATAAACTCAAACTCAAACTCATCATGATATGGGCATGTTTCTCCTACTATGGTGTTGGGCCTATTTATCGCATACCAGGGATCATGGATCAGTTTGCATATGTTAAAATACTTGAAGAGGTCATGTTGCCCTATGCTGAAGAGGACATGCCCTTGAAATGGTTGTTTCAACAAGACAATGACCCAAAACACACTAGTAAACGGGCAAAGTCTTGGTTCCAAACCAACAAAATTAATGTTATGGAGTGGCCAGCCCAATCTCCAGACCTTAATCCAATTGAGAACTTGTGGGGTGATATCAAAAATGCTGTTTCTGAAGCAAAACCAAGAAATGTGAATGAATTGTGGAATGTTGTTAAAGAATCATGGAGTGGAATAACAGCTGAGAGGTGCCACAAGTTGGTTGACTCCATGCCACACAGATGTCAAGCAGTTTTAAAAAACTGTGGTCATACAACTAAATATTAGTTTAGTGATTCACAGGATTGCTAAATCCCAGAAAAAAAAATGTTTGTACAAAATAGTTTTGAGTTTGTACAGTCAAAGATCGACACTGCTATTTTTTTGAACACACCCCTTTCAACTAATTGCCCAATTGCACAGCCTTAAGAGCGTGCATATCATGACTGCTGGGTCTTGTTTGTTTTCTGAGAATCTACTGAACCTACTGGTAACTTGTTTGCCACGTAGCAATATAAAATATACTAAAAACCTTGATTGTTCTGGTTAGTCACATTGTACTACTATTATTTTGAACAAGACTGTATATCGCTATCTGAAATATTGCCAAAGACGGCGTTACAGGGACGCAGGAAGTATGGTAAGGGAGACGTAGCGTCTCGATCCCTTCTCAGGGAACAAAAGTTACATACGTAACCAGAGACGTTTACATATGTCAAACACAACTTTGCAAAAAAGCATTTTGGTATGAATCAAAATTCTCATACAGAAGATATAAGCATTTAAAGTGAACATTTAGCACGTGTGCTCAAAAAAGTATAGAATTTTATGATATTATCCTACACTACACAGGGAGTTATATGGATTTTTGAATAAAATAGATTCAAGCACTTTCAATGACCTGTATCTATGTATGTATATTTTCAAAAACTTCAGGATTTCAAGGACCCGTAGGAACCCTGATGGTTCTGTAACTTTGGTTACAGAAAGCATGTTTTTCTTTGATTGCAAATATTATTTTATAGTTCTTTAGGTGGACAGCTGTCAAAGTTTTGGGTCTATGTGTACTTTTAGTGCCATTAGCTAGTCTATTAATGCTCCAAATGATTTAGTTATATTGCACTGAGCAAAGATAGCAAAAATTCTAATTATGTCTTAGGAAACCAAAGACCCTTGACATCTGCATTATGACATTACTCTGAAAGCAGAAACAACACCATTTATTCAGTTGTTTTCATTTAATCAAAATAGTATTTAAACATTTTAACCAAAATTGTAATAAAAAAAATACCCCCCTGGCCCCCTTACACACAATCTATTGCACAAATACACACACACACACACACACACACACACACACACACACACACACACACACACACACACACACACACACACACACACACAGACGCAGCCACATGCAGACATCACATTTATTCGCTCTCTCAAACACACAATCTTTATTTGAACTGGTTGTCAATGAGAGTTCCCTTCATCTTGGCTTTCTTCGCTTCAAGTTCCGCCTGTGGAGAGAGATTCAGACCATAATTAAAACAATTACACCCACTGAGACTATTAAAACATTTACACATTCTCATTGAGTCAATTTCATCACAACCACAATATATGACTTTTCTTCAAAAAGGTAATATTACCATTATAATATTTTTCTTTTGTAAACCTTCTTTTATATCTTTTATCTTTATGATCTATCGTTCAGATACAAAACTATGTTTTTGTGAGAGTGTGAATGATTGCAGAACATCTAAGTCCTGTATAAGATTATCAATACTCAAATTTATGCTTTCTTGTTTCCTCGTTCCTCTGACCTCCAGCCCATGACCCAGAAATTGATTGAGGTAAGCTTTTGTGTAAGAAAGGAATATCAATTATTGAATTGCACCGCTAGGAACAAGGAGTGGGGGGCTTTCAGAGGAGTCATGAGCCATTATAGATGGGTGTATCCCATGTAGAAATGTTTTATCGACTTAACCTGTATGTGTTTAACTTTATTTTTATGTTTTAATATTTTCAGCGTTTACATAAAAGACATAAAAGCTGAATGCACTGCGTAACCAGAATCGTGCAGGGTTAAATTATTATACTGCTGCATATTATTGTATTACTTGCTGGTTTATTATGTATATGTGTTATATTACTTTACCACTGATGTGTTATAAAAGAATGTCCCAAAATACCCAATTCTTAGCTTTTTTATTCAATAATCAAATAATCAGTTGTATATGTCCTTTATATTTTGCTCTGTACTTCGCTTATAAGACATCTTTGTAAAATCAGTCATATATATATACAAATACATACAAATAAACTATCAGAAGATCGTTCCTTAATTATGTTTTTTTCCAACACATTTATAATCCTAAAGTTCAGCTTTAGCTGTTATTAAACATTTAATACATATTATATTTGTGGTTTACTTTAAAAGGTTTTACATTTTATTTTACAATGGCAAAACCGCTGTAGATGGCCGTGTTTTATTGATACAGTATGTTGAAATGACTCATTTTTAAATGGTAGTTATGCATCAAATCCAGGTGTTTGTGACATAAAATAAGCAATAATGCATCTAAAACAATGGAAAGCATCTTTTGCAGCGATTTTTGTGTGACCATATCAGTGAACCTAAGTTGCACCTTACTGAATGTGCAACTTTTTTTATAAATGTTTGTAATTTCTTTATTTTATGTTATTAGATTTTTCACACCCCTTTTTTTTTGCTGATCCGAAAAATTATCTGATCCCTGCCTCAAAAACTGTAATGTGATCCGAACCGTGAGTTTTGTGATCACTGACGTAACAGGTTCCCTGGTTGGAGACCAGCAATTGCCAGCTCCTTACCCAGCTCACTTAAAAGAGCCGTTAAATAAAATAAGATAAAAAATGTGTGTGGGTTGGTATATGTGGTTTAAACTGAAGGGCTTTAAAAAACTTAAATGGTACTTTTTCATAGATGAAAGACTGCCAACAGGTTTTAGTGATGGTTGGGGTTAGTTTCAATCATCAAAGCATGAATACACATGAACTTTGCATTCACTTCACTGTGTGTGTGTTCATACCAGTTCCTGTAGTCTTCTCTTGCTCATTCCCTTCCTTTCAAGTTGTTTCTCAATTACTTTGGCATTCTGTGCATAAGAGTCTGCCACCTCTCGCTGTAGGACAAAACAATCACAATGAATGACAGCTCTTCAAAAAAAAGAAATGACTCAGCACTGTCAAGCAAAAACGTACAGCTTCAATCTCTTCCTCTTCTTCATCGATTGTTGAGACGGTAACGGAGCTGAACTTGCCCATGTCTTTGGTACGCTTTGTCATCATAACCTAAAAAACACAAGTCATATATACTTATTGATATGAAATCTAATATCTTTCATTTAAAAACAAGTGTTTGGGACTACACAAAAACAATCAACTAAAATTGTCTTACCCTGACTTTCTTGGGAGCCTCTTGTTTCTGACTGTATACGCTTGTGTTGCCAAATCCTTGGCCGAACTTCACCAGAGCTCCGTCTACGATGAATGTCACTGGAGTGCTTTTCATCTGATGCTGATAAAACAACAGCAAACCACACCTACAGAACACACACACATATAAAATATGCTTACAATTCTGCATAATAAGACTAAATATCTGGAAAAAAAACTCTCATAGGAGATCATTCAGATCAGCTGACTCAGATAGGAATCAAACTAACATTGTTGCTGAGATCACAATTAACGCACGCTACATGCACAACACCTCCCATTGCAATAATTCGCTTTGACGTCAACCTCCTGGGCCACAGCATGGCCTGCTCGTCATGGCAACCAGAGGAAGCCTAGACCTGCAGCCCAACAGGATAAAGAACTAGCTATTTTTCCTATATGCTCATAAGTGCATGCTCATCGATGATATAAGGTCAAACACGCATTGTCAGAAGTAGTCTATGTTTTTACATATGCTGGGTATGCAGTTTTTATTCTTCACTCTGCATACTGTTCATCGTTGTGTTTGTTTGTAGTGTGTTTTCTGTGCCATTTAAAATTGTGAAACATGATGTGCTCACTTACTTTCCACATTTTTTACGAAACTGCCTTTCGATGCCATCCGCCCTGCACACACAGACACGTAAAGAAGTTAGTACATTTCTAAAACAATCCCGCAATGCAAAACTCAAACCTATATTTAGGCACACACCTTTTCAAGTACACCGTCTCATCTTCATCCACCTTGCAGAACTTGTGGGCGTGTTTTGCTGCATCAATCACTCTGGCTTTGTCAAGTGGTCTCATGGGTAATTTTTCCAGCTGACAGTCTAAAAAGGATCACACAGTTTAATTATCTCTGATTCTCATGCATACAGACCTATTAATGTAACCTAATAATGTTTCTAATCTAAGGCATTCAGGTGTTTCCAATATTAATCTGTAATAACTTTAAACAACTCTTTATGAAGTAGCTTTACTTAAGTTAAATATATTATGCAGTTCACATGTCTTATAAGTTGGCCTGTACGTTAAGCATAAATGTAAAGGGAACAGCTCAACCAAAAGTGAACAACTCATATATAGATGTATATGAATTTTATAAAATAATATTTTATATCCTTTCTGAAGCTTCAACAAGTTAAAGACCATTCAATGGCATAACAAAGCCAAGAAAAGCCAGGGATTATTTTAAATGTTGTTTTCCTTTTTGGTGAAATGTTCATTTAAACTTGAAAGACTAAAGTTTTTTAGCTTCACCAATTTGAAACTTGCAAATAGCGGAAATAGCGTACAAAGCAAGTCTAATCACACTCATTAAAATTCCACAGAGGGAAACCACATGAATAACGGCATGAGAATAAAAAGCAGCTGTTCTGATTATATTTCAAGTGAATGTGTTATTCTTCATAATCACACTCTTGCTGAGATGAATAAATAAGTGAGAATTTAACAACTGTGCAGAAGCAGGGAGACAGTCTATCATGCCAGCCCGTGCATTTACTAATGATGTAAATCTAAAACATATTTAATCTTAACGGGACTTTCACCCAGGGCATCATGTGGTGAGATTATTAAATGAACAAATCAAATTTTATTTCACATTCAGCAGCACGTGATTAAATATTGTGCATTTTGTGTATATACTAAATTAGAACATCAGCAAGCTTTGAAGATCCAAGTCTAAATCAGTAAATATAATTTGTGCACACATATAGTAACTGACAAACACCTGATTAAAAGCATGGTGCTGCTGATGAACCTCTTGTTCGGGGTACAATATAATATTAGTTTCCAGTCCAAAACTTTGAGCATTACATTACACCACACCAAGAGTGGAATATTAATCATTGCATCTCTTTTTTGATGGTTATTGTGTAAACAAACAGACAGATTGAGCTTCTCAAGAGAGTTGCATATGTGATTCATACATCAGGTCTGATATGTGGAAGGCCACTGTCTGAAACACTTTTAAACTAACAATGTGTCATCCCATATCAGTTCCGACTGAAGAACAAAACATTTTCAAGCACCAGATGACGAAAATGACACCTTTACCTAAATATTCACAGCTAACCGGGTCACAGCCCTGTAGTGTGATAGACCATTCCAGCTCCTAATAGCGTTTTCCTGTTCACACGTTTGATTGAGATGTGGCGCTCTGCAACTTTGTTTTAGAGACGTGTGATGATAACACCGTGAAACCTTCGAGCGGTGGATCTTTTTTTACTTTAATCCCCCCATTGTCCACAACAATATTTGAAGGCCTCCTTAGAACTTATACACAGTAAAGTATTCTAGAACTTGGCATAACTAACGTTAGATTTATTTTGTTAAAAAATATTTTTAAAATACATCAAGGCCTTTTTGGTAATTTGATTAGAGGGCCCTAATGGGTCCCGGGCCCCTGGTTGAAAAACACTATGTTACCTTCCCACGTGAAAATCTGTAATATATTATTGTATAAATATTAGTATGCCATAGTGCAGTAGTTCTCAACTCCAGTCCTCGGGACCCACTGCTCTGCACATTTTGGATGTCTCTCATATCTGACACACTCAGTTCAGTTCATGGAATCTATCCTAAGGAGCTGATAATCTGAATCAGGTGTGTTAAATAAGGGAGACATGCACAATATGCAGAGCAGTGGGTCCCGAGGACTGGAGTTGAGAACCACTGCCATAGTGTACTGTAGTACACCTAAGTGTTACTATAGTAAGTTATCTACAGTTCACTAAAATACTTTGGTATGCTATAGTATTTTTTTCATATGGGATAGAGGAAAATCCCTGTTTTCATATGGGATAGAGGAAAATCCCCCTTTTTTACAGTCAGCAAACGCAACACAGCGATTAATACGAAACGCTTCTAATTAACCCAACAAGTTGTTTACACTTTGTCGCATCGTTAGCAAATGGGGAGACCAGTGGCTGGAAACACGATGATGTGTTACATTAAACGTTAGACTGGTAGCTTTGGACTATACACTAAAAACACAGAACGGAAAAAGAAAACTTTCTGGGCACGGATAATTGATCACGCGTGTTAATAATGTGTGGTGGAGATGCTTACCTAAAACCAGCACCATCTGGCCGCAAAGACAATAATACACGTGCAGTGGCTTCTCTCCGTCATCATACTCTTCCCTATCACGAGTGTCCGAGCACACCACGCTCCGAGACACCACTTTGGGCATATTTGACCTTCGTTAGATACGTTTTAAAAGGCTGAAAAATGTCTGGTTTGACGCTTGTTTACTGTGCTGGTGTCGGCCGGTGATGACGTAGAATTCGGCGTGACGGTTGGTTGTGGCTAGAAGGAATACAGCTAAGGCCAAAATCTCGTGCAGTCTCGCCAGATGAGCGCTGTTATCATCCTAATCCTACCAAAACCTAACCCTAAACTCAAATTTCAAGAGATTTGGGACTATTTGTATCCTATTTATCAAGAACCACAATGCTTATCTTAACGCCAAACCATAAACTCAACATCTCGCGAGATTTGGCCTTAGCTGTATCCTCTCTAGCCAGAACCGTGAAGTTTGTGCATCTCGCGCATATTTGATCTGATCACCTGTAGATGGCGATGTGGATATTAAAAAGAACTTGAACTAAAAACAGAACATCGTTTTCAGGACAAGTGATGGACACGAATCCTTTCATTAAAAGGTGAGAAAGTACATATTTATTTGGTGTATCTTCTGATAACGATCTTTGTCAATATTTTTTCTGTCAGGAAATTTGCTTGTAATCCATAAATGGGCTTAAAAAGTTAGTTCAACATTTCATTCCCCATTATTCCAAATAGTGTTTTTTTTTTCTAGTGAGTCATAAAACTCTCATATTAGGTTATATGATCAAAGTATTATTATGTATAATTATGTTTTATCAATTTTGTAAATCGTTGTATAACAATATTTTTGTCCCTTCACTTTCTTAAATACACACTTGCATGCACAAACACACAGCATTACTATGGTGTAAAATCATTTATCAGAAGACTCCCTGACTGACAAAGTGCTACAACTGAATAGCAACAGGATGTCTTAAATAATAGACAGAGCACATGGGTTTTCTTACACAAGCACATGTGTGTTTGTTAGCAATCCTGCTGTGTTGGTTTAAGCAGTGAGTATGTTGTCATGTCTAAATTATCTGTATGATTGATACAGTCTCTCTCTCTCTCTCTCTCTCTCTCTCTCTCTCTCTCTCTGTCTCTCTCCAATGCTCAGATTAGGGACTCGCAGACTTAAAGATACCTGCCTGCCTCAGAACACCACGCATCATGCTTTCTCCTATTCTTCTCTCTTCTCTCTTCTGTTCTATAGCTTTTCTTTCAGGTAAGGAACTTTTCACCCCTCCTCTCTATCTCTTACTTTGTGCACTGTATATCACCTGGCTTTCTCATTCTTAACACAGGTAACCGCATGGCTGTCTGTGATCTCAGGAGATTCTTGTTCTTTTGCTGTTTCACACTATCAGCCATTCCTTTACTTTGCTGGCTAAGTCAAATGATGTCTTTCTGTCTTTGTTGCGCGTGTGTGAGTCATGATACAGCTTAACTAAGGTCTTAATGGATACCTGCACAGATAAATGAAAGAATGGTGTCTTGAATGAGGCATCGCGTTAGCCAAAAGGCACATGGGAGTTACTGCTTTTAATAGATGTACTTTTGACAAAAGCTTTATCAGTCAGGTTTTGTGGATCATGTCTTTAATGTGAATGAGTAAATGGGCTTAGTACAGCTGTATGTGCTTGTCTGCATATTTTGTAATGACTATAATTTTGCATGAATGCTTGTATGCATTGTGCTGCAGTAATAGATGTGATACTGTATCTTGGGAGAATGTTGATTGAAAACTGTTCATCTGGCACTTTAGTTTGAGCTGTGTTAGAGATAGAAGTAATTGCTTGCACAGTTTCAGTTTTACTGAGTATAAAGGTGTGTTTATGTTCTGTGTTTGTCTTAATTGGTTTTACATAGTTTATAAACTTGCTGTAATTGGTTATGGTTTAGAACTGCAAGGCTCATGGAGTGCAGTTGATACTTGTGATGCTTAATATGCAAAACCTCGTTTACATTGGTTGGTCGATCTAAAAGTATCTCCTGAGACTTGGTGCAAAATGCGTGTTTGTGTTACGGGGAGAGTGTGTGTGTGTTTTGAATTATTAAGAAGTCAGAAGATTGATGGACACAGACGAACACACACAGTGCAAAATTCCCCAAGGTTTTGAAATGCAACATGTTCACCTCTCCAGAGATTCACTTACAGCATACATTGATTGATTTTTAAGGTGTTTTATTAGCATGACAAACACTTGTACTTGTGCATTGCCAACGTATTTACAATGCAGCTGCTTGCAAACGGTGCATTACTTACAGTAACAAAAGTTCACAATGTAAGTTCAAGCAAAACTATGCAAAATGTATAGTGCATAATGTAAGAGAAAAGCACAAATTGTTCAATGTATACTTGACAGGTAAGGTTAAAATAGTAGCATTAAACTATTATATAACACAGTAAGAAAGAACCTGTAAAATGACAGAGGCTGAACTTTCTTGTAATTGTGACCTGGACCATCAATACCAATGATTGTTTGGCATAGACAAATATGAATGCAGAATATACCACCTATTTAATGGTTAAAGGGATAGTTCAGCCAAAAATTCTCCCTCTTATGTTGTTACAAACCTGTATAAATTTGAACTATCCCTTTAAAATCAATTTGATACACCTCAATGCTGCCTTTCATAATATAAACTATTATACTATCCCATACTTGGATTAGATTCTTCTGTTTGTTATGCAGCATTTTGTTTTTCTAAGCATAATGATTTAGCCAAAACATTTGTGACCCTGCCTATGAAAACCAGGCTAACGTCTCATAATCTGACAATGAGATAACGCATCAAAGTTTCTTTAATTGAATTCACATTGATTTTAATCCTTGACATGGCACTAGTCAGTATTAAACATATCAAGGTTATATTTTCACAGAATAGTTTTACGTTATGTAGGGTGATTTTATGTAGAAAACAGTTGATCACAAAATATGACTTTAGCTGGGTTTTCACAGGCAGAAATGTGACCCATCTGTTAACAGGGTATTTTCTACTACTGTAGCTTTTTGGATCCCCTGTTATGATATTATGACAAGCATACAACAGTCAGGTTTGGAAATGAGGCCGTTCATACAAGTTGTCCTGTTCAGTTTATTCTGGTGACAAATGTAGACTGATGGTCATTAAAACTGAAATGTCTGCAGATATTTAGTTAGGCTGTTTTTTTGGGGGTTTTGTGATCTGTTGTGAATTCAATAAATGCTGGACACCCATTTCCTAAAAGACGAGAATATTTAATTGGCCATGACACATTTTCATAAACCTGTCTCTAAAAGAGCATCTAATTTGTTTAATTAGGAATGATCTTTAAACTCATGGTCATTATTTTATTTATAGAAACATCTGAATCTAATGACCTCTAGACAGTACTAATTAGTCTTAAAGGTAAGATGAAATGTCTCCTTTATTAGAGTAAAAGAGATTTACGTTTATCGCCCATAAGTTAAAACAGAACAGAAAGTAATTCAGTGTGAAAATTATCTCACAAGTCATTAAATGAAACCTATGAAAAAGTTATAAAATATGTAATTGTTCACAGAAAACCTGTAGCTTAACCCAGATGTGGTTAACAGGTGAATGCTGGTTACTGGTGTGACCGTGGTTTTTTGAATGGTGGAGGAATACCAGAGATGATCAATACATGGTGGAAGGGGGTAAGCTAATCTTCTTTCTGACCAATCAATAACCTGCAGTGTTAAATGTCACGTTTTAGTAGCAGTATGGCTTACTTGGAACCTTAACTAAGGTGGTACTGAATGGACTGCATTTATATAGCTCTTTCAGCAGACCCATGGCCATCCAAAGCGCTTTACAAGTTGCCTCACATTCACCCATTCACTTATTCATTCATACACCGACAGCAGTGTCAGCCATGCAAGGCGCCATCCAGCTCATCGGGAGCAGCTGGTGTGTCTTGCTTAAGGACACCTCGACGCTTCGTCAGGTGAGCCATTCCGGTTTGTAGACAACCTACATGAACCACTGAGCCACTGCTGCTACTAGGTACTGTACACAGTGGAAAACCTAGTCGGTCTCTTAGTCATTCTTAATCTAAGTGACCAGAGACGGTCAGAGGCGGTCTTCCATCATTCAAAGAATGACGGTTACACAAGTAACAAGCGTTGTATCTTACTGACATAGGTGTAATTTGCCCTATACCTGCCCTATGCTCTGCGTGAGGGTAGCTTTCATTCTCCTGGAATTAGGGCTGCACGATAAATGCTGGGCCATTTCGCATACATATCGCAGGCGATACGTCTGCCATAATTAATGCGAAATTGCCCCAAATGTCAGGGAACTACGGCTCTGTGCAGTTAATGCCGCTCCATCTGAAAGCAGCTGATGCCGATTTAATACTAATCAAGGAACCGGCATTACTGACGAGATGCGCGTGACAATCACATGCGATTTATCGTGCAGCCCTACCTGGAATCCAACTACATTCCCAGAAAGTACACTGACTGGCTTGTGATTAGGCAGGTTTTCTGAAAGGTCATCTTCAGAACCAAGGTGACTACATGAAACAACAGACACTGTGTAATGTCGACAGCCTGCTGGGAAAAAAAATTCTTCCAGGAATGAAAGAATCAGCATGCCTTCTTATTTAAGTGGCTCCAGTGCCACCTGAATGACATGTGTGAATATCTGGGGAGAAATAGACAGGCCAAATTGAAGGACTCTTACCTGATCAGTTCTGCCTTGAAAAGTGAACCAAAGGAACTTTCTGTGATGTAGGGTGATGGGGATATGAAAATATGAACCTTTCAGGTCCACCAAAGTGAACCACATTCCAGGTTTGATTGCATGCCGAACATCTGCAATTTGTAACATTCAGAAAGTAAGATGCATCATATGTCGAAATTTCAGTCAAAACCGTTCTATTTCATCATAAACAATCTGAAAACAGGGCTTTAAGTGTAAAATACTGAACTTGTCCTTTAAGTGCCTGAGATCCAGGATGTGCCTCAAACTTGAGTAGAATCCGCTGGGTTGGACCTGGGGGTCTATTGGTTCTATTGCACTCTTGCCAAACAAGTTTTGGACATCTTTTAAAAGGGTTAGGACCTTATGCGGATCCTGAACAAACCTGGGTGCTCACTGGGGGTCTGTGGCGGAACTGAAGACATTATCCCTTCTCGAGAATATTGAGAAGCCACTTGTTGCCTATAATGCCTCTCCGATGATGTAACTGAGAGGCCAAAAACTGTCCCATAAGAGACCCTGGTGGAGGGCAGGGTGAGTTGGTTGAGAACAGGGCACCTCCTTTCTTGAAGACAACCCAAGTTGAGAATCCAGCTATAAGACTGTTGCAAAGTTGCATGAAAAACAGCTAGCCTTTGTGCAGCCAGTGCAGAGTAACTCACGTTACAACCAATATGCTGGGAACGAGATTCAGCTGCCTGTACCCTGCACTCAAGGGCCTCCTGAGCAGCTGGGTCAAAGATTTGAGAATGACAAATAGATGGTAACTGGCAAAGGTTGTTTTGACATACCTCAGGTAGCCTGGACTGAGCCAACCACACCTGCCATCTAGCTTGTGTGATAAGCCCAAGAGCTTTCCCATTGGAGAAAGCTATTGATCTGAAAACCTGTAGAGAAACCTCAAGCCGTTCTGATGCAGTATTATTATATTGTTGAAGGCGCACCTGCTTTCTCACAAAAAAACAGGAAGCAATGTTGTGATGCATTTTAGTTTATTGTTGAGGTGGAGCAGTTTCTACAATTATGTGTAATCGTTATTGTATACAATTATCTGTATCTGTAAATATCTGTATACTGTAACCGCACTGTGTGTCTGCGTGTGTGTTTCAGTGTGGATGTGTTCATGTGCAAAACAAAGCATTGAGACAATCTCTATTTAATCACTAAACAGTTTAACTGCTTTACATCGATCACTCTTACTGTAAGTGTTGGTGGTGTACCTTATGTGATAAGTGAAAAATCTTTCTCTTTCAGAGCAACTCAGCATGAAGAATTTATCTTCATCGGTTGCTCTATATGTCTCTATCTGTCTTACTTAGCTTTAAAGTGATAATAAAGACCACGATAACAAAGATCATCCATTCATGTGTCAACAGAAGTGTGTGCGTATGTGGTTGTGTTTGTGTCTGTGAGAGAGATTCAAAGAGGTATACTTGAGCATCCCCGTGTCAGAGATGAGCTTCTGGAGAGGTGAGGTAATTGCGTGCGGTTCAGGGGAGTCAGACTTGCGACGTACGTGACTGACTTACCTGCTGATAATGATGACAGACCTCTGACTCTGAGTGAATCAGGAAGACATACACAAGGACTATTCAAGCAAGCCTTCATGTGCCCGTGTATGTGAATGGAAAAGATTGATAGTGAGACAAAGACCTTCAGCTGACCTACACAAGGTCAGTTTGATGAGGAGCATGTGGAGGTGTCTGTGGTAGTAATGCTCACATGGGTGTCATGTAGCCCAACCTGCTGCCTGGTTTATATTTATTCAGTGAGAAGAGTGAAAAAAAAACTCTTGACTAGATGATCATGGAGCAGAAGAAAAGCAGAATGAGGGATGCTGAGAATTACAAATAGCTTCTGTGAATAAGGCAAACAATAAAGCAAAAGGCAATTCATGATGTCACAAGATATGACAGTAACACAGGAATAAATAAGTGAACAAGCACACATTGCGTACTGGAATTCCTGGTGTCAGGTGCTTGTAATGAAAATGCTTTTTTTGTGGAAACCGTAAGCTCAATACACCATTACATTTTAGCAATATAGTACCGGTATATTAGTGGTTGTGGGCACATATGTTGTATTCATTACATTTTCATATCTTATCTCATTACGGAGTTTTAGACTGTTAAATAGAGAATGTTCACTACTACTTATTGATTTAAATTTTTTAATTCAAACCAGAACTGGAAATATTAACATTAATGCTAAAGAATTTCTAACCATCTTCCTTCCTTCCTTCCTTGATTCCTGTCTTCCTTCCTTTCTTCAAAAACCTTAGTGCAATTACAAACAAATTACAAATTATTTTTTTAGTCACTTATGACGACTTGCCCCAAAGTCATTGAGACAACTTGCCCCAAACTGACATGTGTGCTAATGTTGGCTAAATCTCAAGGTTTGCTCAACAAAGCACGTCAGCTAAAGTATCAAAAAACATGTTGTGTGCAAAATAATCATTTTTAACATTTGCATAAAATTGAAAATGCTAATTTTTTTCCTTTTTATCCGAAAAATAAGAAACATGTGCTTACCTCAGAATAGAGGGATCTTGACCACGTGTGAACACGAGGTTGACTATAGAGGAAGTCGACACACAAAGTGGCTATTTGATTTTTAAGATAGAGCCCATATTGTTGGCGTTATTAACAGTGTGACAACTTAACCATGTGACAACTTACTAATCAAGCTGACAGGCATTGTTAGGCCTGAGTTTGCAATGCTGAGATCTGAGTTCCTTATTGCTTTCATGTTTACCACATAATAAATATATTATAGCACAAATGTTTATTTTGAATTTTTTTAATGTCATCCAAGTTATATTCTCTGTCATATAACCCCTTTAATTGTAAACAATATTAGAACTGTCATGATCCCTGTTTGTCCTCCTGTTCTGTTCCCCGTGTATTCAAGTTTGCCCCCTCTGGACTCCTTTTCCCATCACCCTCTACGTTCCTTCGCCTGTTTCCTGACATCAATCATACTCAACTGACAACCATCATCCTTTATTATCTCCAACCCATTTATACTCTCCTATTCCCTTCAGTGTTTGTCTGGTCTTAGTCGTATTTAGTGCGTGCCTCTTTGTCCATGTCTCTCTTTATTCCTTTCTGGTAAATGTGCTATAGTGTGTTACTAGATACTTTTGTTATCAGTTTCAAGGTCTCTTGCAACATTCAAAAAACAACTAAAAACTCATATTTTCCAAGAATATATGACAAATATGTTGAATGCTCTTTTATCTTCCTAAAAAAATCTCTGAAAACTAGTAACTTGGTTTAACCCTTGTGGGTTGTTCCCGTTCACTACCCTTTTGGGTTGTTCGTGTACAAAAAAGGCCACTGAATTTAACGGCTGTAAAATTTATCAGATTAATTTTTGTTCTCTAATTTTTTTTCATAAATCTGTTAATCAACCTCAGTACTGATCAAACATACCAAATGTTTACAAAATGTCCATGATTTTAACTCTTTAATTGCCAAGTTCATAAGTGGTGTCACTGATTTGGGGAATAAACACACAAATTGACTGATTTTCAATATAAAAAGTGATTGTGGACGGGATTTTTTTCATTCTTTTCACAGTCTTGGGCATGCCAAAGATTGGTAAAAACATTGGCTTTGGTGCATTTTTAGTTTTTGTGCAGCATCAGTTTTTATTCTTTTACACCCTCATTTACTGTTTTTGGCCCATTGACTTCCATTATAACACATTTTTTTGATTGCAAAGCCATGACATCTTATAATCATGCATTTTTGATTGTTGGTGGTTTTTCCTTTTGCTAAGAGGTAAAATTTGTAATTTTTACTGTTGATCACCATGGCACCATTAATGGTGCCACATGGTGATCAATAGTAAAAATGACAAAAATGGCCTCAACAACCCACAAGGGATAAGCATTTCTTGTATTATTGCCTTCATATATGAAAAATTGCTTTATTGTTTGCTAAAATTTGTAAATGTAAATGTCTGCCCTTTGGCAACTGATAAGGCATCTGCGGTGTGAATATATAGATGTACATTTTAAAAGCTGAAATAGTATGATATTATGAAAGGTTATGATGTCCAACACTAAGAACATTTTGGTTCCGAGATGTTATGTCATGCCTGGATTGCAGGTCATCTGTTTGAGATATTACACGGTATGATGTCACGAGGCTGGGAGGTCACGCGAGTGGTGGCAGGGTTACTATGAATTAACTAAGGTCTTCCATCAGTCACGTGACCTACCAGCATCATGAACACTGACCTCACCCATCACAATGAAAGGACAACGAGAAGGGTAGGAAATGTACACCATATTATCAAATACATGTTTGGACTCGGTTATACTGTACTTCAGTGTTTTAATCCAAATTTTGAAATCTGTTTGTTTGCCTTTTAAACATGTGTATTGTATTTTGTATTACTGTGATTTTCATCCCATACCCACAAAAGCAGTAAAGAAGAGGACAAAAAGAAACAAAAGTTCATATTTGTGTACACCAGAAACTTCAAAATTACCCTAAACTTAAATTGCAATGAAATGGGATGAATGATTTAGTGGCATGGATGTTTTGCAGATTAAGGGGTTGAATCAGAACTTAAAAAATTGCATTTATTCATCAGGTATTCAGGATTGTGTTTGTGCTGTTGTTTGTTCTTAATTATTAAGTCTGAGCACATTTTGTTTATGTCTGTGCATGTTTGTGTGTGTGTGTGTAGAATCGTCAGGTTCTGATATGTGTCCACTGGGTCAGTTTCCGTGTGGGAATCTATCAGTGTGTTTGCCACAACCACAGCACTGCAACGGGCAGCAGGACTGTCCTAATGGAGCGGATGAAGAGAACTGTGGTCAGAACCTGTGCACATACACAAACATGAGCAAACACACATTTATAATATAAAATCACATTACTGTATTTCCTTGTGCATATATATATGTTCCATGTGCACATAGACTCATAAATATTTAATATATAGCATTTTTAGTTAGTATCTGCGAGTGTTTACAGGTCAAGATTTTTACAATTTAAGAAAAGAGTGTATATATGTACTGAATGTCAAAAAAAATGTATCTGGATATTTTAGATGGTTCATTCTAGCTTATGATCAATGTTAAGTGTTAGGGCAACAAATATAAGCCAGGTACATATGTGTCTGTGTCATTTACATTTAACTAATAAAGAACACACTTGTGCTCGTGTGTTGCAGTGGATAACAGTGGTTGGCCACACCTGTTCGATGCCTTCATGAAAAAAAGAGTCCAGGAGTCAAAAGAGTGCAGTAAGTTTTCTCATTTATCTTATCCTTTCTTTTTCTTTGAGTCTGTGTTTCTATCAGATGTGAATCTTGTCATAGGTGATTTAAGCAGTCGCCTAGGGCAGCAGCTTTCTCTGGGGCTGCCCAGACGCCAGATAAACTCCTCTCGCTCATCTGGGCTGGCCGTATTCCCTTATCCATTCCACCTGCACCTTTCATTGACAATGAATTGCGACATAGCGGGTAACTTTTTCCAAGCCTCTCGCGATTTACTTTGCCATCCTCTCTCAGTTTGACTGTTATCTGCTATCACCGCAGAAATAAGATAAGCAGCCAACCCTGGTAATAAAAGTGTTTTCACTTGCTATGCTATTGTTTGGCCCCCCGTGACCTTGCCGAGGACAAACGGGTTTAGAAGAGGGATGGATGCTGTACTGTTTGTTTTCCAAAGTTATGTTTTGGTAAATAACACACAGACCACCTGGGTGTCAAATCTGATTTGCCCATT
This sequence comes from Paramisgurnus dabryanus, assembly GCF_030506205.2. Taxonomy (NCBI): domain Eukaryota; kingdom Metazoa; phylum Chordata; class Actinopteri; order Cypriniformes; family Cobitidae; genus Paramisgurnus; species Paramisgurnus dabryanus. The sequence continues at coordinate 15,722,542 of NC_133341.1, forward strand.
TAAGCATCATCCTGCTTGTCTGATCATGTGTTTCAACTCAAAATACATCAAGTTTTATCAGCGGGCGTTGTTATTGAATGTTAAAATGATGGACATGTGTGTGCTTCTATCATATTGAATAAGATTTTACCAAACTGCTTTGATTCCATTGATGTTATGAGTATGGATGTAATGGATTTAAATGTTATAGAGATTTGATCCTTCTTATAGTGCAACTTCAAAAACTGGAAGAAACAGTTTCTATCCCTCTTTCATCTTAGCATGCCAGAAAGAGGGATGCTGGTGGCCAGCGTGTTTAGTTTGGTAAATATATTAGACATGGTTCATTGTCTCACTTCTGAAGATCAATTTGTTTTCAAACAACAAACAACTTTAAATTCTGCAACGAATCAATCTGTTGCGGTATATTGCTTTATTAATAAAAAAATAAGCAATTTGCCCTGAATTAAAAAAGTCAACAAACAAGTTAACTTTGCCTGGATATAAAAGTGGAAGGAAAGAAATTTAATTTCTCACACAAAATTTTCTGAATAAAATAAGCAGCTGAGGGAAAGAATAAAATATATTACAGGGTTATTCTCAAATGGAGTCATCAGTATATCTTTAACATAGTGCAACTTACAATATTTTAAAAAATTCACATTAAAAAAAAATTTAATTTATGAAGTTAAACAAAATGTTATTTTGAAAAATGTTATTCCCAGACCTTATTTTACATATAAATTGAAAACTACTGTTGACAACTGATTCAGTCAACTAGCAAAAACATAATTAAAAGACAGGGTTCAAAGAAGACAACAGGTTAATCAGGGTGTCTAACACATTCTTAAGATTCAGCATACTTTTTCTCTGGTCTGGAAAAAAACAAATAGCAAAAGCATCACCATATGCTGTCTTTGCAAAGATGTTAGCTGCATCTGAATGAATGTATGATCAGAAGCAAACTGTTTGTCATTTGTTGTATGCACCTAAAGAGAAATTCATATGTCCTGTGTTCTAAGACATCTGCTGCATTCCCTTAACAACTGTACCACAATTTCATGTGATATTTAAGTTTATACAACAGTTATTTCTGGTTCTCGGATCTAATTCGCTAAGAGCTCTTCCCAGCCATGCATTATTCTACTAATATCATCACAGTAACCGCTTCGCCGTTTGTATCATTCTGCCATCTACTGATCATTTTAGAATTAGTCAGGGAGGCTTCTTTCTTGAGCCATACAGTCACCCATCCACAGACACAAATGCTGTTTATAAACACTTTCCGTGTGTCTCAATACGTTTCCTAGCTCTTGAATCAGTCTGTGAATTGTCTCGGTTACGTATGTAACCCTCGTTCCCTGAAGGAGGGAACGGAGACGTCACGTCGTGACCGACGAATTGGGAACTCGCTTAGAGAGACCAATCTGCTTCGTACTCTACTAAAACGCCAATGAACTTGGCATTGAGATATTTGCATAATGCTGGCGCCGCCCCGCCAGGTGCGTATATAAGCAGCAGGTGCAAATAGGGAAATTAGCTTCTTTTTCGCTGAGAAAGCCGGAAAGTGTGACCGGCCGATAAACAGCAGGGAGCAGCCCTGTGGCGACGGGACGTGACGTCTCTGTTCCCTCCTTCAGGGAACGAGGGTTACATACGTAACCGAGACGTTCCCTTTCAGTCGGTCACTACGACGTCACGTCGTGACCGACGAATTGGGAATCCCTACCAAAACGCCACTGAGGGCTGACCTCTTCCAGTGTCTGCGTAAAGCCCTCCGGTTCCACTTAAGGATAAGGAGAATTAGGTTTTAAGGCAGAAGGCCGGGCACTAGATGTTCCTTTAACCCCACAGTAGTGCTAGCGACTGGGAAGCGCCCTATCTGAGCGGTATAGGGACGCTGCGGAAGCCACCGCCCCGTTAAGGGCTATTGGTGGGCGAAAGTCAACCGTAGTTGAGGTATAAATGACAGCCGTGGCTGTGTAAGCAAAGCAGTGCTCTGCTGAGGGAAACGTGGGCTAGTAGGATTAACCCCACGGAAAATACTCACAAAGGAACCCGGTAGGACGCAATGTGGATGCCCGAGCCAAACACAGGTTCGCGAGGATGCAGCTAGTGAGAGGCTGGCAGCGGATGCTCCGCAACATCAGGCTGCCAAGGCAGCGGAGGAAGGCAAAACAAATTATTACGCGTTTTTGCCTTGATGGCCTTCCATACTGAGCTCAGTTTGGAGCAGCAGTCGGAGGCTGCAAGCCGACCTGCGAGCCTGTTCTCTGTGCTTCCCCTAACGAGGAAAGGGCACGAGAGGAGACAGGCTCGACAAGAACACTAAAATCTAATGAACGTATTAGGTGTCGCCCAACCAGCAGCTCTGCAGATGTCTGTTAGCGAGGAACCACGAGCGAATGCCCAAAATGAGGCAACACTTCTAGTAGAGTGAGCTCTCAAATTAAATGGACAAGGAATGCCCTGCAGATTATAAGCAAGGGCGATAGTATCAACTATCCAATGAGACATCCTCTGCTTAGTGACAGCTTTCCCTCTCTGCTGACCACCATAACAAACAAAGAGCTGATCTGAGGTCCTAAGGCTTTGTGTGCGATCCACGTAGATGCGTAACGCTCGTACGGGGCATAATAAAGCCATGGTTGGGTCTGCCCTCCTCCGGGGGGCAGCGCTTGCAAGCTCACCACCTTATCTCTGAAGGGAGTGGTGGGAACTTTGGGCACGTAGCCTGGTCTGGGTCTCAGTGAGACAGCAGGACCAAACTGAAGGCACGAATCGTCAACAGAGAATGCATGTAAATTCCTTACTCTCTTCACGGAGACCAATGCTAGCAGGGTCAGAGTTTTCATTGACAAAAACTTCAGACTCGCAGACTGCAAAGGCTCGAACGCGGAACCTGTAGTAGGGCTTCAGCACCATGGACAGGTCTCAGGAGGAATAGAGGGAGGGCGCGAGGGGTTTAGCCTGCGAGCGCCTCTTAAAATCTAATAACCAAATCATGCTGCCAACTGATCTGCCGTTAATAAGCGAGTGATGAGCAGACATAGCGGCGATATCAACTTTAATGGTGGAGGGTGACAGCCTACCATTTAACCTATATGTTGAGGATATATAAAAGCACAATGTTAAGCATTCTCTGGGGTCCTCGCGTTGCGAAGAGCACCGGGTGACGAAAAAGGTTTCTTTAAGCGCGTAAGCCCGTCTTGTGGACGGTGCTCGAACCGCGTCGATGGTGTTAGATACCGCTTGCGATAAATCACCTAAACCTTGCGCGCACTCAACGACCATACATGGAGATCCCACAGGTCGGGGCGCGGGTGCCATAATGTGCCCCTTCCTAAAGAAAGAAAGTCCTTCCTAGGGGAATTCGCCAGGGAGGGGCTGTCGCGAGGAGCGTTAACTCTGAAAACCAATTCCTGGTCGTCCAGTATGGGGCGACTAACGAAAGGCTCTCCTCGTCCTGCCTGACTTTGCACAGTGTCTGTGCAATTAAGCTCACTGGAGTGAATGCGTATTTTCGCGTCCCCCGCGGCCAGCTGTGTGCCAACGCATCCACGCCGAGGCTGCCCTCGGTTAGTGAATAAAAACCGGCGACAGTGGGTATCGTCCGGCGACGCAAACAGATATATCTGCGCACGACCAAACTTCTTCCAAATTAGCTGGACCGTCTGGGGGTGGAGTCGCCATTCACCGGGGCGCGCAGCTCGGGAAAGCGCGTCTGCCGCTGTATTGAGCGAACCCGGGATGTAAATGGCACGAAGGGACCTCAGATGCTTCTGACTCCAAAGGAGGAGATGACGAGCGAGATGCGACAGGTGACGAGAGCGCAAAAACCGCCATAACGGTAAATAACGCAACAGTCGCAATGTTGTCGGTGTCGGCTAATACATCCTTCCCTCGCATCTCCATAGCGGAGCGTACAAGTCCCAGATATACAGCGCACCGCTCGCGGCAGTTGGGGTGCTATTCACACCCCTGAGACTGCAAGCCCGTCATACGTGGCTGCTCATCCCGTGCTGGGGGCATTGTATGTGCTACAGAATGCCAGGAGACCCGACTCAGGGGCATATCTTGCTATCAGAAATGCTGGGTCTGCCACGGGGTAAAATTGAAATGACACGCAGGTGTAATGGTTACACAGTGTATGCCGTTGCGCCACGCTCTCCTCGAGACTCGATCGTAAAACCAATGCTGAAGCGGTCTCATATGAAGCAGCTCGAGCAGTGTCACAGCCGCAGCATGCTGCCATATGTCCAAGAGCTTCTGAAATTGTTTCAGAGGGACCGCGTACTTCCCTCGAATTAAACCGAGGCAAGTCAGAACTGACTGGTTGCGCGCTCTTGTAAAACACGCCAATAAATCGATCGAGTCTATTTCCATACTGAGAAAAGGATCCTCTGCACGGGGCAAAGTTGCTCTTTTCCCAGCTGACCTGATGACTTAAACGAGCGAGATGCTGAAGCATTAAATCTCTGTGTTCGCGCACGTCTGCCGAGAACGAGCCATTATAGTTGACGTAAATATAAGCAGAATACGAACAACGCTCTCTCTCTCTGAGGATTTTAATGCCATGACTAGCACTTTCATGGAGACACGGGGAGAGAGAGACAGCTCGAATGGTGTACTTAGTATTAGTATGTCCACTCCATGAACGCAGAGCGAAAAACGGTCTAAGGCGAGGGGAGATGGACACATAAAGTACACGTCTACAGGTCTATGCTGCAAACCGATCTGAATATTGAAATACGAGCCTCGGCGTATCATCCTAAAGGATCACATTTGTAGAGCCGGTGCGTAAATAAATCGGTCGTAACCCACCGCGTATTTTGGGTACTATGAGATAAAGGCTGGAAAAACCCTATCATCATTCTCGGTAAGAGGGACCGGCTCGAAACGTCCTTCGCCAGCAGGACATCGACTTTTGCACGCAGTACATGTGCATCGGACGCTTTCACTATAGTGAAACGAATGCCCGAGAATTTGGGGGAGTGCCGGTAATTGTATTACGTAACCGAGGCGGATAGTGCGTAAAACCCAACGAGACGGGCTGGGAACTGAAGCGAAGCATCCCGGGACCGTACGAGGAGAATTAACGACACTACCGAAGTACCCGCGGTGGGGCAGCGAAGCGAGACAGGTGATACTGCCGGTGCGTCTGCTGTGACAGCATAAACATCTACAGTATGTGTGTGTGTGAGACACTGACCTGAGCCCGCTGAGGGTGACGGTCGTCTGGTCTCCTCTGCGGAGAGCGCAGACTCCGATGAGGGTGCTGGTGGTCCGGTCTGCTCAGTGGAGAGCTCGGACTCCTCAGGACACCCGCTGGCGATAGAGGAGAGGTAGAGTGAGCAGGTGTACGCCCACGGCTCTCTCGATCCTCCGGAGACCTGGAGAGGAAAGAGGAATGCACTCTTATGTGTGGTTAAGTGGGTACCGGCTGGACAGCCGGTGGAACATATGCAAACCAAGGATTTTCCACCCGACCCTCTACCGGGGGAAGGAGCGAATCACTGTCTCCTGAAGAGTGATCCTCTGCCACTCCGGGTCGCCCGTCTCTGGCCACTTAAACTCCCGATTTTCACGGGAAGCGGCTAAGCGGGCGGGGCGAGCTGCTGACGGCCGGTTCCCCTGCGCTGCCGAGATGGGGTCCGAGGAGGGGAACGGAGGTGGCCGCCGCAGGACGCGGACGGCGAGAGGCAGACTGAGGAGCCGGCGTTGGTGGACCAGGGCAGCTCTCATCCCCCGGGGCACGACCTAGGAGATCGCCTCAGTATGCACAGCGGAGCTGTACGACTCCCCGGGCTCGCCGAAGAGGCCGGTCTGTGAGACAGGAGCATTCATGAAGTTGTTCCGTCATATAAGCCAGACATAGCCAAGGGTGGCGATCTTGAACACTGTGGTGGACATCGCACGACTGAAGGTCGCGGCTTCCCTCGTATATCTCTAAAGCCTCGTTTGGTGAACCTGCAGTACGTTAATGCGTGCAGGGCTGAAGCCGCGTCTCCGCATGCCTGATGGGCAGCGCCCGTAACCGGACGACTGTCTATACAAACACGGGAGGGAAGGGTTGGGTGGTCCCTCCAGGAACGCAGCTGCATCGCAACCCCCCGCTCAACTGAAGGGATCCCCCTTAGCGGCTCCGTTAGTGAGGGAGATGAGGGGTGAAGCTGAACGGCCGAGACGGCCGCAAATCACGTCAGCTCTTCGTGCCGTCGGGAAAGGCAGGCACAGGAGGTGAGGACCGTAGAGGCCCGGACAGCTCCGAAGTACCAATCATGTGGGCGGGACGGTTCGGGCGGAGAGGGATTAACCCCTCCAACTCTACCGTTTCCGCCGCTCGAGCGGGCACGGCCGCCATCTCCGGGAAGACTCCGCCTCGGAGGGAAAAAATGGGCACCCCTCTGATGCTGTAGAAGTGACGGGACCAGAAGGAGGTCCAGTGGATTCGGCAGAAATCGCAGAACACGACTCTGCAGTCTCCACCGGAGCCTCAACCGGCTGAGGATGAGAAGGCCGGTAGGTGAAGGACGCATCCTCCGTCCTACTCAGCATAGTGATGCGAAGAGCGTCCTGCGAGCGCTTGACAGCCGCACCATGGCGGCGTTCAGCACTGCAAAGGCGCGGACGCCGTTCCCGTAGAAACGACAGTCGTCTCCGCAATCCAAGAGGGTTATGCTCTCACAGAGAGAGCAAGAGCTCTCCACGAACGCAGCCTCGGAGTGCTCGATGCCATAGCACGAAGACAGCGCTCGTGACCGTCACTGGAATCCCTGTACTTCTCGCATCCAAGATCGCACGGAGGAAAAGCTATCCTGAAAAGGACGCTGATCTCCGAATATACGAGAGAGTGGCTGTCTTTAAAAAGACACAGAGCTCTCACGTATCACTCTTTAGGGAAATCACTCTTTAGGTGCTCAGCTGATGATGCGCACAGGAAGAGGCAACGCACACACTAAACTCAAAACAAAAAATATGCAGAGCAGTGGAATACTGCGAGCGTCCGCTGTGTCAGTACTGCTTGTCAATCAACTTCAGCAACCGTTCCCAGAAGAGCAGAGAGTAGCTTCTCAGTAGCAGATAATGCCGGCTTTCGAAGCGAAAAAAGCTAATTTCCCTATTTGCACCTGCTGCTTATATACGCACCTGGCGGGGCGGCGCCAGCATTATGCAAATATCTCAATGCCAAGTTCATTGGCGTTTTAGTAGAGTACGAAGCAGATTGGTCTCTCTAAGCGAGTTCCCAATTCGTCGGTCACGACGTGACGTCGTAGTGACCGACTGAAAGGGAACCCAATCGGAGATGATTATCCCTATCCCCCAATCCCTTCAAAGATCTGTGCCCGGTTGCATGAAACTCCTTAAGTGAGGGAGAAAAAATCCCTGAGGTAAGGGATTTATTTAAGAGCGTTGCAACAAAGGTCTTAACTGTCACCCTTACCTAAGTGTTTATACTAAGTATTTTACGGAAGTCTCTGCCAAAACACGGCAGCGGAGAAGCGGTTGCTATAGTTATAAAATCTCACAGCCTAAACAAATTAACGCACGTAGCTCAACAGACGGTGGATTTGTGTACAATGAAACATCGCAAATAACAGATTGTAAAGTTCCGCATGTATAAAACCTGAAAGTAATTCAAACTGGAAACACTTTAGATTGAGGGACGATCATACCGCTATTCTCCTAATAAAGGCACATCACTTTTCTCTGAGGGATTATTTTGAACGTTAGAAATGCTCGTTGGTACTTCATTTTCTTAAATAACCATAAAATCAGCCATCGCGTGTGACGTTAAGGGACCTCTTATAGTCCCTTAAGTTTTTAAGGGAAAATAGGACTTGAGGACTTTCTAGCAACGCATAGCAGACCTTAAGGTAATACTTTAGCATTTAAAGCTCACGTAACACACGCTGTTTCTGCATTTCTGATGTTAATCTGGAGTACCTATAGAGTAGTATGACATCCTTTATATCTCCGAAGAGTCTTTAGTTTAATCAGATTTATAAAAGAAAGATTAGCTTTACCGAATCTTTCCGATAACGTACGAAAAAATGAAGAAGGAGGAGTCGCGGGAGGAGCGAGTTTGATTCATGCAACACTATACAACACTGTTTAACTTATGATTCACTACATGTTTGTGTCATTTATATAATATGCACGCCCATATTTACAACATAAGACAGAAGTCTTACTTACCGCGTGCAACTCGTCATGACCCGGTTCAGAAAATCCACCGCATCAAACACACAAGCAAAACTCCGCTGCTACCCCGGATAATAAACTATATCCATTGTTTTCATAAGGCTGGATTTCTTCTTCTTACATCCAAAAACACATCTTTCGTGCCATTGTTGAGTTTTGAAATTAAACAAAGCTGAGTGGCGTGATAAGATGTTTGCAAGTTCTAGCGTCTCCCGCTGATTGACGGGTGGGCGGGGTTTTCCGGGGGAAGTGCCCATATAAAGAAGTGATACGTATAGAAAACCCCTGAAACGTCAGCTGGACCGTAATCGAAAAAAACTTTCCGAAACTTGTACGAACCCTGGCGAAGTGCATTCGGCACAGAAATACTCTGTAACATGTCCAAATGCTTTTTTGACACTTTGCCTACGTTTAGCATGAGGAAACAACTCTATAACTGTGTTAATAAGTCAGAATGCTTGAAATACCATTGAACCCCCCCTTTAAGGGTAAATACTTATTGACTGCCTTAAACTTAAGGACTTTCATACAACCGGGCACAGAGTTCCTGGATGTCAACTTTCGAGGAAGTAGCGCAATACTGTCACATCATGTGTTCAATTTAAATACACTTGGTGAATAAAGCAATGAATAAACATACATTTTCTCTTTATCTGGTTTTCTGTTTATGCGTGTACCCTTCTCGAAGTGTCCTTTAAAGAATGCAAAAACGCAGTTTGGAACTGGTAAGGTAAGGACTCTGGCTCACTATACATTAGGATACTTAATGACTTATTTTTCTGTGACGATACTATTAAAACACGTTGTGAGATATCACCACTGATATTTATAAGCAGCATGCAGAAAGATCTGTCTGATCTCTATGTTTTATGTAGTTCTGACAAGAACAAAGTCGAGTAAATAAAGAGTGCTCGTAACGTGTTAAGATTAAATGGAAAATCAATAGAATATAAATATAGTTTTACAAATCCGTGGCAAAAGAAAGTAGTTCCCCAAAAAAGAGGCTTTTAAAAAGATGTTGTTTTCTAGTTTTCTATCTTCAAACTTGTGCCGTCGAACTGTTTTATAAATTGTACTATAAATATTGCTCTAGAAGTTGTGTGATATAGCTCTATATCATCACGTCTGTAATTAGGCCAAAGGCACGAGGATTAAGTAAGGCATAATCCATGCATTAAAGGATTTTAATGCACGACGTAGAGCCGAAGAATTCCAACGCGAAGTGGACCGGAGTTTGATGTGTCTCAGAGCGAGTATAAACCGTCACATTACAAAATACATCATCATAAGTGATAAAGACTTCAAGTCAAACAATGCCGTCTATACCTGCTCTGAGACACATCAAACTTGCAGCACTGTGTTCGCGTCCAGCCGTAGACTGACAGAGGCATAAAACTCCCGCAGTGTCTCATTTAAAAGAGAAGCAGAGTAGATCTCGAAATCACAATTGTTCTGTCTTTGGCGCAAAAAGTCACTAAAAGTGTTAACTGCCCATTTAGTTGTCTTTTTCATATTGACCTCATCTTTGTCGTCTTCGATCATTATCTAACTCTCTCAGTGTTAATTCTTTGTGCTGCTTTTTGTCTTCTCCAAGTCTTCTTTTTTGTCGTGTGCCTGGGCCCCTGGGTCGTCATTTATTCCTTACTTATTTTACACAGTATGCTCAGGTTTAATTCTTATTGACCAGTAGCAACATTCAAAATTTGTTATTCCCAGATAACAACCACCTAAAATAGACACAGCATCATCTGGGTACTGCGTGTCATCTTTATCAATGCATTTTAATACTTAATAAATTAAATATAAATATACATAATTATTAAACCAAATTGCACGTTTGTTTTGTTTGAACTGTGCGTCTTCGGTTTACAACTGATAGAATACCTTTTTTCCTTACGGAAGGTTTGCATTTTTCAATTCAAATGAGCTAATAAAATATATTAAATCAATATTTTGTTTCCATATTTAGTTCGTAAGGGAAGTGCACATGACATTGTCACTTCAAAGAAGCAAGTTCCATTTGTGTTCACTTGATCTTGGGTAACAAGTAGGGATGCATCGATAGGATATTTTTGGGCCGATACAGATTTAAACAGACAACTTCTGGCCGATACCGATGCCGAAACCGATATCAAACCTTGTATACAATACTATAGAGTTGGTCTATTAGCTAGTTTATTTCTGCATCAAATTATTTTTACTGAACATGGATTTGATCTAATTAACATTTAACTGATCTATATAATAAGAATGGCACAAATTAGGCTAAAACAAATATAATAAGACAGCATGACAACCTTCAAATGTGGTTTTTGCTATTCAGCATTTATTTTATTAACAACATTAACTCATTTTTTTACATATAAGGGATTTCTTTATGCAGTTAATTAATAAACAATCGGTATCGGCCTTTCTCGTGCTATTGCCGATATGCCGATGGTATTCAAATTCATAAAAAATCGGCCGATAAATATCGGCGGCCGATACATCGATGCATCGCATCAATAGTAACAAGTTCTCACGATGCAAAAAATATGGTGGGGAAATTCGACTTTACATACAAACCTAAGTAGAATTATTCAGCTTGTCTTAATTTTAATGTAAAACCTGATACTTATCTGAGGTTAAAATGTAGCAAAGGCTAGTTTAGATTGAGCAAAACAAATCAGTTTGATCTGATGATCCCAAAAATTCACTCTTCAGTGTTTGGCGAGCAGGCTAAATGAAGTCATGAGAAAGGTCTGGTATTCGTATCAGCAGTATTCTGTTTTAGGACAGCATAACTTTACTTGTTAAAACTCAATCTTATTTTCAGTTGACCAGAAAAAGCTAAGAGTTATTAGTACATATTTAAGGGATGAACGTTTTCAGTTTACATACCAACCAATTACATTTTACTGGCAAGAAAGTTGTTGCAATGTTAATAGACTGACCTCAGAGAAAGGAACTCTGTGAATGAAAGGTAGAAAATGGGGTTGAGTACTTAGATTAATATATGGGTGGTTTTCAGCACGGAAAACTAGGAGATTGTTTTAGAGATCACAGAAGGGAAAGGGAAAATACACTTATTATCGAAGCTTGTTTTCTGTCCTCGAGAATCACCTTGGAGTCACCCAGGAGAAACAAGCGAGAATCTTAATAAAATCAACTCATTTCATTGACTAGGGCAAACGTTGCAATTTTTTTTATTTTTAATGAAGTAAAATGAGAAACACGACTTTTTCATTTAGTGTGAATGCTAAAGGTTTTCAATTGATTATATAATCACTGAGCCACCTGGCAGAAACAGAGTCTTTCTAATTGCAGCACTTAATAGGGTTCCCTCCTTTGTTAAGCATATTTCCCCAGAGCTTAGGACTTAATGGATAGTGATAGACTTCTACTTATTTCTGTGGTGGGTTGTCCTGTGTGTGCAATAGGGAGTGCCCTGGGATGCCTTATTGCTAACAACTCAGTAAAAGTGTGAGCGAAGACTATCACTCTTGTGGTTGCCGGAGATTTATCTTCCGAGGGGTGCAAATTAAAAATATGTGTTTGTTGCGTCATGTAAACCATGTGCCTCATGCGTCTTGTCAAAATACGTGCCTGCTGCGCACACGTTGAAAGGGTTTAAGATGAAAGAGACGCTCACGTTCACAAAATACTCGCAAGACACTAACTTAACAGTAAACTCTGAAATTAAGCGAATATTTGGCAAACAAGAGTGTCAGTCTCTTTTATCATAAACCCCTTCAGAAGTGTCTCCAGCAGACACATATTTTGAAATGACGCGTGAGGCACATACGTTTACATGAAACGCAGAATACATATTTTGACATGACGAGCCACACACCTGATGGGCTAAATATAAGTTGTGACGAGCTTCACATCATGCGCCCTCAAAAAGAAGTCATCAGCCGCCGCTGGTTTGTGATCTATCTAGTTAAAAAGCTAGCTATGTTGTAAGGAGGTTTGGGGGGGTTTATGTATACAAGGGTGACAATTATTAAAGGAATAGCTTACCCGAAAATGACTTTTTTGCCCTTTGTTATTCCAAATGTCTATGACTTTTAGAAAGTTGGTAAACTAACAACACTGGCCCCCATTGACTTCCATTAGACACGAACCACTGAGACATTTTTCCAAATATCTCTTTGTGTTCCAGAGAAGAAAGAGCCATATTATAGGTTTTGAACAACATGAAGGTGAATAAATGATGACAGAATTTTTTTTTTGGGGGGGGGGTGTAAACTTTCACTTTAAAAGAAGGGTTCAGTTTTCTGATCTTCTGGCATCTAAACATTCAGGGGTGCGTTTCCCAAAAGCATTGTTAGCCAACTATGGTCGCAAGTTCCATCATTTCAGCATAGTTCACCGATGCGGGTGTTTCCCGAAACCATCATTCCAGCGGACATTCGCAAACTGTATCGCAAAGTTGTGTAGTTGGAACGACAGCTCTTCAGCCGTCATTGAAAGCAAAGTTCCTTGTTATTGTAATATGTATTGTAGACTTACGTTGATAATGCTTTCGGACAAAATAAGCATAAAACATGTAGTACATTCTAGATCCATCATTCTAAATATATAAAAATGTATTTTACGTCTTTAAGTTTGTAAACAGAATTAAAGCGCTGCATTTGATTGTTTGGGAAATGCACCCCAGATCTGCTGACAAAATTAGGCCCCATGTTCACCAAAGCATTTTAACGTGGCTGAAAATGTCAGGCGCATACCAACCTTGGGTGCTTGTCAGCGTTCATTCAATTAAGCTCTTTGGTCGCTTGATACTTGTTTTGTTTATCAGACGTTGTAGGATGCATCGGTTGGTTGGTGTTTTATTTGTCCCATCTCTCCTGTGATTAGATGGCTGAGTGAAAAGTAAAATTGACAAGATGAGCATTTTTCCCCAAGTTAAAAATGTTTTACCTTTTTATGGATTTAAATGCTGAACACCAGCACTGAGCGTAGACAAGAGATATTTGAAGGGATAGTTAACCCTATAATCCATTAAGTCCAAATCCCATGAGGGTGAGTAAATGATGAAGAATTTGGGTAAACTATCTCTTTAACAGCACAACACTTTAATTGGAAATAATGAATAATATATGCATGCCGCAGGAAAAACACTTCAGTGGACACGGGGCCTTAGTCCTAGATGGTAGAGGGGTTGATTACCTATAAGGGTCTTTTCTAATGCAAGAGTCCCACTTTCCAATATCCAGAGGTTTTTGAGTTCAAGCTTTATAGAGTTGATTTACATTTTCGGTTGGAAAGCGATAATAGCCCAGGCAACTCAACTCCCTGCCAGGTAAATGGCCTTGCTGACGTTCTGACCACATCTCGCAGGAAAATATGTCTGGCAGTCATTGGTGCAGACATGTTGCCAGTGAGCTTCTCCTGATACTAGTAAAAAGAAATAACAAGGCATTGTTAGTAAACTAACCAAACTAGTGAAGAGAATTAAAAATCTGCTTAGATTTGATCCAGAACTTTTTCATAGCCACAAACACCATAGCAGATGCTGATTGTCATACATGATTTTGATGGTTTTCCAGAGGAACTACATTTTAATGACTAATAAAATAAGAAAGCAGAGGCAGAAGAGTTTGTGTTTATTAAACGCAAATCTTTTTCTCACTGAATCTTGGCAAAAGCACACGCTGTCTGCATCAAGGAAAAAGTACACATAGTAAATGTCTGCTTTCAAAATGTTAAATAATTACCTTTTCGTTTGGCCTCATAATTAGAGGGTGCTGGCGCCATCTTAACGTTTCTTTGCTCTACCAGCTTACGTAACACACAACACATGCAACAGTGGCCAAAACAACCAATAAGGTAGAGAAAATTGACATTGCTGAGAAGTGTATCCTGATGGTAATAGGAATAAATACAGATAAGCGAACACAGAAAATATACTGTAAGTGACTGAAGTTGAAGCAATGGCCCTTATTGTTTACTTTCCCAAGCATCTCTCATGCTGGCCTGGGCCATTGGGCAGTGCTTTATGTTGAGTCCTGTAAATAAACTTGCTTTTAGGGGTCTCAAACTCAAACTGGCTTGGGGCCATTTCTGAGACTGACATTTCATCGGGCGGCCGCAAAGCTATTTTAACGTTAAAAAAAGTACTATATTTCTGTAAATGTCATGTTTATTTTCTATTATGATTATACGATATGTGAACGAACCCTTAAACGTTTAAATCAAACGAATATAAAACAAAGTGCATAAAAATCTTTCTGCGGGCCAGATTATGTTATATTTTTGAAAGGTGATGCGGGCCGCAGAGAGGGGGAGGGCGGGCCGCAAATGCCCCGCGGGCCGGGAGTTTGAGACCACTGTAAACAGAAAGAGCATTCATGACAATCATGGCATATTTTTCTTTGCTAAATGTACTGAAGACAGCAACACGAACCGAACTTGAGCAACTTAAGTGTTTACACATTCATGGAAAGCGTGAAAGGACAGTGTAAATCGATGCGTGAAATGGAAGGCATTACTGTTAGGTATTATGTCAATCTCTTTCTTTGTTGTGTTCTCATTATCTCTCTATGACTTTCTTTAGTCTTTTGTCAATTTCTCCAGCTTAAAATCAATACACATCAGTTGTTGAAATAAAAATTGGAATTTATTTAACCAGCGAACAAAAACGTTCAAGTGGTCATAGTTGCTGTTTAAAACTGGATTGAACAAGGCATGAATAGAACTGGCGAACAGATTTTTTACACCACTGGGAAACACAAAAGTGTTGACTACAAAAGCATGTTTTGATGTTAATGGAGGATAATCAGTGTCAGTGCCAGTGGGTATTAAGCAGTCACACTGGTACCTTTAAATTTAAATCAGTTAAGCACTTTTTTCTCTTGCACGTTCCTAGACACGCTTTATTTCAGATGGCAACTTTTGTGTTTTATGGATGTACCTTATTTAGTTTACAATAAAAAAGTGCATTAATATTTATTATAGGCCTTTTAATTATGTTAATTTTATTTTACCATCAATGTAAAATTGTTTACATAATCCTAGATGTTTAATTACTTTTTGTAGCATTGGGACTACTAGACCATAGCTTAATAACCTTAGTTTTGTGAACACCAACATTTCTACGTAATCAGCACGTGCGCATTCTGACATTTTTCTACACAGTTGTCACATTGTGTGGCCGTTAAAAATAAACTTGACAAACTGAGCAATGTTAACGTCATTTTATTTGACTCTGGAGCGAGAGTTTATGCAGCGTCCTCTTCCCGAAGTGCCCTTCAAGGGTGCAAAAACGCAGTTTGGAATTTGTCCATGCTCTCTCTCGCCAGGCTTGGCTGTGCAGGAGCAATTCTACTAGGTTTTTAATATTACTCAATGAGGGTGTGATTAAAAATGTTTGAATAATATGATTGGATTTTATACTAATCTTGCTGCAGTATTCCACTGTTTTAAAAATATGTGTAGGCCTTTAGCATCTGTGTACATTTATTTTTTTAATATATTCTGTGCATGAATGCATTTTTATCTAATGTCACATCCACAATATGTTTTCAATATTTTTTTTTCCAAAAACATAATATCGCCAAACATGATATGATTCTAAAGTGTCTTCAAAAATCTTCAATCATAGGTGTTAAGAACCAGAGAAAAGGGGGATATTTTTTTTCAGTGGATAAGAAAGGGTCTTGTATTGCTCCCGCATCACAATATGAACTACATACAATAATGAACTACATAGAAACAGATGTCATCTATTCGTTAATGTACACGCCTTTGACATTCGCTCTGGTCCATGCCAGGCTACGAGATCCAATAATAACTTTTTTTTTAAATTCAATTGAAGTCGTTTTCTGTGAGATTTAAAGAGGACTAAAACGATCACAAATTTGTGAACAGATTGTGGAATAAATCACAATTTTTAGGGGGGCTGAGCAGACATTTTGGGGGGCTAAAGCCCACCTAAAAAGCCTCTAGTGATGCTAATACCTGGCCTGATGCAGAAGTAAAGTTTTTTCTCTCCCTACTGCTGCTTCCTGGGTTGTCTTCAGATATTTTGTTTTTGCACTACACGAGGGACCTTTAATAAGCATACACGGCCACGCATATGCGCAACTTAAAGGGAATATTGTTTGTAATGTTTTACCTAAAAAAAAAATGAAATGATGAAATATCATTTGGCAGACCCCCTCAGTTCAGCCACGGACCCCCGGTTGGAGACCCATGGCCTAACCGAACATATACATTGAAAAACATTGCAAATAGTGCATGCACCATAAAAAAAAATCCTGCGGAAGTTTAATTCACCTTTTTGTATTCATGATTTCAGTGTTAGATGTCTATCCAGACGTGTGTCATTGCGAGGGTAGGAAGGTGAACTGCAATGGCAGAAATCTTCTCCAAGTTCCTCCTGTGTCCTCTAATGTTACAGCACTGTAAGTATAAAACCATTAAAAACAATATCGGAAGCTGTTGTATTTGTTATCCAAGTGGTAATAACAGCCATTTTCTCAGAGAGCTGAACAGTAACAGGATCAAATCTCTCTCTCGTGAACTGTTTGTCCGCTACAGACACCTGGAAAGACTGTGAGTAACACTTCCTTCTGTCAATTATCCTTGCCCTTTCCAAACCTCTTCCTCCTGCATATCTTTATTAAGCCTGTTAAATGTTTGGACATGCATTCATTTTTTTTAGATTCAATAGTAAATTAAGTCTTGAAGTGTAGTATATGGATTACTGGTGCTTATAATACCGATACAGTATGTGGATGTTCATCATTGGCGTCTCTGAACATCACAACGACATAGGTCTTAAAGATCTTACTAAATGTATTCATACAGTACATTGTGTACACCAGGGGTCTCAAACTACTGGCACACAGGCCATTTGCAGCCCACCCTCCCCTCTCTGCGGTCTACATGTACTGTTAAAAATATAACAGTATCTGAAGTTGAATCAGGGGTTTGAAATTGGGAGACATATTTAACATTCTGGGAGGGTGGCGCATGGACTGGAATTTAAAAAATCCTACAGCAGACCATTCAATAGTCATTACACAAAGATATGTGACTGCAGAATCCTTCATTTGATTGTATTGTATTGTAGATAAAGCAGGAATACTAAATAATAATGGAATAATAAATTCGTCTTCTTCATTTTTGTAACTAAACATGAACTCAAACTACTGTAAACTCTCTCTCTCTCTCTATCTCTTTCTTTCGTTCTCTTTCTATATGCAGACATTTAGAAAGTAACAGCATTGAAATGATCTCCAAGAGGGCATTTTCTGGACTTAACTCTTTGCGTAAACTGTGAGTAAAATTATAATGTATGAGTTAAAGATTAATTAACAGTGTGTGTGTATACATTCATATAAATCACTTATCACATACAGAAGACCAGCTATTAATTATTTTCTGAATTCTGCTTTAACCTTTTACTGTCACTGTCCCACAGGTGGGACGTTTGGAATTATATATATAAAACAAAAATTTCTTAGTCTTAACCAGCACTAATCTTGACAAACTATATATAATTGGAAAGCTCTCAGATTGAGGCTTTCATATTTCATCACCATTTTGCAAAAATAATGTACGAGTAATTTTCTAAAATGTCACTGGCCAACAGGTGGGCCCAAGGTGTTAGATATATTATAAACTTGAAATTTAATGATTTAGTAGTGACAGTCGTTTCGTTAAATGGCACTCACCCCATCACTATTATATATTCATCACATTAATATCCTATTAAAGCTTAAAAAATCTTTTTCATTAATAATGATGCAGTGACAGTAATTTATTAATTTGTGATTTGCGAGTATGCAGCAAATTGTTGACACGTAGTGGCCTTTGTTGGTAAAACTATTTAGATAAATGTCACTCACCAGGAAGGAATACAAATGAATTATTATTTTAACGATCTAAGTGCATGGTCTAAAGCAGTGGTTCTTAACGTTATTCCTCGAGGCCCACTGCCCTGCACATTTTGTATGTCTCCCTTATTTAACACACCTGATTCAAATCATCAGCTCATTAGAAGAGATCTCAATGAACTGAACTGAGTCTGCCAGATAAAAGAGACATACAAAACATGCAGGGCAGTGGGCCTCGAGGAATAACGTTAAGAACCACTGGTCTAAAGCGTACAGCGCACTGTCTAAATGGGCGTGTCCGAATCCACTTTTGCTAATTAAACAACAGGGAAAATGGTTTGTGCGCCGAGCGCATGGAAAGGGGTTGTTCCTATTCTTTTAATGAGTAATGTGAGTGTTTTGGGCGTAATGTGCAATAAACCAATGAGAGTCTCCGCTCTTATCCCCTTTAAAAGCCAGTTGCGCTGGCGCTATGTCTAATCCCTATTTAGATGACGGAATTTGTAAACTGAAAAACTAAGCGGAGGAAGAAGACCCCTCAGTTAATAATAATGTTAAATAATTGTGTTGTTTTTCACTTGTATTGAAATTGTTATTTTTTTTTTATTAAAACCTTTAAAACCCATTTTCTTTTAGTCATGGAAGTAGAAATAGCAGGCTTTTAATTGCTGCAAATTTATGGGTATCCAATATCATCAAAAAATAATTTACAAGTATGTAAGAAAAGGTTTGTACTCTAAAAATACTTTATTTGTAACAAACAGGACATAAAGAATTTACAAACGTGCGGAAAGTCGTTTCAGCTTTTGGACAGCGTCATGAGTTTTTAGTAAGCATTACTAAAAAATGTTTCTCATCTCCCAATATCCACAGGTACAGAGTCATCATATACAACAAATCCATGGGGTAGCATTTTAAAAAAACATTTAAAAACAGATGCATTTGTTTGAAGCAAAGCATTTATTTACTTACCAGGCTGCAGGTGAAGCAGCTCTTTACACCTTCTAACGTCTCATAATTAGTCCTCATTTATGTCCAAGAGACTCAATTATAATCTTTTACATTTGAATGATTTACATTTTCATATTTAAAAGCTTTTTTGTGCTGCTGCGCATCCATGTGTGTGATAAGCAAACCCGCGTTGTCGTCTCGTTTATAGGCGCATATTTCTAACGCACTCATTAAATAACAAAAACAATACTGCGCCATAGACTTTAGACTTTAGACCAGGGGTGTATTCCAGAAAGCAGGTTATGTGACTTACCCGGGTAAGTAAGGAGTAAGTAAGCGGATAACCTCTGCTTTCAGTTCCAAAAACGGAGGTAACTTTCAGGTTATGTATGTAACCATAGCAACTGACTCCCTGAAAATAACCTGGTCCGGAGCAGGTTATGTTGCAGGGTAAGTTCATTTTAGTTAATAAAACGAGGCTCCGGAGGATGACTGCGCATGCGTGTACTTATGATGAGCGTGCAGCGGGGGTGGAAGCATGTATTTTGCATAATATTACAATGTTAAAGCATTTATTTTATTACAGTCGCGAATATTTATTGCTGTCTTAGAAAATATATGATATTTTAAATAACATGGATTGATATTTGTGATTGTACTAAGTACATTTAGTTATGCCCATTATTAATAAACATTGATTCATATATGTGTTCGCACTAAATACTAAACATTTAATTATGTCCATTATTAATGAAACACAATTCCATCAGAGTAATTAATGTTAACAATAAAGTACTTTTCCATATCAATTCTGTCAATTCATAAATAACCACATCAATCTCTTTCCCTTACTAGATCGTTTGAGATGAATCTAAAATTCTAATAAATGTGTGTGCAAATACATTGTCATTATTGAGACAGAAATCTTAACATATGTTACTTAAGTGACAATGTGGCAATGTTACAGTAAATGGGTATAACAAATAGAAACACATGATGCCTATCATAATAATAATTACTAAGGGACAGAAGTTACCCCTGCCTGCAGTGTCTGTGCATCTAACCTGACCCACAGAATGACACCCATGAAGCACAGGCACGATTTAACACTGACCCACAGAGTGACACAGGTGAAGCACAGACTTCATTAGATGAAACACCATTGAATCACAGACTTGGCATAGTGGTCAGAGATTTCCAATTATCAGTTAGAATCATGTACAAAATGAAATAAAATTATAAATATATATTTCATAGTATCATATTTATTTCTTAAAGTGTAACTAAACCCCTGGTCAGAGCCTGACTCCACCCACGGCAATATTTGAAAAATGCAAGACAAGTGGGCAGATCCCAACGGAGATGGATGGGACGAACTAAGTGTGTGGTGAGATCGTAACAAGGGCGTGGTGAGCTTGAACCTGCTCACGTCACGAGTTATTTCTTGGACCCAACATCCAATAGGAAAATTCAACTGCAGTAGCCACCATTCAACCTGAAGAGGGCAGCACCCAGACGTTTTTACACCATATATTGTAGTATTGAAACACTTTATATCCAAATGTCAAAAAAATTACTAAAATCAATGAACAGCACTAATAAAGCATCATTCTTACAGATCATTAACTAAAAAAAGTTGGTTTAGGGTTTAGTTACTCTTTAAACATGCACTTCAGATCCTACATGCACTTCAGACTCTCTACATTTGATCTTTAGTCTTTTTCTAAATCACCTTTTTGTTTCTTTAAAATGGGCCTTTTGTAGCTGCTTTCCTGAGCTATCATTTTTGAGCCAAAGGGAAATTGAGATATTTGGTTATATTAGATGATACAGGACATATTAGAACATGTTACTATTGACACTAACGTAACATTTCTATTCTCCACTTCTGTCACAGCAGATCCTAATCGTCCAATGCAAATGAATGATAATTTTTTGTGTAGTGTACTGAAAAGCATTACACAAAACTATTGAAAAACTGTAAGGAAGCTTTACAATTAAAATAGGGTTCATTTATCAGCTAAGTAAATGTTTAAAAATATGGTGATACAGTGTCATACAATGGAAAGTCCAAAAACTAAACATGGTCACCCAAAGGAGCAGAAGTGAAATAAGTACAATATAGTGAATATAATCATAGTGCATTTTATGCAAACACAATACAATCATATAAAAAAACTGTAAATAAGCCTTATGACAGATTTATGCACTTTATGTGCCACAACCCTTACAAAAATTAACCATGGTTTTATTAGTGTAAAGTTGTGGTAACCATGTTTTTTTTTTGGTGCATTAATTACAATCAGCAAAACCATGGTTTTACTACACTAACCATGGTTTAACTATGGTTTTGAAAACCATGGTTGTCAAAACCATGGTTATTTTGTGGTTACCATGGTTTTACTGTAACCATGTTTTTTGTTTTAACTGTAGTAAAACCATTGTTAATTTTTGTAAGGGAAAAGATAATCTTAAATATGTCAAATTATATCTAATTAGATATAATTAATATATTTAAAATCAAACATAAAATATATGATTCTTTTTACAGGCTTTTAAATAATATTTAAATAATATGTTTATTTTCGTTGAGACTCGTATAATATTGGACTTAAATGGGTTAAAATAGGTTTGTATTAATTAATTATTTAATTAATAAATTTTATTTGTTTTGTAATCACGCACATATATAACGTTATAAAACGTTGATATTGCCAGAAAGTATTGGTTTAAAATGTTATTTCTCATTTAAAAACTTTTAAATTCTCTGCCGTTTCCATGGTGACTCGTGAAATCTGTGATCCATTGACAATGCCTTTATGTTGTTACTGTGAGCGTGCGTTAACTCTGGGTTACTTTTAGCGGGTTGATTGAACTAACTCTTAAACTGTGATTTGGAACCGACATACCCAGAGTAAGCAAGTTTGGGGTTGATCAACGCAAAGTTTGGGGTTAATCTGATGGTAAATTAACCTTTCTGGAATACACCCCTGGTTTTAGTTGGTCAATGGCGTAATCTATTTCAGTTGCCTCAAAATAGCAACGCGCCAACAATGCCCCTGAACACACCTTGTTTTCAGACCAGAACGCCCATGGGTGCAAAAGGGGGCGCAAATGCATTTGCTATTCAAACAACGTGGCGCTAAACATGAAAATGATAATAGCGACGGGTTGAAACTAGCAAAAGACGCGTTGCGCATTGCGCTGCATTGTGTCATTTTATAATTATGCAGTGACAGTAATTAATTTGTGATTTGCGAGTATGCAGCAAACCGTTGACACCTAGTGGCCTTTGTTGGTAAAACCACTAAAAGTGTGACAGAAACCTCATTGTTTGTGATTTTAATTTGAAATTTGGACCAGAACTAGTTCAGACTTGTGGCATTATTTTTTATAGCATTTTGGGAGTAAACATTACATTTTTTTATATACATTTGATTTTTTTATAAAATTGCTGTAATTATTTTGACATTTAATATTTACAACTACTTCAGTGAAAAAAATTCAGAGAAAAGATTTTGCTTCTAGACCAAAGATTGACACAGTTAAATAAATTTGACACACATCTTTACACCCCCCCCCACTCAAAAGGGTGTGACAGTTAAAGGTAAAATGTATACATGTGACTGTACAGCAGACTGTCTTTGTGTTTTTGTGGTTATGAGCATCCCATCTGATTCTTCACAAGCATCAGTCTGATACTTTCATCATCACATTTATCCATGGAAAGAAGGGAAAATATGATGTAACAATAGGCTATAGCTGGGGACAAAATGTAATACATCCTTATGCTGTTGCCATGTATGCATGCATGGACCTGTTGTAAATTGGTGGTGGTGGCGCAGTGGATAAGACACACGCTTTTGTTGTGAGAGACCCGGATTCAAATCCACTGTGACACACCATTGTGTCCCTGAGCAAGACACTTAAGCTCTAGTTGCTTCAGAGGCATGCGACCTCTGACATATATCAATTGTAAGTCGCTTTTGGTAAAAGCGTCAGCTAAATGAATAAATAAATAAAAATAAATTGTGTAGTGTTGAGCTCAAACATTGAACTTACACAATGCACATCTTACCTTTACTATTTACACTACATGTACGCAGCTCAGCTTCAAATGCTTTGATAATACAATTTTTGTTATGGCAATAAAGCCTTTAATTGAAATTATATTGAGATATGGGGGGTGAGTAGGTAGAAGAACAGCAGTGTTGGTCAGATGGCTGCTACAGTGAGAGCAGATGGGCTGTGTAATCAAGATTATTTAAATAAAAGTATAATTTGTTTTGCCTTCTTTTCTCTGACCCTGTATCTGTTGTATCTCTCTGTGTGTTATTTTGCAGTTTTTTGAGTCAGAATAGAATTGTTTCTCTGAAAGCAGGAATATTTAGTGACCTCAGCAATTTGGAGTGGCTGTAAGTAGAAAATCATACCTATACCACACACTAGATTTAATTTTAGATGCAATTCAAATTTCAATTGTGAGTCATTTCTCTCCCTCTCTCTTGGTCTCATTCTTTACTCTTTCATCTAGCTCTTCTTTTTGTCTGTCTGTTTACTTGCTTTTTTCTTTTTTCCAAACAGACATAATTGATGGACTGTGTTTATTCTCTGTATGAGTGAAATACAGAATAATTGAAATGAAACCTGGGCCTTTAAGTGCTCAGATTGAGAAGACTCTGACTTGTTCTTATTACCAAAAATGGAGCTATAACATGAACTGCTGAGCAGCAGTTATTTCAGAAGATGTTCAGATGGCTTTCAATGTCAACTGTTTGAATGTGGAGGGATTTGTAATTCTTTATTTGATGTGTGTTTGTCTCTCCTGGTGCATGGTTAGGATTTTGGATGAAAATAGGATATCGTCTTTGCGACAGAAGTCTTTTGAAGGACTGAAGTCTTTATTTTTTCTGTAAGAATGAACTTCTGTTTCACCTTGGCTATTAATCTATATAGGCTTATGTAAAAGATAAATGAAGAGTTTGGTTCCAAAACGCAATAAATGCCATTTTTGAAAAAAAAATGAGTGATTATATCAGGTCAGTATTTAAAAGTAAATTCTTAATTTTACGCAAAATCCAATATCCGCCGTGTTATTCTGTCATCTTTTTTCCCTTTTTTCCCAAAACGCAATAAACGCCACTCCTCCTTTTCTACAGAATGCAATAAATCCCCTCCACAAATTACAGCGCACCATTCCACGCAATGTAAACAAATAATGGCGGCGCGTTGAGTACACAGTCCTAGTTTTCCTCATCTACTTTGTACTTCGTGATCAACAAACAAACAAAAACAAAATAATACTTTAATAGCATTGATAATTTCTGTGATGGGAAAGAAACGTAAGCCATCAACATCTAATAATTTACGCGAGAGGCACTCGGGAGACGATCGCTTGTTCTCCCGACAGTATCTAGCTTCTCTCGTGCTAACACACTGACCCCAAGGGATCTTATGAAAAACGTTCCATACTTTTACTCAAAGTCAACGAGAATCACAGCTGATCGCTGTGAAAAATGTTAAGCGACGACGTCAAGTATAACCGCACAGCAATGACAGTGTTCTTAATATGACAAAGTAAGTGTTTTGATTAATGCCATTAATGTTTCTTTTTTTTACCAGTGTGTACAACTGTTCAACTAAATGAATATAAAATGGCAAAATGAATGCACATTTATACATTGATTGATTAGATTTATAGAATTAAAAAAAAAAAAAACTTGTCATGGATTTATTGCATTTTGTGGAAAAAATAATTTCTTTTTATAATAAATCTTTGAAAATCAAGTTATGGATTTGAATGTTTTATGTTTTTATAACCTAAAGATGCTACGTGAAAGTTTGTAACAGAAAATAGTGGTTTTCATCTTGACACTTTCTTGGTATAGAAAACACGTTTTTACAGAAATTTGTCAAAATGGATTTATTGCGTTTTGGAACCAAACTCTTCAAATATTAAAGAGTGTTTGGCTTTTAAATTGTCTTCTTAATGATACACACGATGATTTGTATATTTATTTTTCAGGTCTTTATTGAATAACTCTGTAGAGCAGTTTCCAAGAACTTCTATCTGTCCTGAGATGCCTCGCCTCAACTGGCTGTGAGTTTAAAATATTACTGATTTTACTATACTGTACTGTGCTGAACAAATTTGAATTATTTATTTATTTATTGGACATCTACATTATTTTATATTAATTATGGCTTTATACATAATATATATATATATACACACACACACACACATATACACACACACACACACACACACACACACACACACACACACACATTCTGGTTTCCATGTTTTGTGGGGACATTCCATAGACGTAATGCATTTTATACCATACAAACTGTATATTCTATTCCCCTTACCTGCCCCATTCCCTAACCCCATCAATCACAAAAACCTTTCTTGTACCTTAGATTTTCAATAAACATCATCTTGTTTGATTTAAAAGCTTGTTTCCTCATGGGGACATCAAAATGTCCCCACAAGGTCACAAAAACACTGGTATTCCTATCTTTGTGGGGACAATTGGTCCCCACAACGTGATAATTACCAGGTACGCACGCACGCACGCACGCACGCACGCACACACACACACACACACACACACACACACACACACACACACACACACTGTACTGTGTAAAAGTCTTAGGCTGCCACCACCAGACTTGTTGTTTTAGAAGTTTTAATGTCCATCTATATTTGTTTTTCAATCTATTTTATTAAGATACAAACAGAAAATACAGGAAATATGTAAAAAAAAAAAAAATTCAGGACTAAATGTCTTCTGCAGCCATTGTTGGTGTTAAGTGTGACCTCACTTGGCCCTAAACACATCTTGAGCTTTTTTGAGGAGACTTAAGTCCTGAAGTCATTCGATTAGAATTAGAAATTTGGATTTAATTTTATTTAGGTTCAAGAGATCTTGAAGTTTCCTGCTATTGCTCAAGTGGAAGGGGCGTTTACCCTAAAAACTTGACACATCAGTTTACATTTTTATACATTTTTTTAATACTATTGTTACTCCTCTCAAGTTTAAATAAAGGCTCAAGTCGTTCCTGGGTTTTAACGGGCATTTATTTGATGACAGAATCTTCAAACATGTCGTCACATGTCCCTTTTTATACTAAATTGCCGTCAGAACTGGTATAAACAAAGCACAAAAAATCATACATTAACCTTAAATTATAAACATACTTGCAGACAATATTAAGACAAAATTACATAGAAAACTAAATAAACAAAACATACATTTATGCCATGTAAAATAACATCCTAATTGGCTTGTTACAAACACAGTCACACAACACAAATAAATTACAAAGACAGAACAAATACCTCATTGGCCGCATGAACCCGAGAGAATAACTTAAGAAGGGAGATTCATCTTCACACCTTAGGACAACTTGTAGTCAGCTTTACACCTTTCCTTAAGCTTTCAAACAACAGGCTGGCAAGCCACAGCATATGTCTCTCTAATCACAATGAGTGCACCCAAAAATAACGTCACCCTAATAACAAATTCCACACGGAACCAAAAATAAGTCCCCCCCCCTTTTTACACAACAATTTTAACAAAAAGAAATAAACATGAAATTATTATTTATTGACTATAAAACATGATTTTAATCATATAAATTTGAACCTCATATTGTTTAACTATGAACTATATTGAAATGAGATATTAATTGCTTTGATGGCAGCTACACTCCCACCAAATCACTTGTGATTTTAACCAATTAACTATGTGTGAGCGATTACTGCAAGTTAAAATTATGTTAGTCAGCTTCAAGTAATGTGACTGTCTTGTGAATAGGTCTCTCCAAATAGACTGGCTTGCTGAGTCTCTTTCCTTGTTCATCTAATGCAGAGTTGCTGATCAGCAACTGAACCTTCCGCACACATCCATCTTCAGCTGGATACACGTTGGCAACTTTAGCCAGCTTTCATTCGTTTCTGGTTGCGGTATCGTCTTGTACAATTACTATATCATTGACTTTTGCATTTCTTTTTGTTTTTTGCCATTTCTGTCTTTGTTGTAAACTAAGTAGGTACTCCCTTTTCCATCTGTGCCAAAATTCATTGGCAAGGTATTGGACCTTACGCCATTTCTTGCGGAGGTAAAGAGATGGAGGTTCTCTTGCGGAGGTTTAACTATGAACTATATTGAAATGAGATATGAATTGCTTTGATGGCAGCTAAAACTATATACACATTTCCTGTATTTTCTGGATGTAAAGAGACTGAGAAACAATTGTATATGATCACTATAACATTACAAAAACAACAAATCTAAGTCCGGCATGGTGACATAAGACTTTTGCACAGTACAGTATGCAGGGTATACCCAGGTGTAGGGAGTATACCCACTTCTTTATTTAGATTACATGGGGTATACCTACATCAAAATTTTAATATATCACTTAATAATATTAATTTCATAATGATCCTTATGCAAATAAGCCAAGCATACGAAGTTATGAGACAAAACTGACCCATTTTTGAGTGAACTAAATATGCAAGACTAGTCTTACATTTCACTGTTTGTAACACAGGCCGTTTAACCTTATGCTGCTTTAAAAAATTAGCCAATACATTAAGAGTATACCCACTTCTCCAGGCACCACTATACCACTGTTGAGAAGTTACAGGTGAATGAGTGTTTTGTTTTTGCAGAGAAATGGAGGGGAATAAAATTTCATCTCTCTGGGCTTCAAGTTTTAAAAACTGTTCTTCTCTTACTGTTTTGTAAGTATGCACACACACACACAAACACTTACTGACTCTGTAACACACTATGTGAGTGCTATTCATAGTCCAGTATATTCATATAATAAATTGTTAAATGGATTTTATTGCTGTAAAGTGTGGAGAGGAGAGAGGTGGGGCTCATGTAGAGCTTCTTAGTCACCGGGCTCTGCTGGAAACACTTAAATAAATGCAGACTTAGGTTAAACTGAATAATTTAGGACCTGAGCTGATTAAAGGCAAAAGGAATGAATAAATTAAAATAATTACATAATGTATTTGATGTTAATATACATCATGGAAATCTTCTGCTGCTGTGATGTAAGATATTTGATCTGCTAGTGACATTTGAAGTACATGCTGTCAACAACTTCACTCTCCTGCTCTCACGACGCATGCATTTTAGAGTTTCACTGTGTCCTTGTAAACCTAGATGCTTGCGTAATTACACAGATATAGAATATACATTTCAATGAACGGCTACTTAAAAGGCCAGTATACCACAAAAAACTTTAATCATTTTTAAGTGATTGATTAAATATATAAATATGACTTTCTTTTGTGGTGCTGTAGAAGTCGCTTTTACTTATCGTCAGTTTACTCACACAAGTTCACAACAACATGATGACAGAATTCCCTTTAATATCAGGAAGTTTTACTGAATCTTACACAAACTGGCAGAGGTGGACAGTACTCAAGTAGACTATTTTAGTTACATTTTCCAAGCATCTTCCAACGAGTGTTTGCCTTGGGGAAAAAAATTTCTTCAAAACATTCTAAAAGCATAGAATTATATTGTTTTTATTGCATAGAAAAAAAATGTGTTTAATGCCTACATGTAATTACTCAGGTAAAAGTACTTTGGTACTAGGTGTACTTAAATATTAAATGTTAATCAAAACTTCATTTATAAAATGTAGTGGAGTAAAAATTATGATATTATTCTCTGGAATGTATGTTTTCCAAAGAAAAAACACAATACGAATACTTAAAAATTTAAATACTATTGTCCACCTCTGCAAACTATATTGTGTGTATTTAAAGGGTCTTTCAATTCCTGTTTTTATGGTTGCAAACCTCATTTCTTGACCTGTGTAAATATTGTATTTTTCGCCTTATTTTTAACTCCGTGTATCTTTTTGTACTCAAGCATTATAGAAAGGGTTTGAGGTATAGTTATCTTGTAGCATGCTCAAGGCCGCCTTAATGCACGGGCTTACCTGGGCTGAAGCCCAGGGGCCTCCCAAGTTCAGGGGCCTCCCAAGTTCACGTTCATATTGTTTTGTAACTTGTCAGGTTATCTGTCAATCACTCTAACTGCACGTTACACGGCTGCTGATTGGTCCGTGGTAACTTACCATGAAATAAAATACCAGACGTAACAGATTTTTCTATTCCGCGTAATGTAATTAAGTGCGCGTTGTCAACTTGGCATTCCTGCATGTTAGACTGAGTGTGACAGAGAAACGGGAAATAATCCACCATCAAATGAAAGAGTAATTTCTGAAATTTCATAATAAGCACTAGTGAGGTGCAGGTCTCTCTCTCTTTTGCGCGCGCTCGCGCTCTCTCTCTCTCTCTCTCTGTGCTCGTGCAGCTGAGTCTCTGGCATGCAGATGTCTCTCCAACTGTGCGCAAGATACTGTGCCGCCAAATAAAGAAAGGATTTCCCGGACATATTAATGCTGTTCGTTGTTATAAAGTTAAGGTTAATTGCGTTTATATCAGTGACGCGTGCCCAGCTGTTGCGATGTAGTTTGACGCGATGTAAGCTCACAGTACACACATCTGTTGGTTTAGAAAGACGACGCAACGGTAAATGTGCAAGTCAAAGCGCGACAAGACCATCTCAAATGATCATCCCCTGATTGCACCATTCATATTTATAATCTCCTTATCTAAAGATCTTATGCTGCGTTCCAGGCAGGCTTTTAAACCCGTGAGTTACGACTTCAAAACCACGACTCACGACCCTATGCGTTCCAGGCAGCCTGTAACTCGTGTTTTTACAACCTTCGGTGAAAGTGCACTGGAACGGCAGTCAAACCCGTGACTTCCCACCCGTGAACTCGTACTAGATCGATGTACTCCCAGTTCAGAGTCGTGAGTCGTGGTTTTGAACTCGTGAGTTACGGGTTACCGGTTGCCTGGAACGCAGCATAATATACAGGTATGTTCCCTGTCTGTGCATATTCATACTTGTTCGTTTTACATGCGTAGTATGCATAAATACTAAATACAATGCATACTATATCTTCAATATCCTACAAAATAAATAACTGATTAAAAAACAAGATTCTGTCTATAAAGACTTATCTTTTGTAAACATTAATGCATTTTCACTTTAAAACTAATTTTAACTTCTTATATTTTTAAAACTGTGGTGAGCATTTAGTTAGTGAGTGGCAATTTTCTGCAAATTTGTATATTCCTAAAACTATATAAACATAAAGCTTATAAACATATATACTCTCATACATTTTGGTTTTATTTTCACCACAAGTTGCTGTGTGTGGTTGTTAAATAAAGTGTCTTGTGTTTATGCTCAAGGGGGCTCAGTGATATGTTAATAATGATATTATGGTGTTTTCTGGGTCAAAGAGGGAAAACTCACTGTTATATGTATTGAAAGAAACTAATGCATTTTGTGATGTAGATTACCTAGATATTACACTTTTATTTTTTTAAATGAGACTATAAATTGAGGGGATGGGGGGCCTCCAAAACCTCTCAGCCCCAGGGCCTCACATTAGATTAAGGCGGCCCTGAGCATGCTGCAGATGGATGGTTCTTAAGTGTGATCTTAAGGCTCTTTCAAGAATCGGAGAGAGAGTAACTGATTTACATGTATATGACTTTATTCTATGGCTATGAACGCTTTGATGATTTGGGTTAGATGTTTGAGATGATGATATTGTGTTTGTGTACCTTCTTTTTTTTAGGGCACTGAGGAGGAACCACATTAGTACCATTGAGGAGGGAACATTTGCAGACATGCATATGCTGATAGACTTGTGAGTACACACATAAATAAATAGACAAAGGCATTCATTTACACAGTTCACGCATTTTTATCATTGTATTGACTGCTACAGTAGATGCTTAAATATGTGCACACCAAAGAGACAGAGACTAGAAAGTAGCAGAGAAGAGAGGAAAAAATGTGACTGTGAGCTTTAAAGGGAGAAATCACCTAAAAATTATTATTATGTCTTTTGTATCACAAACCTGTAAGACTTTCTTAGGGGCTAATCACACCAACCGCATTTTAAACGCTTGGAAACGCAAGGCGCGACGCACTGCCTTTTAAAAAAAAGAGCAGTGCGACCCGCCTTTTTATATTGCTAAGCAACCACCGAGTCAGCTGTGTTGTCAATCAAATATTGAAGCGTGAGCGCTCTTTTGCTGTTAACTGTCATATTAGCAGAAACTTTAAAAAGAGGGCGCTTGCTCTGACCTTGTTTGAGGGTGAGAGGTGCACAAACACACAGGAGAGAGTGAGCGAGTGTAGTCCGGTTCTTCAAAGCAACTGTAAACTTCCCTCACCACAACGTAAGGCCCGCCTCTCCCCTCATTCGATTGGACAATGGAAAGACGCGAATGACGTCGGGCGCTTCTCCGCTCTCAGCGCTCCCTCAAAAGCGCGTGCTGCGGCCGGCGGCAAAAACCACAAGGCGCTCGGCGCGCATAAACAGCGCGCAAACGCTCCCTGCCCATAGAATATCATTCAAAAAAGGCGCCTGCAACTGCCATGAACGCTTTTGGTGTGATCGCCCCTTACTCTTTCTTTCTTTCTTTCTTTCTTTGGAACACATTAATAAGCTGCATGACTCTTTCACATACAACAAATCTGATTCACTTACACTGTAAAAAAAAATGCAGCATGAAGTTAAAACAATGTAATTACTTTTTTTGCCATGACTTGAAAAATAACTTTGCAATAATTAGGGGCGATTCTAAGTTTTTAATATTAGTGTGGTTTGGCCTCCAATGAGAATGTATAAAAAATAGTCTGAATATTATTATGCTCAGACATCACATTGTGTAAACATTTTTTTTTTAAATAAAAAACTACAAATGAGGATGTCATCAGTTAATGTACACTATGATGTTCACTTTGATCCATGGCTTCAGGATCTAAAAAAATTGCCTGAATGACGAAGCGGAGCCGAAGCCGCTGACGTTTTCATATGAGATTTACTGTAAATAGGACTTAAAAGTGACCACAAAATTGTATAACAATTGTGGAATAAATCCAAATTTTTTAGGTGGACTGGGCAGAAATGTAAAAAGGACCTAGTGATGCCACTGACAATAATTATGAAATGATAAAAGAAAAAGTAAACCTAAATGAATCCAATTTATTTTGGTAAGGAATGACAAAGCCCAGAAATAGGCTACAGTACAATGACATAGGGAGAATATTACCCTCTTAAAAATGTCATTAAAAAGCATTCTGTTTCCCATGCTTAGCGAAAAATTATTATTCTCCATTATTAGCCAGTTTACTTTTCTTATTTAGCTTCATTGGAGCAAATGCAAACGATGCATTTTTATTTTATTTAAGTTAAAATGAAAGGCAGGATAAACATTTGTTAAATGATTCATCATAACATTTTAAAGTGACGATGTTTAGAACATTACACAAAGAATTAACAAAAAAGCATTTTTGATAACTGTGAAGTCCCAGCTAAGTTCAGCGATCTTATTTGAGATTTAATTGTGAGGACGTCAAAGTATTTATGATAAAAAAAAACGACAAATGACATTTGTGATTTGTAATTGTTACTGTAAATTGAAAACTGAAAATACAGGAAAAGATACAAAAAAAATCAGGACTAAATGTCTTCTTTAGGTATCGTCGGTGTTAAGTGTGATCTCTCTTGGCACTAAACACATCTTGAGGGTTTTTAAGCAGAATGAAGTAAAAAGACTAGAAATTTGGAATTAGGATTAAATATCATTTAGGTTTAAGAGATCCTGCAGTTCACTGCTATTGCTCAAGTGGAAGGGGAGTTTACCCTAAATACTTGACACTTCAGCTTATACTTTTATACAGTTTTTAATAGTATATACCAATCAGAGGCGGACACTACTTGAGTACTTTGAGTAAATTTTCCAAGCATCTGTGCTTTATCAGAGTGTTTGTCTTGGGAAAAAATTTACTTTGCTTTACTAAAAATGTTTACTACATTCTAAAGCATAGAATCATACTGTTTATTCCTTTTATATTGCATATTAAAATTGATTTAATACCTAATTACATAAAATTGTGTACTTTTACTCAAGTAAAAGTAAAACAAATAGATGCTTAATGTACTTAAATATTAAATATAAACCAAAAACTTGAAATTATGAAATGAAGTGGGGTAAAAATTATGACAATATGCTTTGGAATGTATGGTTTCTAAAGAAAAACCCTGATAAAATACAAATATTTAAAAATGTACTTTTATGTAGAAAGTAAAAATACCAGTAGTGTCCGCCTATATACACATTTTCTTTATTTTCTGGATGTATTCTATTAAAGAGACTGATAAATAATTTTATATGATCACTACAACATTGCAAAAACAACTAATCTAATTCTGGCATGGTGGCCTAAGACTTTTGGACAGTACTGTATGTAAAAACAAATTGGGTCCACCTGTGGCCCTGTCACATTATAGAAACTGACTCTCACTACGTCATAATGCTGAGGATAAATGAAAACTCTTAGAGCTTTCAAATGATATATAGTTTGTCATGATTAGATAAGAATTCACATGCAAAACGCTGGCGGTACAGTGACACTTATCAGGTTATAAATGTTTTGAGGCACACTATACATATCAACTGCAGATTGGCACCTTGAAAGTGAAAAGAAAAAAAGCAAAGAGAGGCACCTGCTAACTAAATATTCTCAGCATAATAAGCATAAATCATGAGCTGGTAAAACGGTTTCTATTTACAGATTTTTAAAAACATTTCCATTAATGATTGATGTATTAAATCAGCTGCTACATTTGATGTGATTTCTTTTACAGAGATGTGTCAGTGAACCAGATTACAGATCTACCTCCATCTCTGTTCCAGAACCTCCAGAACCTTAAACAGCTGTGAGACTGATATTCTTCACTATATTATTATTTTGTGGGTTTTTTTCAACTTCTGTTTCTGTTCAAGGCTCGTAGTCTGACACCATTTTTCTAATGGTCTGTCAGTATTATTCTCTTACCTTTGTGCAGATGACAGGCCAAATGAATCACAAAGGCACATTCTTAACTAATAGCCATTTATGGTGTGTTTATTTTTTGTTTTTTCAGAAATATCTCCAATAATCCTCTGGCGCACATATACAGCAATCAGTTTGACAGTTTGGTGAATTTACAGTCTCTGTGAGTAAACAGGTGTCACATTTTTTTTTTTTTTGCATAAAAGATAAATTACATATCTCAGATGAGCACTTGCATTTAATTATATGTGATGAATGAATGCAGTAATAAGGAATCCACTCGTCAGCTATGATCCACCTCAGTCTGTTATTCACAGAGTTATTGAAAAGTCAGTTTGAATAGAATATTCATTTTATTGAAGAAAAATGGTTAAAATATGTACCCCAGCTGTTACTGGGCCAGTACCCTTTTAAAAAGTACAGCTTTGAACATCATATTAGTACCTCAGAAGTACAGATTGGTACCAATAAGACCTTATTAGTACCCCAAAGATACATGTTAGTATCTTAAAGGTACATATTTGTACGAGCTGTATACATATCATCTGTACCTGATGGTACATATATAGGATCTTTTTAAAGGGTACTGCCTCTGTAACAGCTGGGATACATATTTTGACCTTTTTTCCAAACAGTGTATGCGCTCTGATTAGGCAGTTAATTATGATTACATTATAAAATACAACTGTTATTAAAAGAATACAAATGCAAGTCGGCTGGATTAGGTTGACATTTAAAAACAGAGCACCAAGCAAGCTGTACCGATACTACAGTAAAATGTGACGTGTAAACACTGCAGATCACTGCTGTATGAAAGATAAGCTTATTGTCCGCAGTTGAGCAAACAAAGTGGTGTCGTCTTCTGCTCTTTGTTGTTCTAGTTCCCAAACTCCCTTTTTAAATGGAAAAATATCTACTGTACATGCCGAGAATCAAAAAATAAAGATTGATATGCTCTGTTGCTTCAGTTGTTTGTGTCGCATTTATCATTATGTCACAACAGTAGAGGCAGCACAAGTCTGTAATCCCAGAAACTTTGAAGTGATACTAAACTGCAGTGGAAAAGTAAAGCGAGTCGTGTCCAGCCTAGTCAAACTTGAAGTCAAACTTCATACAATTACACATTCGCAATGGCTTGACCTCCACAGCATCATTTACACACGTGGGACACACCTGGACCGACATCCTATATTGTTTCCGAAAATGGATTC
Organism: Paramisgurnus dabryanus; assembly: GCF_030506205.2. Classification (NCBI taxonomy): domain Eukaryota; kingdom Metazoa; phylum Chordata; class Actinopteri; order Cypriniformes; family Cobitidae; genus Paramisgurnus; species Paramisgurnus dabryanus. The sequence goes on from NC_133341.1 coordinate 15,757,690, forward strand.
CTATTAACCAATCATTCATGACACTTTTATTGCATGGAGGTTGCACATAGCTGTCAAATTTGTCTCTTTGGAAAAAGAAATTGAATAACACGAAACGATTGTTGTAGTCGAGTATAGCACTCATAAATATATTTTTTCATTAAATTCGTGTGACAGTTTGTGAGATCACTTCTTAACCTTAAAAAGAGACATGTGAGATTAGGGGTCTTAGCAGATTTGATTAAAGCCCAGTGATTGGTTAATAGAAATGCTCATTCTAAAAATCATAATTTTGGTGCAGTTTATATACAGAGATTGAGAACTGGGCAGAGGTCAAATGATCACCTTATTGACCCTGTCGCAGTAAACATTGTGTTAATAGTCAGCAGATAATTGCAGGATACATGAATCTTTCTGTAAAAAGTCTGTAAAAAAAATTCTGTAAAAAAACGGTAAAATTCCGACAGCTGGGATAAAATAACAAGCACAAAAACTTACAGAAATTTTCCGTAATACAAAAATACTTTTTTCTGTACTTTTACATTACAGTAGGCCTATGTGTCTCTATACACAGGTCTGTGTTACGTTGACATTTTATCACACTTATTTTTAATGATTTATTTGGCTTTACATGTCTACATTTTTTGGCTTTTAAAATGTGGTAGTTTTCTGGATGAAAACAGTTAAAGGAAAAATGGCAATTGATCTCCATTTATCTGCTTTGTGTGCAGGAGTATGGAAGAAGTGGAGATTCCCAACATCAGCATCAGGATGTTTCGGCCCCTAAATAACCTCACCCACATGTAAGCAAACTAAATTTCCTTTTTTTCTATTATAATACAGCTTATCACATCTTATAATACAGCATATTGTGGCTGAACAGGTAGTTTGAATGTTTGTTTGTACTGCCTAAAAACAGGCACGGCAAGTTTATTTATATAGTGCGTTGCATAATTATAATTCAAAGTGCTTTACATAGAAAAATAAGCAACAGGTACCAGTTTTAATGACATTTTTCATGGCTGACTGAAGATGGGCTGAAGAAAAAAGACTTTGATAGCTGTATAGGTAAAAGATGATTTAGAAACTAAATCTTAACAGACATATTTAACCTTTAAGGCCTAATCTTGTCAAATTTTAGACATGATCCCCTGTTTTCACAGACAAGGCTTAAGGCTAGTCCTAGACTAAAACACGTTTTAGCTGTCTCAACTAAAATGACTTGCACTGACAGATCTTAAAATATCCAATGTAAAAAATGACTTTCATTTTTGTCTTGTTTTCAGTAGTAATATTATATAACAAAAATCATAAATCATAAATTAATTTGATGAGCAAATGGACATAAGAAAATAAGTCTAGTTTTTAGACAAAAAATATACAATTTAAGTTAATGTGTGCTTAAAACAGCAAAAAAAATCTGCCAATAGGGTGAGAATTTTTTTTTTTCAATTAAGTATTTAAGAAAAAAGTAAACTTATTTCAAGATTTTTTTCAAGGTTCAGCTCAGGCAGATATTCTATTTTAGTTTGTATGTTCTTTACATTTTTGATTATGTAATGTGTAATTTCCTCACATTTAGATTTTCTTTTAAAATCTTTGGGTTCCAAAGCGAGTTACAAGTCACAAACAAACACAACAAAAACTTTATTAAGCCAATAAGTCACACAGCACGATGCCCTCCAATACGGACAGAAAATGTAATAGTCATTATTGTGTCAGTCTAGGGTGAATGATGACTTCATTTGAGATGTCACATCTGCAAGTAAATATGACACTACTTTTTTAGCTTTCCACTGGCAGAAATTATAAGGTGTCCCTTTCTCTGCTCTTGAATAATTTGATCTGTACACCTATCATATTTAATATTTCTCAGAACAGATGTGTTCCCTGCTGGAGAAATGAAATTGACATAAAAAGGCAGTAAAGTTAAGGCCTTCAGAGACAGTTTAAATAGATTTCCATTATTTCTGAAGAATGAATCTCTCTCCACACACAATCTAACAAAAAAAAAGAAGAGCAATGCTGTATTGAAGTCTTCAAAAAGTCCAACCTCACTCTGAACCCTTGTGCGCTTTGATGTGGAGATGAATTTACCGTAATTGTTACTTTACAGATATCAGTTGTGTTCAAGAAACTCTTTCGATTTGCGACAGTCTGCTCTAGGAGATTGTGTCTGAAATACGATAATATGCTCCTTACCTACTGATCTGTCAGTGGTAACTCTGAATGAAACTACTGTGTGTACTGAAGGACTCACTTTTAAAGGTGCCAAAGAATGCATTGAAATAATGTATTAAATTGTTCTTTGACATCTACATAGAAGGTATGTAACTTTATTAAGTGCAAAAACTATCCAGAAACATTTTTACATGTCCATTTACAACCCTAGGATTTGTCCTTTGAATGAAATGGTCTATTTTTGCCCTATTTGGAAGGGTCATGAATAATAATATTGAGCTCTGCTCTGATTGCTCTGCTCTGAGGCTCATGCCAGTAGCTCACATTAGTAAACAAACCTTATACGTTTGAGCCTGTATCAGACGAAAATACAGACTTTGAGGAACAACTAATTATTTGAAGATTGTTAATGGATGTTTCTGAGTGGTAAGTTTGTAAGTTTTTCAGTATGGACCTTCAAAACATAACTGTAAAGTCAATAGTAGAACTTCAGCCTAAACGCTAGCATATAGCATTAATTAGCATGTAGCGCTAACTCAGAAGTCACAACTTTGTTTTTAGCATTTTAACAACTTTGTAATTAATTTAATGTGTCATTTAATGTTGGGGCGTACAACAGAGCTCTTTTTATTCATCTATGCCTAGGTAAATACAGTTTTACATTTCTATGGCACCTTTAAAAATTCATCACTTAGGGCACTAGCAAACAGTACACCCGCAGTTTTCATTTTTATGTCCAGTGCCGTGTTGTTTTAATAGCAAATCCACTTGCGCCCATCTGTTCGCCCATTGGCATGCTGGTCTGAAAACGGATGTGTTCAGGCGCATTGTTGGTGCATTGCTATTTTTTGGAAACTAAAAATGATTGCGCCATTGAACAACTAAAACCTGGTCAATGGCGCAGTATTTGTAAAATATCTGATCCTTGAAATTAAATGAAACCATCAAATATGAGGTGTATGGTACAAAGTTGGACAAACACTCAACTTTTAAGGTATTTATTGTACAAAATAATTTGTCAGGTGGGTTCATGCTGGTTAATTCAGGTTTTGTTCTGAATCTGGTGGACCACCATGACCCTCCCCCAAAACGTATCTGGTCAACCAGCATGATCTTTCTGATGTAGCTGGGTGACAAAGGTAGTCTTGTTGTTTAAAGGAACAGTATGTAAGAAATTTATATCAATTAATCATTAAATGGCCCTGATATGTCACTAGACATTAAGAAATCATTTTCATTTCAAATACTTATATCACTGATAACAGTGGTCTGGCCAGGATATTGTCATTTAAAAAGTGGAGTTGCAGCCCTCAACTGATGTTTATGTTGTCGTTTGGTATATTGGCCAGCAGCTGTGTGATTGCAGTACCAGTTTTAGCCACACGTTTTGTGATTGCAATACCAGTTTTGGCCACAATCCTACATACTGTTCCTTTAAGTTTTTTTTTAAGACGTGGTGTGGCTTTTTTGCCACTGTGCCAGTTCAACTCATATCCTCCGAATGCCTTATTAACATTTAAAAGACTTATCCAAATCATGCCTGTTTGAAGGTAAATATCAAAATAACTTTGTTCTTCTGTTCTCTGTTATTTATGTGTGGTATAATTTCAGTTATTTTAAGCGCTTTGAATTCTGTGGATATTCTCCCAACGTGAGAAGCTGCAAACCAAACACAGACGGGATCTCTTCCTTTGAGAATCTGCTGGCGAACATCATTCTGCGCGTGTTCGTCTGGGTCGTTGCTTTCATCATTTGTTTCGGGAACATATTCGTCATCTGTCTGCGGTCCTGTATCGCCTCAGAGAATCAGCATCACACAATGGCCATCAAATCTCTTTGCTGTAAGTCTGTTATCCATCAAACATTATTCATTCCAAAATGTAATGAACCAAGTAGGAGTACATCAGAAATCTGCAGTGACAATGCTATGCATACATAACCAAGTAATTTCCATAATGTGACATTTCTAAGTGAAACTAAATAATTCAACACAATCGCACAGCAATTTGTTACTATTTTAGTGGCTAATTCGATAAATTCTAGGGATGTCCCGATCAGGTTTTTTTGCCCTCGAGTCCGAGTCCGAGTCATTTGATTTTGAGTATCTGCCGATACCGAGTCCCGATCCGATACTTCTATAATACATTAAAAAAAAAGAATAAAGAAGAGCAAAAAAACAGAACCAGTCCAGGATGTTCCTTATGTCATGCCGCACGCATTGCTGTTTCTGTGTGGAGTCAAAAGAGTCTAACTCTGTGCCAGCGCATAACTACAGATGTGTTAAAAAATAATGAAAATATACTATATATGTTCAGGGGTTAAATTGGGGTTTGTTTTGTGGGGAGGCTCTGTTGGGAGGGAGGGTTCGAGGGGTAACATGTTTAATCCTGATGACAGCAAAGCAACTGGGTGTGTTTCAATGACATTTTGTATCTCTGATAGGATTTTATAAGTTTCAGTTTTAAAGCTGTGCCACATGTTGACCCAAACTTTAAAACCTGAACTTTAAATTATGCAAATCTATGAGTCTGACACCCTATATGCATTTGGTGCACATGTCATTATGCACAATTGATCAAACTTTGAATGAAGTTACAAGACTTAACCTCCTTGACTCATTCTAGGCATAAGATAGGCTACCCAAAAAGACTCAATTAACAAGAAAAACAACATACTGATTCAGCAATATATCTTATAAATTAGCCATAGAGATTCCCTAAGCTGGTCAGCTGTTAGTTAAACAATCACTATAGTTAGGTCGTAATTGATTTGTATAATCAAAATACATTATTTTATTAAACTATACAATCAGTTGTATCCAGTTATCTAGTTAACATTTTGTAATGAGATGAGTGACATGGCTATACATACTTTAATACTTTGTTTCTAGACTTCTATTAAGTTTTTTCGACATGGGCACCATTCTTACCTCTCTTTCTCTCATCTCTACAGTAATGTCAAATGATCCTGCGCGAATGCGCGTTCTTGAGGTTCTGAGTGAGACGCGGAGCTGCGTCTGAGCACATGTTGACAATAACGATCAACGCGTCGTTTAAATGAGCGGTAAAAACGCGGTTTTGTCGTGGGTTCCTTGCACGCACGAGTGTGTGAAGCCTATGAATGAAAGCACGTCAATAGGCTTGTTCGACTTCATGCGGCGCCGCAACACTCGACACCCTGGTGACGTCAAACTACCGCGAGAGTGATCCGCGAAATCATACGGAGGAGTTTGCTTTTACATCGTTCTCGCGGAACTTTGACGTCATGCAGCACCACAAGAACCGGCAGCCGGATGAAGTCGAACAAGCCTATTCTCTTCAGTTCACACGCACCAGCGCAGCGCGTACACTGGCGCGGAGCAGAGCGAGAACTTAATGGATTTTAAACCCTGCATATGTATCCGAGTCCTGATCGGGAGGTAACGTCCGATCCCGATCGAGTCTGAAACCACGTGATCGGGGCCGATTTCCGATCACGTGATCGGATCGGGACATCCCTAATAAATTCTAATGCGTTATTCATATGTAATTTGCTCACAGAATTTTTTTATTTTGACTAGTGACTAGTTGTGGTAACTTAACTCTTTCCCCGCCAGCATTTTTAAAAAAAGTTGCCAGCCAGCACCAGCATTTTTTCATGATTTTCACAAAAGTTTAATGCCTTCCAGAAAATGTTCTTCTTTAAATATATAAACAAACAATATATCAGATGAAAGAACAGACCCTCTGCTTTCAAACAAAAAAAAAACGTTTCATCCTACCTTCATTAGTTCTCTTGTAATCACCAACTGGTGGATAATAGCGGTATTGCGGAAAGACAGAAAATCTCGTCATTGGCGGGGAAGCGTTTTCTCTTAATTGACGAGATATCTCGTCATTGGCGGTGAAAGAGTTAAAAAATTCAAGTTGAATTAAATTATTATACAAATTGATTATACTTAAAGGGATAGTTCACCCAAAAATAAAAATAATGTCATTAATGACTCACCCTTATGTCGTTCCAAACTCGTAAGACCTCAGTTCATCTTTCAAACACAGTTTAAGATGTTTTATATTTAGTTCGAGAGCTTGTTGACCCTTCACTGCAAATTTACGTACAGTTTACTGTCCATGTCCAGAAAGGTAATAAAAACATCATCAAAGTAGTCCATGTGACATCAGTGGGTCAGTAAGAATGTGTTGAAGAATCGAAAATACATTTTGATCCAAAAATAACATAAATGACGACTTTATTCAGCATTGTCTTCTCTTCTGCGTCTGTTGTGAAGCGCATGCGCGAGACTGAAGTCATATGACTGCAGTGAAACAGATTGAGCTTACAATAAACAAAAATGCATGTGCGTCATTGCAACAAGATATATTATTAATCTCTTTAAAACGGGGGGTTTAAATGCACATTAACATTCACAATAAGAAATGTCTGCAAACTGGAATGAAGCAGAGATCAGGGAGCTCGTCACTATTTGACATCATTCACCAGCATACTAGAACTGCCCATCACATGCTCCTTTAGTCTTATCATAAACAAAAATGCAAGCGAGTGAGAGAAATAATGGATAGTAAGCAAACTATAGATGGAAATCAGTCATGTGACCTTTTTCGTCATGCCGCCATCTTGAGGACCTACCGAGTACCAGTAGGCTACTGACAAGCATTGGCTAGCTTGCTACGATTTACGGATTTCTTATCTTTTACTGTCTATGATTCTTATGGATACAGTAAAGGGCTACGAAAGACAACATGTCGCACCTCGACTGTCATGAAAAGAAACGCTACTTTAAAAAAAATATCTTGGTTAGGGTGTGATGCCTACTCGATCCCTGATGCGTTCTTCCAGCCACTGTCCGCTGCTACCGAACTACCACTATTTTACAACATAAGAAGGTGCGACGCAACATGAAACTTTGCTCGAAGTATCACCTGGATCTCTACACATGAACGCGAGCATTGAGAACATTGTTTGTGTACACAAAGTTTCCTAAAAATAAAGGTTTTGTACAACTGACTTTGGCTGTTATGGTGTCCGCTCATCATCTCTGCCAGACGTAAAGAATCGATTCGAGTGACAATGAATGAATCTCATATGAGGCTACTTTTTCAACTAGAAGGTCAATATTGTTTTTTACTTGCGACAAAACAACAAATTATCCGTGCATTTTTATGGAACTATGCTTTAGGGGCTATCCATCTTTACTCTCCTCCCTCCTTACATCGCATTCGGAGTTCGATACATCTTGACTGGGAAGAAGGCGGCGAGCGGACGCCAAATCATCCAAAGTCAGTTGTTCAAAACCTTCTTTTTAGTAAACTCTGTGTTTACAAACAATGTTCTCAATGCTCGAGTTCACGTGTAGAGACACAGGTGATATTTCAACGAAATATCATGTTGTGTCGAGCCTTCTTAGTGTTGTAAAAAAAGCGATTTTGATGCTCACAACATATTGAAGGCATAGCTTCTAGTTCTTTTGCGACCACTTCAGGTACTCAAAATGGCGGAAGACAAGTGAGTGACGTCAGCTGATATTCATGTATAGACGCTGCACAGAAAAAAAACTACTGAGTGCAGGATTTTAAACACATCACGTGTCTTTACGGGATCTTTATGGCATCCATGTGAACACATGCACAGATTCCGGAAAATCATTGGCAGTGTGAACCAAATGAACCAAAAATAAAATCCCAGACGCATTTTCCGTGTATTTTCCGTAATGTCTGTGAGAAAATGGCCTAATTGTTAACAAATACAACCTATTGTAAAGTGTTACAGAAATTTCTCAATGATGAGTCCGTTCAATACTACAAGAATGTTTTTATATTGACAAATACATAATTATCAACAGAAGTAAATGTTCATAAATAATAACTGAATAATTTATTTGTCTTTCTAATGGAGTGTAAGTGAAGTGCCACATTTTTGATGTTTAGAGACATCAGACAAACAGGATTAAAGGGTCGTAGTTCCCTCTAATTGCACACACAAACACACGTGCCATTATGCGACTAATTATACACATCAACATACAGCCCTGAAACTCAATAAATTATACATCTATGGGTTATCACAAGCTTTTAATAAACATCAAAACACACACACTTTCCAACCTGCTGGGCAGATAAATAATTACAACAGACAGCATCTTTATACACACACACAAAGAGAGCTGCCATACTTTTATACGACCTCTCTGACACATGACGCAAACGGCAGCAGCACAACACATTCCCGGGCACACGTTGTCATAATGCAACAGAGAATTTTTAACAGAATGGCCAAATCGCAGAGCTATTCAGCTGGGGATCAGAATGTAAGGCTAATCTGTGTCTCAGACACCGAGACAGATAGCAGATACAGAGCTGAAAAAAGACTGACGGATGAGCAGATGGCTGGATACGTACTTTTTTTGTAACCTACATAAAGTTAAAAGGACACTTTGCTCCCTTAAATTATCAAAATGTGCCACCCCCTCAGAAGAGAGATGTGCTGAGGAGGGTAGAAAGATCTTCTTCAGCAGTGGTAGAGATGGAGTTTTGTTTATGTGGATGACTACGGAGAGACTACTGTAGAAAAACTTGATTTAGTGGTTGTTAATAATTCACTGAACCAACTGCCCACCAGGTTTCTAGGGCACAGAAGAGACACCTCATAAACAGAGTGAGAGAGAGAGACTTAACCACACACACATCACTAAAGATAAATATAGTACACAAAAATAAAACATGACAGGTTGATGGATTACAGATGGATCCTCAGACTTTGGATGGATGGATGGATGGATGATGTGTTAACCTCTGATTGTTGATCCCTGACAGGTGCAGACTGTCTAATGGGCGTGTACCTTCTTTTCATCGGTGCCTTTGACATCAAGTACTGCGGCGAGTACAACCGTCACGCTCAGATATGGATGGAAAGTCTGTCCTGCCAGCTGATTGGCTCTCTTGCCATGCTGTCCACGGAGGTTTCTGTCATGATGCTGACCTACATGACTTTAGAGAAGTACCTGTGCATCGTCTTCCCATTCCAGCATTACCGTGCCGGACGAAAACAGACTCTCTGCTCCCTGACCTTCATCTGGCTGCTGGGATTCATCATTGCTGTTATTCCTTTCTGGGATAAACAGACGTTTGGGAATTTTTATGGCCGAAATGGAGTTTGTTTTCCTCTTCACTCTGACCAGACAGAGAAACCTGGTGCCAGATGCTACTCAACAGCCATATTTCTCGGTGAGGGCAGAGGGAACTGAAGTGTGTAAATTTTGCAGTAGGTGCTTGTGTGTGTGGTTTATCTGTGTCAGTCTCTGGAGGATTGAACAATTTTCCTGAATTTCCCCAGAGATTTGACAGTGTTACAGTGTAACAAAAGGCTTTTTTAAGAATGTAAACTCAAGAAAGATGTTGCCAGGGTTGCATCAACCAGCCAGTCTCTGCTGCACACTTACTTAATTTATAATTGATAACAACAAACAGAATTAATATACAGATATACAAATATTTATAGAAATATACAAATATGTTCTTCAATACAAAAACAACATTGCTTTGTAGGATTTAATATCAAGAGCATTCAGAGTTTTGATAAATGGTGTATTTTACCAAAAATAAACTCTGGGTAAATGCCTCTCTGTGCCACTGAACCAGTCCAATACAACAATTAAATTTGCTTATTTATAAGCTATAAAGATTAAATCAGCTTATTTGGTTGGTCCAGCCTAAAGGGGTTAAATTTAAGGGACACTCCACTTTTTTTGAAAATATGCACATTTTCCAGCTCCCCTAGAGTTAAACATTAGATTTTTACCGTTTTGGAATCCATTCAGCTGATCTCTGGGTCTGGCGCTAGCACTTTTAGCATAGCTTAGCATAATCCATTGAATCTGATTAGACCATTAGCATCACGCTAAAAAATAACCAAAGAGTTTCGATATTTTTCCTATTTGAAATTTGACTCTTCTGTAGTTACATCGTGTACTAAGACAAACGGAAAATTAAAAGTTGCAATTTTCTAGGCAGATATGGCTAGTAACTTTACTCTCATTCTGGCGTAATAATAAAGGACTTTGCTGCCGTAACATGGCTGCAGGAGGCGCAATGATATTACGCACTGCCCGAAAATAGTCCCCTGCTATTGAAAGATATTAAGGGAACTATTTTCGGGCACTACATAATATCATTGCGCCTGCTGCAGCCATGTTACGTCAGCAAAGTCCTTGAATATTACGCCAGAATGAGAGTATAGTTCCTAGTCATATCAGCCTAGAAAATCGCAACTTTTTATTTTCCGTCAGTCTTGGTTCACGATGTAACTACAGAAGTGTCAAGTTTTAAATAGGAAAATTATCGAAACTCTTTGGTTATTTTTTAACGCAATGCTAATGGTCTAATCAGATTCTATGGATTATGCTATGCTATGCTAAAAGTGGTAGCGCCAGACCCGAAAATCAGCTGAATGGATTCCAAAACGGTAAAAATCAAATGTTTAACTCTAAGGGAGCTACAAAATGAGCATATTTTCTAAAAAAAAAGTAGAGTGTCCCTTTAATTTCCCATCAAAAGCAAAAATGACCATTACATTACTGGTGTTTTTCTCTGTGTTTGTCAGGTCTGAATCTGTTGGCTTTCGTGGTGATCGTATTCTCCTACTCCAGCATGTTTTATTCAGTGCAGAAGACGGCAAAGACAGCCCGTCAAACAGTATATGATCGGGAAGTCTCCATTGCAAAGAGATTTTTCTTCATTGTATTCACCGACGCTATGTGCTGGATCCCGATCTTCCTCTTAAAGATTCTCTCACTGTTGAGAGTACAGATCGCAGGTATGATTGGGATTGTGTATTACAACCTACAGTAGCGTTTGTTTGAACTTTCTATAGCTTTGAACATTAGTTAATGAGTTCATTGATATAATTCAGAGGTAAAATCAGAACCATTCATTATAAATCACCAAAGGTGATTTATCTTGGCTTGCATTACAGTCAATGAAGCCTCGAATTCTCTTGTCTGCTGTTGTAGAGCTCTAATATCCATTCAGAAAATGCAACCCAGTATCTGTGTTCATTGAGTATAGCAGGATCTTTAAAACCACACACACATTTTTATCAAGTAGTTGCTTATCACAAAACATAGGAAGCTTGGTGGTAGTACAGTAAGTGACATTGAAGTTGTCTGATGGTGGTGTAGTTCACTTATAGCCTAAGGTTAACTTTTTATTTCTAGTGATTATGTTCAAGCTTCAAAGTCCATAAAAGCTGTGTTTATTCACACTGATTATCTTGATGGATGTAATGTGCAACTATCAAAAGCCAGTGAAAACCCAGCTAAAGTTATTTTTAGTGATCTACTATTTGATAAAATTGGCACGACATTCTGTGAAAATATAACTCTGATGGCCATTTAAGGCCATGTCAAAAACTGAAATCAGTGACTGAAATCAAACTTTGATGCTCCTAATCTCATAATTAGATTTAGAGTTTATATTTATGCATCTGGCAGACGCTTATCTAATGCAACTTACAGTGCATTACAAAGCATACATTTACTGTAATCAGTTTGTGTGTTCCTGTGATCGAACCTATAACCTTTTGCAATGCTAATGCAATGCTGTACCACTGAGCTACATGAACATGGATTTCACAGACAGGGTCACATATGTTGTTAAATTGTGATCTTAAAAGTGTCTGCATTTCCCCATTCAAGTAGAAATTAATTAATATCGTATCACTAAAATAGCTACCTGGTGGTGTTATAAATATGGCCACTAAGTAAGAGACTTTCCAATTCACTTTAAATGGGGCTTAATAGTGAATGACATATTTTTTTGTCTAGGCAGTAATTGGACTTTGACAGCCTTTTTTCTTTACCCATAATGGAATCATGTGCGCCATAATGTATTGGTTTGGTTCAAATGAATAAATTTTGAATCTGAATCCACATATAATTACTTCTTGTAAAAAATTGTTGACAACTGAGTCTGAAGGCGCATTTTGATTGGAAGACCGAGAAGCTAAAGTCCAGACTATAGGGAGGGTTAGACATTCAATCGCCGCAAGCGCAGACGCACATTTATCAGACAGATAAGTGCTTGCAATTCTTCTTTTGGAAAATATGGTTTAATCTGCTCTCTCTCTCTCTCTCTCTCTCTCTCTCTCTCTCTCTCTCTCTCTCTCTCTCTCTCTCTCTCTCTCTCTCTCTCTCTCTCTCCAGGTACCATCATCCTATGGGTGGTGATTTTTATCCTACCTATAAACAGTGCCCTCAACCCCATCCTGTACACTATCACAACAAGCGCATTTCAGCAAAGACTCAAGCAGTGTCTGAAATACCGTTGCCAACAGACTAACTGACACAGACTATCACGCATACACTATGCATATGCACATGAGAGTCTTTTATGCAAAATAAAGTCAATAGATGACCACACATGCATATGATTCTCTCATCCAAAGCACAATTCAGGGTGAAATAAGCATATTTTAGATACATGCATGGTCATGTTAACCAGCAGACCAGCATACAGCAGTATGCATTTATGCAATTAAATTGTACAACAAGCATAATATGAAAAAAGAAACTTCACCAAAACCTGTGTCTGTATGCTGGTAAAGCACTGCGGCTGTTTGGGGTGGACCCAGTGGATTGAGGATTAGAGCCATTTCTACTAATTTAATTGTGCTTTTGTTTCATTATGAGGACATGTCAAATAGAGGCAGAGCTGATAAACAGTAAGTACAGTAAGGATTAAAACATTTTAAACTGTATAAGGGTGACAGTGGGAGAGATTGATGTCTTGTTTCTAGTACAAATATATAAGCATCCAAAACATTTGAAGAGCTCAGATGGAAAAGCTGCTGAACACCACCAATGCCATCTATTTTTTTAATTTTTTATTACAATTAAATGACTAAATTTATATTTGTGAGAATAAGACATTTCAATTACTTACTAATAACCTTTTTATTGCCATTAAGGTAAAATTACTGAACCTTACATAAGAGCTTGATAGAAAAAAAAAACATGTCAGATGCACTTGCAGCTGAACTCTTCATTTTTATTCAAGTGGCAAATTAATTTTTTTCTACAAGCATAAACATTCAACAACATTTAGTGATGAACGTGAAATACACAGTTGTGCACAGTGAACTTGTTTTAAGGATGTTTACATATTTAGTGCAGATAAATAAAATGATTTTGTGCTCTTTTGAAGTCCCTCACAAGATATTAAAACAATCTTATGCTGGTATGCTAATTCACCGATGAAAAAATGCAAAGAAAACAGATCACTGTATGATGTTCACATTAGCATAAAGTAAAAAAAAAAAATGGTTCCAAATTGCAGTTTATAAGCTGACATGACGACATGTCGCCTCATTATTTATAACACCCTGTTTCATTTGTCGTCTGTCTACAATATTCACAATAAATGTACCTCTTAAAGTGTAAATAAATAAAATAATTATTTCATTATATTGCACTGTTGTTGTTTGATGTGTTTAACCAACACAGCAGTCATTTTGCTCTGACACACCTCTATACAGTAGCTTTTTCAATTATTGTATTTCTGTAGAAGAGACTTCATAATAAAAAAACATCACTAACTGAATAAAGCAGTTTATTGATCACAGCTCTCACGAAAACATTTCACTGTTTAAAAATTCATGCATTTAAAAATAAGAATAAATTTAGTTCAATGACATTATGCTTCGTAGCTGTTTATAATACACATCCTGCAAATTAAGGAGCTAAAGATGGCATTTTCATTAATCTGTATGGCAGTTCGGTGGAAGGACCCAAGTCATGGAGTACAGTATGTGACTAGATCCTGATTTTTGCTTCATGGAACCAAATTTTCTGTACAAAATGCTCAACTCAATAACAAAGTGCAATAGGCTCAGATATATCTAGCTTGCCAGAAACGAAACTTTTTTAAAATATCAATATAATAATATTTTGCTCCATTAACCTGACAAAACCTGCGATTGTTTTCATGGGACTGTTAATTGGAATGTGTTCTCTTCAGGAACGTATTGGTTTAACAAACAGATTGTTATCTTTCTCTATCAGCCCTGAGATGTGACCTTAATGATTTCTTTCTAACACTGGAGCCAGTCATGATTTGGGCTATTTATTTATTTAATCGATACAATCAAGGTTGAACAGAGGGAGAGAAAGAAAGAGGGAGACTTAACCTCTTCAGTGACCTCGGAAAGTCGTATTATAGTCACGCAAAATTTGATTCTTTTATTTGTGTCCAAGGCACGAAATGTAGCTTTATTTCGTGCATTGAGCACAAATGTAATTTTCGTGTCACTCGCACGAATTTTGTAAATAGTTTTTCGTGTCCGTTGCACAACTTTCTTTTTCGCTTGATTTTATGTATTGTTTTCTCATAGTTTTACCTATTTTCTTACCATTGTAGCTTGGGGTTGGGATTCAAATCAATATCTGTTACATTTTTAGACATCCTACTGCTGCGTTCACACCAAATGCAAATAGAGCATCTGGCGCAAATTATTTCAATGTTAAGTCAATGTAAAGATGCATAGTGGAGGCGCGGACGCGGTGGAGGCGGCAAAAACACACTATTTACGCATAGATGGATGCCTGAACATTTTGAGTTTACTCGCTTCATTTGCGCATGAAATTCTAGCCATTCGGGACATTTACACGGAAACTCACGTTATAGGAGGGGCTTCTTTTTTGTTTTAATTTTTTTAGGAGGGGCTTCTGCGACTCTGCTCGCTCCCGGTAATAACATCACTACTAGAGCAAGCTCCTGATTGGTTAACTTGGCGCGAGTAAAAGTTCAGATTTTTCAACTTGCGCGTTTCCTGCAAGTTGAAGTTGGGAAACCAATACATAAAATTACATCCTAACCCAAACCCCAATTCTAACCTCAACCCATAGGGACAATGATTTAAAAATAGGATAAAAAATTAGAAAACAAAACATAAAATGAAACAAAAAAGAAAGTCGTGCCATGGACACAAAAAACTATTTTTAGAAATTAGTGCACACGAGTCACACGAAAAAGACATTTGTGCTCAGGGCATAAAAAAGCTGATTTTCGTGCCATGAACAGAAATAAATTAATGAAATTTTGCGTGACTATAACATGACTTTCCGTGAGATCATTTTGGTTTATGCAATCTGCCAAATCAAGTGCTACAGACAGGTTTAAAGTGAGATAAATGAATCTATTTTCTTTGTCTCTTGTGTTACAATGTAATGTGTGGCAGGAGATAACTGAGAAATCTGAAAGCACAAAAGAACTAGGAAATTGTTTGCCCTAGTGATGGGGAAATGAAGCATCGAATCAAGCATCGATACTTCCCTTACTGTTTTGAACCATGATGCCTCAACGTGGGTGTCGAAAACAGCGCCATCTTTTGGTCAATAAAACATATAGCAGTCGCTTCTGGAAGAAGCTCTGTCAGTGAAGCAACAAGCTGATAAAATTCAGATGAATATTAATATTATGTGTACAAATAAAGCTTAGACAACATGTGTGTGAATGGTCAATATAATAAATTTATTTACTCATTCAAGTCTGGCAAATATTTCAGAATTAATTAATAAGAGTTAATATTCATATGATTCAATACTGTATTTTATTGAATAATGTTCACACGCACAAGTATATGTACATTCAATACTATCTATTCAGTATTATGTGCGACGAAAATGTGAATAATGCAAATAACTGCAAAAAACCCTCTGGGGTTTGAACGTTCTGACACGCAAAACGAAGCGCCCACGTGACTGAGCAGAAAGTGAAGCTTCGTTTGTCACTGGTCACGTGATTTCTTCGTTAACAACACAAGCTTCGAATCGATGCTTCATCTGGCACGCCCACTTTTGCTCGACACAAGCTCCGAAGCCTCGCTTCAAATTTAACATCACTAGTTTGCCCTACTTAGACCACAAAAGAAACATGTGAACCAAGCGGTTTCAAAGAACAGGACATTTTCTTTTGTTTCTATAAAAGTGACAGATAGGACATTGCATTAAATTTTTCTTCATTTAGCAGGTGTTTCCTTATGCAATGTAACATGAGCTACAGGGAGCTCCTCATTTGGGTCAATTTTGGTTGAGTGCCTTGCTCAAGAAGGCGCCTCCAAGTAACTTATTCATAATACCACACCCCATTGAATTATCTGCATATTAAGCACAGTATATGGGAGAAAGACTGGGCTGGTCTTTAACCCAGTAACCAGGGCTCTGAGATATTTTAGCTGTTTGTTTGACTTATTAAAAAGCATTTTACACCCAAGTATTAATATTAAAAAATGACTGAAAAATGTTTGCCTTAAAGTCATTGTACATTGGTACATTTTAGACACTTTAATAATTATTTAGCCAAAGAGCAAGATCACTTTATTTCTCCCTATGATATGACAGCTCAGTCTGTCAGTCCACTGAGACTCACAAGCAGTAATTATTCTGTATCAATCACAAAAATTTGAACTGAATAGAGAAGCAACTTGAGTAAATAGGAGTTCTCCTCTTTAAAATGCTAAATTTATATTTGACAATTGAACGCAACCATAGCTGTCACCCAACTGCTTGTCCTATCAGGACAGCAATGTTGTTTAAGCAGATTTTATACAGCACCATGGGGATGTTGACTGCTTTATTCTGATTGGTTGACAAACGTTCTAAGGGTGTGCATTTGCACACCTATGAAGAAGTTCCAGGTCTGTCGAACGCTTTATAGTTCATTATCATGAAAAAATAAAAAGAGAAGAACATTAATACTGTAAATAAACACTGATTGCCTGCTTTATTATAAATGAACCAAAAGCAAAACTGACCAAGCAGGCTGCTTGGTAATTTTAAAAATTATTACATAAGTCACACATTTGTGTTTAAAGGTAGTAATGTGGTGCTGTTTTGGGTTAGCTGTTGTCATGGTGGGCCCCAGAAGACCCCCCATAAGACTTGATTCAATTCGAGCACTGCAAAATTCACTAATGTATGAACAGGTATAAGAACAAATTCATGTGCGTACTTAAGTTTTGTGAATAAGGCAGAAAGTTTTCGTGAGAAGTTCAAGTGTGTGTATAAACGTATGCAATTTTTAGTAAATGAGACCCAATGTCTTATGGTGTTGGTAACTGTGATACAAGCAGATTAATTGACAGTCAGTTGAAGTCGAAAACCACAACCCGCTTCAGGACCTGGCCGGATTGCAACCTTAGGTGTGCATTATTTTTGGATAATTATATTGCCCTTTACATACAGCACACTACAAGAGACCCTGTTAGTTCATTTGCATTTTCTTTTAGGAAAACCTTACTCTGTATTATAGTCCAAGACAGAAAAACTTGTTTCTGAAAAGCAATTTTATTGTCATTGCACGGAAGGCTAAGTTGGCACAATACACATGATAGTATATAAATATAAGATCAACAATGTTACAGACCATTTATTTGATAGTTTCAGATGAATCTGTCTCAAATACCTGTGTTTTACACAGAAGTTTCTTTAACAAAAGATCAGATTTGATATTTAACAAAATAAAGATCAGGGATAAATGTACAAGGGTCCTGTACATTAGAAAGAGTCCTGTGCAGTATTGAATAAAGGACGGATCTTTCCCGCTTTACAAAACGAGGCAGGATGCTTAAAAAAATCAGGATACTGTCCATGCAGTTATACTTTTAAATAAATAAAACACTGATATTACATAATGCCCTTATGAGACCGCACTAATTCAATGAGAGTTGTAATTTAAGACATACACACACACACACACACATAAACTTTCTTTTTAGTTGCTTTAAGGCACTTAGGACGCAAACCATTTCCTATAATAACAGAAGAACAATTAGAAAGCGATGCATCTAATTATATCTAAAAATGTTATTCTTTAATCATATTTACAAAGCGAATGAAAAGCTCATTCCCATGGATTCCATGCAGATGTTAAGATACAAAAACTTCACAAATGAAGTTCACCGTGACACAAATAAATAGAGTAGTAGAAAAGATGGTCTGAGGTCACAAATACAAAAATCATCAATGATTCAATTTGGCTTGCATACAAAAATCTAATGATTATCACATTATCGCATATCTCTCAGTTCAGCGGAGAAAATGTCAGATTTGGCCAGCAGCACAACTGCATCAACAGAATATGGTGGAAAAATGATGGTGGTTGCTGATTGGCTGCCTCTGTTAGCGCCAACTGAATGTCACGTGACAATTCCTGTACCAGTCAAAAACAAACAACTCGGTTTACGTTGACCCTGAGAACAAATGGGGTGTCCGACAGATCCCACCAGAGTATTTTAAACCCCAAAAAATTGAAGGTGTAACAGTTTTACCACATACAGACAATAAACAGACACATACACAAAACTCACATATATAAGATTCGACACACAAATAACACAATCACGAGTTTGAGCTTTTTCACATTGATCGTCCATGGCTTTTAAATCACAATGGGGTTGTTAAAGGAATATTCAATTTTCTTAAAAGAAAAATCCAGATAATTTACTCACCACCATGTCATCCAAAATGTTGATGTCTTTCTTTGTTCAGTCGAGAAGAAATTATGTTTTTTGAGGAAAACATTGCAGGATTTTTCTCATTTTAATGGACTTTAATAGAGTCCAACATTTAATACTTAACTCAACACTTAACAGTTTTTCAAGAGTTTCAAAGGACTATAAACAATCTAAAACAAGGCATAAGGGTCTTATCTAGCAAAACGATTGTCATTTTTGACAATAAAAATAACAAATATACACTTTTACACCACAACTTCTCGTTTAGATCCGGTCGTGATGCGCCAGCTGACCCCACGCAATACGTCATGACGTCAAGAGGTCACAGAGGACGAACGCGAAACTCCGCCCCAGTGTTTACAAGTGTTGAGAACGAGGACCGTTCCTACGTTGTTGTATGTCAACTGATACTAATTAATGTCTTTGTGTCAGTTTATTGTTTACAATGGTTCGCAAATGTGCGTTTTATATATGTAACACGTGACCTCCCTACGTCACTACGCATTTACGTTAGGTCGCGCTGGATCGGATCTAGACGAGAAGTTGTGCTTTAAAAGTGTATATTTGTTATTTTTTTTGTCAAAAATTACAATCGTTTAACCTTATGGCTCGTTTGGGATCGTTTATAGTCCTTTGAAACTCCGTTGAAAAAAAAACTGTTAAGTGTTGATTAAAAAATTATATGTTGGGCTCTATTAAAGTCCATTAAAATGAGAAAAATCCTGCAATGTTTTCCTCAAAAACATAATTTCTTCTCGACTGAACAAAGAAAGACATCAACATTTTGGATGACATGGTGGTGAGTAAATTATCTGGATTTTTTTTTAAGAAAATGGAATATTCCTTTAACTACATCGTCCAACTATACTAATCAATATAACATACTTTTCATTCATTTAATAAGCAGTTTAAAACATTCTTGTCCACCCTTTGAGTTTCTCACACTTACACTTTCATCATAACTGAATACCTTTCATAATTCTCTCACTTTTATTTCTCTCACTTTCATACCCAATTCAAGAATAAGACCGATGGGTCTTAGATTCCTGGTGAGTCCCCATTCAAAGTTTTGTCTCTGGTCCGCGTGCTAACAAAACAGGGAACGAGCTTCGTATTCTGGCGACCTCCATTGCACAAAGGTGACCGAATACTTTGTTATACCAATCAGGTGAGCGTCCCCTGCAGGAGAGAAATAAAAAAAATGTTACAGTTCATAGTAATGACAGAAGGTTAGTTTACATAAAATACAAAAATATGCAGTGCAGTGAATTTTAGAGAATTAAATTGGATTTTGGCCAAAAATAATCTTACCGGATATCGGCCCTGCAGTAATGTGTAAGTCGGGACCGCCCCATTCCGCATGGCTCAATAAGGATGCGTGATGTCAGAAGAACGGCCCGTAACCCCGCCTCCAGCTGCACGTTATCATGGTCAACAGAGGAGGACACAAGAATGCACACCCCCTTCGGAAGATCACTACACCAACGTCTGAAATCCAATACATCCTTAGCTTAGACAACGCAACATATACACTTTATGTGAAAATCACAAACACCCATGACTCAAAAAGCTAAAGTACACCTAAAATATGAAAAATCTGTCATTATTTACTCACCCTCAAGTTTTCCCAAACCTGAATAAATGTCTTTGTTATATAAAATAATATAAAAATCTTCCTTTTGTTTTCAGCAGAACAAAGACATTTATACAGGGTGGTAACAACTTGAGGCAGAGTAAATGCTGACAACATTTTCATTTTTGGGTGAACTATACCTTTAAGGATGTCGCAAAAACGAGCATTAATCCTGGTAGGTTTGGTGTGAGGTTTTAGCATCTGTGTACCTGAGCACTATAAAGTTCCTGCGAGGATGAGGGGCCATGCTGTCTGTGATGTAATGGAAGACCTCTGTGTTGTTTTCCAAAGTCTCTATGACGCGACTATGCAGAAGATCTTCATCCCATAAGTGGCGCTCTCGCAGAACGCGCTGCAGCACCACGGCAGGTGGAGCCTCCATCTCCACCGAAACACGCCAGAGACGCATCGGATGCCCATCTCCTACCTGCAAATAATTATTGCGCGGTAAAGGTTAGGCCAGAAACCATGATGATGAAAATAACTTGCAATAGTCTTCACAGCTTGAACTGTTTTGAAAGATCTCAGGGTGCGTCAGAAGCTAAAGAGTTAACAGCCAGAGTGCTCATATTTGTGTGCAGATCTCAAGAGGAGCAGAGTCGAACCCATTAATGCCATTCTGAGATTGAACCCAAGTGATACAAAGCTGAGGGCCAGCTCTGTGTGGGTGTGCTAATGGCAGAGGGTCGATTGTGCAAAGTTAGTTCCCATGAGGCACCTGCTGTTTGCAGAAAACCTAAAGGGAAATATAGTGGACTACCACATGCATTAAAACTCTGAGTATAAGTGACAAGAGGAAAAAAGGACATCTTTCTATGGTGGAAATGTAGCTTTAACTTCAAGATTGATGTGGGATTTACTAGCACTTGGGAACATCTAAAAAGTCTGAGAAAGTGAAGAATGGAATATAGTGTAAAGGAAATGTACTTTTTATTTTGAAGTGCTTTTCAAAAGCCACATTCTGTCATTTACAAATCAAACTGAAAAGAACGTATTTATGTCTTACGGAGGGGTTTTAAAACTGTGGGTCGTGACCCACTTGTGGGTCGCACAGTTGAATAAGGTGCGTCATGTAAAAGTCGCTTTTCTGTCGTGGTGAATGAAAACTGTTTAGTCCAATTAATGATTAGCAGTGACAATGCTTTTGATATACGATATACCATAAATTATTTTGATATTAATAATATCAAAATAAGTAAGGGATAATGTAGAGGCAGCTGGTAGTTATTGGGAAATAAGCCCCGACAGTGTGATCAGGACCCGACGCCCGCTTATTACACGGCTACTTGCCACATAAGAAAAAAAACTGGACATGAATATGAATTTGAAACATTTTATTGGCATATTTGTTTTAAATTAACATTTTTATCCTTCCGCGAAACTTTGCACAGATGCATAAAATGATCGTAATACCTTATTAAGATCCTCTGCTTCATACTTGTCTGTCTCCATTTTTTTCTCTTTTAGCCAGTCTTTGAGAAGTTTTAATGCCCATTCTGTATTTTTTTGTGTGTTGGCTTCGTAGCTGTCATGCTCTATTTTGTCAAGTTCAGTCTCAGTAAGCTCTCTGTGTCTTGTCGTGGTTTTCGAGTGTTTGTCACAAGATGGCGCCAAACAGACAGTAATCTTTATTGATCTTTATGTGCGCGGAGCGATTTTACTCGTGCAAGAAGTCCGGCTATGCGTTATTATTTTGGAGCGGTTATTATTTGAAAAGAACGAACCTGCAAATGTCTCAACTGACCAATCAGAATCAAGCATTGCAGAGAGCCGTGTAATAAATGGTGATAGTCGATAGTAAGACCATTTTAGGACACTGATTATATATCAGCATAATAATGCAAGTACATCCCATGATGTTTAGGAATATTAAGATGAAACATATAAAATATATTAATATGAACATGGAATGTACGAAAAAAATTATATTCTAAATATTTAAAACATAAATAGTATAAACTATGCATTTCAATTTTAAACAGCTAATAGACATTGTTCAGTGTAAATCCCAGTTTTACAGGGCTAATTGATTTGGTTGAGTGTTATGCTGATCGCATCTGTGAGTATGCACCATTACGTGCAGGTTAGTTTATAATAACTGCGCGTACCACATAAGACATAAGAGGCAATCGTGTTGGGCTAAAATGCGAATTATATTCATTTTTATGAAAACAAATACACATATAAACACTATGGCACTATATCGCTCCTCAAAAAAATATATAAAAAAAATACCAAGGTCGATATAGTCATTATCGGGACAGACCTAGTAGGTGCCTGTTAAAGGGAAACTTCACCCATTTGCATTAAGCTTTGTATCGTTAGAACCCCAGTAATGTTTTTGAATGGTCGTGCATCATTCCCTCAGTTTCCCCTGAGACGGGAGAAATACAGATTTCAGTGAGGCACTTCCTTCTTTCAGTGAGTGCGTTTACATGCACAGTCTTACGCCGATTATGCTTAAAAAACTGATAACACGTGGGGTCATGTAAACGCGTAAAGCGGTTTTCTTTAATCGGGGAAAGCCCATAAACAGCGTAAGCAAAAACCGATCGGCACAGGTAGTTTTTTGCTCATTACGCCGATTTCGCGTGGCATTTAAACACCTTAACCCGCTTTCTCACGGTTTTGTCCATGTGCGCATGTCTCCGCGTATGAAAGATAAACGTCACACGCGGAAGTAAGCACAAGGTAACGCATAAAAGTCTCCGCTCGACTAAAGCAGTTGGCAGAGAAACTGTGAAAATAAAAGCTCATGTTACATTTACAGGTTCTGCAGACACGAGGAGAGATACAACAGTACAGCTTAAGACAGATATGCCGTTGACTTTTTGATCGACTATTGTGTACTATAGGTGGTGACGTCACTGCCTGCGAGAAAACTGATAATTCTTCAAGTCCCATGTAAACGCAGTTGTCTGCATAGCCGGTTTATTGATTTGCATGTAAACGCATGAAAACAGTTTTCTATAATAAGCAGATTTTTAATAGTTATCCGCTTATTCTGTGCATGTAAATGCACTCAATGATGTAAAAATCGTCATTTTGCGTCATTGAAAGAAGGAACTGCTGTATCTTTGTTGAGTGTAAAAGACTACAGACACTCATTCCTCATTTTTCCAAGGTGGAGGCTATGGGTGGGATCCACTCACGCTACAGACCTATTACAGATCAGTGGGTGGGACTTACGAAAATATACGAACACAGACGGAAAAAAGTATCAGCCGCCATCTTTATGCTAAGCTAAGCTAAGCTAAACAGAAGTTGTGGAGCGAGCCAGACTTCACGTTACAATAACAGCAGAAGTTAATTAATATGATATGAAAGAAGGTGATTTTGCAAGCATGATGCTCTAATCTGCTGTTCATTGCACCTTTATGAGCCACAATACAGCAAAGAGTTGAGGCAGATGGAGGAACAGAAGCCCGAGGAGTAGGCCGGAGCCTGGGCTTCGGCTGAGTAGAGGAGCCCGTGGAAGACGCCGCAACCATCAGCCTCTGCTGCGTAGAGAACCTTGGACAGACCACTGCCTGTACTCTCGCTGTGTGCTTGCTTTATAACATTTCTGCATCAGATAAGGATATGGACGTTTGTTTGGTGAATGTTTCCAGGCAAGAGAGCAACTTTGCGCGTGTTTGGACGTGTTCATTTCACAGACGTGTTTCGGCTTACGAGCAAACGCGCTGCGCACTATATAAGCTTGGACGGACTCGCGCTGTTTGCTTTCGGTTTAACATTTCTGGATCAGATAAGGATATGAACGTTTGTTTTGTGAATGTTTCCGGGCGCATGCTTATTTCAAAGACGTGTTTCGGCTTACGAGCACAAGCTCCAAGAGCTGAGGCAGTACGTCTGTGGAGATATTGTGCAGGGGACACGTTTGTGTGGAGGATGCAGGGATAAACGGACGTCTGACTAAAGTGAGTGTTTCTATTTTCTTTGTTATACTAAGGTGACATGATTTATGTACACAATAGCATATCTAAGCGGTGTTTTTTATGTCTATATTGTGAAAACAATGAGGCCGATATAACACAAACGTAATTACAGTAAACAAGAGACAAAAAGAAAATTGGTAAAACTAAATAAACATTTAAAATGCATACCCTTTTTTAAGTACTTGAAAAGACATTCGTACTGCAGATCTGACACCTCAAGTTACTGTTTGAATAAGACTTTGCTACACACCAGACCAGAGTGTTATTGTGTGTAACACAATGTAACATCACGTTTAAAAGTAAGTCATGATTGGTGTCTTTCAGACACAGTGGTGGTGGCTATTTTCTTTGTTTTACTAACGTGGCATTTTTGTACACAATAGCATATCTGAGCAGTGTTCCGATTAATGGGAGTGGCTTGCAGAGCTGTGCATTGTGGTGCATAGTGGAAGTTGTAGTTTTTCATACAAATGTGCTCTAAAGTCACGTTCTGTCTTTTCTCGGTCAAATAGGCACAAAATTCTAAATTTATGTTACATTTCAACTACAAATATGACCCACTTTCCATAAAGATGAATATTCCTATCGATAAAATGGCCCATTAAGATGACTCGCTTGCAGTACCCAGGTGAGGCTTTTGCTACTGGTTTCAGGCAGTTGTTACCTTGAAATAATTATCTTGGAAAGTCGCGACCGGCCAATCAGAACCAAGCATTTTAGAATGCCATGTAATAATAATACTAATATACTTCTATTAATAATAAAAATAAAATAATAAAGTAAAGTAAATGAGGTATGCCCCCCAAGTGAAACATGGAGGCACCCTCATTCTGAATTTTCTGGTGCTGGCCCTTATCATAGCTTCTCATGGTGTTTTGAAATTGAGGTTGGTAATCGTATAATTTTACAGTCTGGATTTACAAGGCAGGAATGGAAAACATTTCAAAGAAACACACTTTAAAAACTATTAAACGGGGTCTATAACAGCAGCAACAAAGCCGCAAGGTTTTCTCTTTTGCAAACTTTTCCTTTCAAAAACTGCTACTATAATCTGCTCTAAAAAAAAAAAATTACCAGGGCTCAGACTTATAAAAGGATATTAAAATACCTCCCATATGCATTCATTTGATATCTCTGATGAATGATCCTGATTATTTAGCCAGATCTCATGGCATTCCCATAGGAAGAACACAAATCTATTAAATGAGATTTAAACCACTACTTTCTTTCAGTCAGACTTTGGTTCATTAAAGTAAATAATATAAGGCTCACAAACAACACACCAAGGTTTTTTGGCCAAAGGAATCATATTTTGGACCGAACAGCATTACAGCAAAGTAGATTAAAATGTAAATGAATCGGGAAAAATATGAGAACACAGAAGAATGATAGTTTGTCATATTTTCTACCAAATAAAATGACAAAGATTTCTGAAAAAACACACAGAAGTGCCCTTAATAAATTTACAGAGAAAAATACACAATGTATTTTACCCTTGAATATTAAATCCTTTGCCACTGTTAACGTAAATGTAAAACATTAACAAATTATGCTTAATGTTTTAAATATAATTTAAGATCTTTTAGGAGTTAATTGAAGGCATTTTGCTATTCATCAATGGCCTGTAGATTCCCTAGAGAGAGATTATTATAGTGTGCCGTTTCTACCATTGTGTTTGGCTTGGTGCCAGTGTTTCAGTTTCAATTAATGAATTATTCTTAGAACAATGACGACAATCAAAGCTATCAGAGGAAACAGACCCATTTTCTCCTAATCTGTCATAAAACATGAAGACTTGTAAAGAAATGTCATAGCTTCTGTAACCTACATTACTGCTTGTGATTATGTGTGTACAGTATCTCTACCTTTTTATAAGCCAGTTCAGTGTTATCAGGTCCGTGAGCGTGATGCCAGCCCTTACTCCGCTCGGATGTCTCTCTGAGAAGACACTGAATGTTGTCTTCCAGATACCCCCTGTAATCCACGGGCTCACCCAGGGCATTGACTCCAAGCCCATGCAGAGGCAGCGGCTGGGCGTCAGCAGCCACATACGAATTCCTGGACTGCAGCATCATTTCATGAGGGATCTTTACAAGAAAAAAAATGACACACTGATTGACTTTGGGCACAGAAATATATTACATTTAAGAAGATAGAACAGAAAAGAAGTTGTGATTTTACCTGAAATAGCTTTTTGCATTCTGTGATCATGTGACTAAGGCACTGTGTGGCTGCCATGTTTTCACTCAGGTCCTTGTGGTCTGGCTTGGCTACTCCCTTTCTGCTCATAAGCCTGTATCCAAAATGAACAAAAATAAACAACAAAAATGACCAAAGCAGTAAAAGTCAGATCCAAAATTTGATAATATATCGTAAAATTGCACTGCTTTCTGGCAAGTTTTCCTTTTTTAAATCGAAACTGCACTTTCTTGAGCCAGGCAGTGTATAATAATAAAGCTGAAATGTATTTAAAAGATAATAGACCCAAAAATCATTAAAATTTCTAAGCAAATAAAGCAGGCAAACACAGAAATTCTTATTGCCTGAACCTTCTGTGTGAGGTCCCGTTCTTTGAAAAATTAGATGGTTTGGATATTTGGGATGCTCAAAAAACGACTGTAACAAAAACATTATTAAAACTGGTCTACTCTCACCCCCAAAATATGATGGCTACTCTTAGATTATTATAACCCACAATTTAACTCTTTCCCCGCCATTGACGAGATATCTCGTCAATTAAGAGAAAATGCTTCCCCGCCAATGACGAGATTTTCCGTCTTTCCGCAATACCGCTATTATCCACCAGGTGGCGCCCTTCCGAAACTTTTTAAAACCGGAAGTATTGCCCTATGGCAAGCTGCTGCATGTCCGTGTCTGTTTTAAAGATCGCTCTGAATGGGATCTCTATGAAAAGTCCGTCACAAATATGGAATTATTTTTGCTTTTTGCTCAAAATATGGTGTTTTTGCAGAAACCTACCCATATTCAAAAGCTGATTGCAAAAGAACCACTAAAGGTAGGATGAAACGTTTTTTTTTGTTTGAAAGCAGAGGGTCTGTTCTTTCATTTGGTATATTGTATGTTTATTTATTTAAAGAAGAAAATTTTCTGGAAGGCATTAAACTTTGGTGAAAATCATGAAAAACGCTGGCGCTGGCTGGCAACTTTTTTTAAAAACGCTGGCGGTGAAAGAGTTAAAAGGATAGTTTACCCAAAAATGAAAAATATTTTAAAGTGGTGGCTAGTGGTGTGCAGTGGTGGCTCGTGACTGCTAATCCGAGGGGCGCAAATTCAAAATAAGTGTTCGGAGTGTCATGTGTGTTGCTTGCGTTTTCAAAAAAATTGTTTGTTGCGTCATGTGAACCATGTGCATCACGTGTTTTGTCAAAGTAAGTGCCTGCTGCACATGCGTCTAAACAGTTACTGATAAAAGAGACGCTCACGTTGACAAAATACACACAAGACACTCCCTTAACAGTAAACTCTGATTACGCATGAGATTATGCCAGTATCTGGCAAACGTGAGCGTTTCATTTATCATAAACCCTTTAGACGCGTCTGCAGCAGGCACTTATTTTGACAAGACACGTGATGCACACAGGATCTCTCGATGCGCAGAACACATATTTTGAAATAAGGAACCACACACATGAAAGGCTACATACATGTTGTGACAACTCTTGATGTGTAAACTTTAGAGAGAGTTGCGCTTCTGTGTCTCATACTAAAGTCGATTAAAACTGAAAAACAACGTAATGTTTTTATGTGGAGCGACTGTTTATGCTGCGCTGTTTGGAATTCTACAGTATCTTCTATCTCTGTGTGTGTGCGCTTGCGTGTGTGTTTAAGTGCACTCAAAAGTGCATACACGGAGAGACGCATTTCAAAAAGCAAGCGAACATAAAATCTTTCTGTTCTTAACAGGACACATACAAAGAAAATAATCTCCACGGTATTCTTTTTCTAATAAAAACATGCTAAAGTTTATGTGTAAAGATTATAGGGCAGAAACTAGGTCCTTGCTTATCTTAAAGAGACAGTAACCTCAATTAACCTACTTAAAGGGATAGTTCACTTTAAAATGAAAATTCTGTCATCCTTTACTAAAATTAGCATTAGGTACTCGAATCAAATGAATAATAACACTGTCTTTAGTAATGAATTAAATATAATTATTATTTTTTAGAGCTACAGAAGTGATTTTCTCTGTCTTGGGTTGTTTGTTTAACATTAAGGACACAGACTTATAGGGATAGTTCACTTTAAAATGAAAATTCTGTCATCATTTACTGATCCTCATGTTGTTCTAAACCTGTATGAATTTCTTTTTTCTGATGAACACAAAAGAAGATATTTTGAGAAATGATGGTAAACACACAGCAGTAAGTGACCATAGACTTCCATAGTAGGAATAAAAAAATTAGATGGAATTAAATGGGTACCGTCAACTGTGTTAACAATCATTTATCAAAATATTTTCTAAGTCATTTATCACAAAACTTTCAAAATATTTTTTTCCTACTATGGAAGTCAATGGTCACTTACTGCTGTGTGTTTACCATCATTTCTCAAAATATCTTCTTTTGTGTTCATCAGAAAAAAGAAATTCATACAGGTTTAGAACAACATGAGGATCAGTAAATGATGACAGAATTTTCATTTTAAAGTGAACTATCCCTATAAGTCTGTGTCCTTAATGTTAAACAAACAACCCAAGACAGAGAAAATCACTTCTGTAGCTCTAAAAAATAATAATTATATTTAATTCATTACTAAAGACAGTGTTATTATTCATTTGATTCGAGTACCTAATGCTAATTTTAGACCTAACTTAATGTGCAACTTTGTTCTTTTTTTATAAATGTTTGCAATTTCTTTATTTGTTTTACGATTTTCCCTTTTTTGATGATTTGAAAAATGATCGGATTTGTTCCTCAAAAACCATTAATGTGATCCAAACCCTGAGTTTTGTGATCCGTCACACCCCTCCCTAGAGGTGGACAAAAATATTGGCACCCTTGGTAAATATCTACAATGTTTCTTCTACAATTAATTCTTCAACCTCATCAGACATTATAATACAAGACTCAGAGCTGTTATCCTTGCAAATGAAAGTAGCAAAGAGCATTAAATAAAGGGGTGCCCATAATTGTGTCCAGTGTGCATTAGAGAAAAACATTTATTTCATAAGTTTAATTTCCCCCCTCACTTTACTTCAATAAAACATCTGATTTTGTGATTTTTTTTATTCAAGCTTAAAAGAAGAAACATTGTAGATTCAGAAGAACTGCTTGTTAAAACTCGAAAGACGACTTACTACAGATTTCACACTTTTTCAACGTGGCACCGGAAAACCACACCTTACCGCAATTTATTACACGGCTCTCTGGAATGCTTGATTCTGATGGGTCAGTTGAGACATTTGCAGGTTCGTTCTTTTCAAATAATAACCGCTCCAAAGTAATAAAGCATAGCCGGTACTACTTGTATGTTTAAAATCCCTCCGCGCCAACAAAGATTACTGTTTGGCTCCATCTTGTGACAAACACTGGACAACCACAATTAAGAATGGAAAATTTTGACATTGATTTTAACATGTACGGAAAAAAACAAAACATTTAAACAGTGGATAGAGGAACGAACAACGACAAGACACAGAGAGCTTACTGAGACTGAACTTGACAAAATAGAGCATGACAGCTACGAAGCCAACACACAAAAAAATACAGAATGGGCATTAAAACTTCTCAAAGACTGGCTAAAACAGAAAAAAAATGGAGACAGAAGTATGAAGCAGAGGATCTTAATAAGGTATTACGATCATTTTATGCATCTGTGCAAAGTTTCGCGGAAGGATAAAAATGTTAATTTAAAACAAATATGCCATAAAAGGTTTTAAATTCATATTCATGTCCAGTTTTTTTTCTTATGTGGCAAGTAGCCGTGTAATAAGCGGGATAATGTAGAGGCAGCCTGTAGTTATCGTGAAATATTTCCCGATAACTACCGATAACTATAAGATAACTACTACTTATTTCCCAATAACTACCGGCTGCCTCTACATTATCCCTTACATGTACACAAACACACACCTTGGTGAAGTTCCATCTTTCTTGGAGGAGTTCAGGTGAAGTATGGATGGAGCGAGACAGACGGCCAGACTGTCTGCAGTCATCTGGTTGTCCTGCGCGGATGCGATGTCACTGAGGAAATAGAGCAGCGTCTGTAGAACCTCTCTGTTCTCATCAGGCAACAAGATTACAGCTGCCTGGGCGGCCTGTAAACGCTGTTCAGCTGGAACGACTACACAAACATAAACACAGGGGACCGAGCTTTAGAGGAGACTGAAGCAATGGTGTGTCTGGCACATTTAAAAGTTTTCCAATACTGCACATGTGTGTGTGTGTGTGTGTGTGTGTGTGTGTGTGTGTGTGTAACTTACATTGGTATATATGCAAAAAGGTATCTGTAAGTTTGGAGGTGAGCACAGGTTCAGGCAGATCCCTAAAGTACTGTTTAATCAGGTCAGCCACGTCATAAGCTGATTGGCCCTGGTAGGTCACATGATCGGGGGAATTCTCGTTGAGCTGCCTGAGGGCCTGGATGCGGGATTTAACGCCGGATTTCCGGAATATCCCCACCTGAAGAAGAGAAGCAGAGGTAAGACACAGAAGAAAAGAAGTGTGTGTTTGTGTGTCTGTGTGTGTTTACGTACGGACCTTCTCCAGACACTGGCTGCGTAGGTATCTCATAGCCTGCTGTATGCTCTGTGGGAGGGGCTGACCGGTTCGCTGGACATTTACGATGGGTGGAACACCAAATACATGTTTGTCTCTGTAAGCTGGAACTTTGGAACGCTTCATAAACTTCGGAACCACCCTGACCAAATGGAGAGAAAAATAGAGGATACAGGTGTCCAGTTAAACAACTGACCAAGGATGGTACAACTGGCATTTATGTAAGGAATAACTGATGACGGGCCGTTGAATTATTCGCACATAAATGCACACCCAAGGTGGTAATGCAGCATGACGCAAATAATTCAAAAGACCGGAGTAAACTATTCAGCTTATATCACTGTTACCACAGACATTGCTCTGGTGGTTACTTTAAAGGATTAGTCCACTTTCATAAAAATAAATCTCGATAATTTACTCACCCCCATGTCATCCAAGTTGTTTATGTCATTTAAGTTTTTTGAGGAAAACATTCCAGGATTTTTCTTAATTTAATAGACTTTATTGGACCTCAACAGTTTACAGTTTCAGTTCAGTTTAAAATTGCAGTTTCAACGCAGCTCTAAAGGACTCACAACCGAGGCATAAAGGTGTTATCTAACAAAACGATTGTCATTTTTGACAAGAAAAGTTAAAAATAAGCACTTTTAAAACACAACTTCTCGTCTTGCACTAGCCGTGTGACATGCCAGCGCGACCTTACGTAATTGTGTAAGCACGTCGAAAGGTCACGCGTCACAAATGTGAAACGCACATTTGCGGACCATTTTAAACAATAAACTGACACAAATACATTCATTTGTATCATTCCACATACAACAAAGTCATAACGGCCCTGTTTCTCCACACTTGTACACACTGGGGCGTTAGTTTCGCATACGTGCGTGACCTTTCGACATGCTTATGCATTATGTAAGGTTGCGCTGGCGCATCACATGGCTAGTGCAAGATGAGAAGTTGTGGTTTAAAAGTGCTACATTTGTATTAGTTTGGGATCGTTTAGAGCCCATTGAAGCTGTGTTGAAACTGCAATTTTAAACTGCTTTGAAACTATAAACTGTTGAGGTCCATTAAAGTCTATCAAAATGAGAAAAATCCTGGAATGTTTTCCTAAAAAAACCTTATTTCTCCGTGACTGAACAAATAAAGACATAAACAACTTGGAGAACATAGGGGTGAGTAAATTATCGTGATGTATTTTTTATGAAAGTGCTTCTCTTGGATACAAACCCAACCAAACTGGAACACAACCAAACTGATTCAATGTTGCATTTAACAGCACTGTTACTTTTTACTTTACTCCGCTTGTCAGTCATAGGGAAAGAGCAAGAGAGGGAGAGACAAATAATCTGTGGGAAAACTGACAATGACACGGATGCAGGCTATTGACTTTTGTGTGTGTGTGTGTGTGTGTGTGTGTGTGTGTGTGTGTGTGTCAGCCTGAGAACTGATAATGCATCCTCACTGACTGGTTCAGAATCAAATGAATCATCTATTAAATTGGAGGGCCACGTCTCTGACAGACTTATAAGCTCCTCATCTGAAGCCCTTTTCAGCAGCTGGAGATTGAAATGGACAAGTGCAAAAATTATAAACCAATTTACAGTCTGTACTACGATGCCAAATATATTGCTGCTAGAATACAAGATAAGTGTGTGTACGTGTCTGCATGCGTGAACGTAAATATAACTATAATTTTAGCCCTGTCGGCAGAGGTAGATATGAAATGTAATTTTCCCAAGCAATAAAATGTCAGTGAGGCACAGATACAAAGAGTCAGAAAGATGTTGCCATTAGCTGCATCTGTTATTATGATTTTTCCAAACAGACTGGGCCATTAAAAAACAATTTTAGCCAAAATGAGATTTCCCACATTTGACCTTAAAGAGTATTAACACCATGACTACTTAATAAGACTGTATCAGTCTAGGCATCCACAGCCGTACAGGCCCGGTACTAGGCTTGCTGGACTGGGGGGGCAGTCAGGATTTTTGGGTGGGCAGCCATTTCTCGACTAAAATGATTCATACACTAAAATTATGGATGTTTCAATCCAATATTACTTTGCATGTCTTATAATAAAAGGCAATTTATATGTCATTTTGCACGTTCACATTTTAAAAGTAGATGCAATTAGATTAATGATTTATAATGTTATAATGATTACACTAGTTTGACACATTTAGTCACAGTTAATGAAATCAGGCAAGCAGGTGATATAAATATAAAGCTGTACATATAGCTATAATTTATTAATGTTTACACTGCATTTAATCTATTATTTTACTTATAGATAAATTAAAGCCATTCTTATACCTACCCTACCCAACATATGCCTTTATTCTAAATAAACACTTGTTAGGAACTTTATTTCCACTTCTCAAACATTTTCTTCATGTAAAATAATGTATTTTCAATGTGATAAGCTGTATTGTCATTAATTCCTGACCCTATCATTGCTGCTGCAGCAACCTCAAATATCACAACAAAGCACAATGCTTTAAATAATATATTGTTGCATCATGTAAGCAATTTGACATGCATGACAAATTCGTCAAAGGTTATCCTGTTTGCCTATAACAGCACCAGACAAAAGCACAAGCCCTAAAATACTGTAAGTGGGATTTGCGACGAGACCAAAGATAAAATCACACTGCTTTGTTTATAACACAGCAAATTAGATATTATAATAGAACGCAACATTATAAAATACAACGTTTTACCTTACGATGACCTTGCGGAGTGAAAGCTCCTCTTGAACTTAAAAGTCTGTAGATTTTTGCGTGTGAAGTTTTTCTCAAACGCGAGCTGAATGAGCTGATGAATGACGATGACAAAACCGCTAAAATTTGATTTTAAAACTGCACTGCATGCGATGCTCAGCTGTTACAATACTGTATATTTACTGTATAACCATCTTATATCATTTCTATCTACTATATAGTATGCCACAACCAAACTGCATATTCTAATTTTAATAAACATAACTACGTCTAAAACAAACACATTAAATGCTGCTGGAGACTTGCCATTGGCTGTTGTATTTGCATGAATAAATAATGAGGTGAGTCTAAGAAAGGATAAGGGGCTATTTTGGGCATGTTTTACTATAAAAAAGTTTTAATTTAATATGTGTTGGGTTATTACGTCTATGTAATACTAAATTGCATTGTTTTTGATATATATTTTAAAGATGCGTTTTTTTTTAGTTACCGTCATAGAGAACAGTAGTACTTTTCCTGTGACTTAAATACTGCTGAAAAGACCTCAAAGGTTTGAATAAGCTAATCAGACGTAAGTGGGCGGGAGCTGTAAACGCTAGCGCTTGTCTAAAGAAGACGTTTTTTGTGTAAAGAGACTCCGTTATTTTAAGGTTGGCTGGACATTTTTGGGGGGGCACAAGGAAAATCTGGGGGGGCAATGCCCCCCCCAGCCCCCCTGTAGACCCGGCCCTGCAGCCGTACAAATTTTAGTTCATTACACTGCCAAAGTATGCAGACATACCAATATAATTATCGCACTGGGGTATTACAGTTAGAGGCATCACTAACAGGTGTTCGAAATCAATCATCAGTTCTTAGGAAACTTGTGAAAATGGATATCCCTGTGCATAGAGCAAGATCCAACAAGATATGGCTTAGTGATTTTTATTCCGGCGTGAAAGACTGGCCTGCACAAAAAGCCCAGACCTGAACCCCATTAACACCTTCGGGATGAATTGAAACTGTGAGTCAGGCCTCATCGCCCAACATCAGCACCTCACATCACAGATGCTCGTGTGACTGAATGGAAGCTAATGTAGTGGAAAGTCTTCCAAAGAAATAAGAAAATAACTACTGCTTATTAATGATTATTGTCTGCATAAATTTTGAGGATGTGAAGGTGTGCACTTACTGACAGAATAGAGAAATGACAGTATTGTCTTACCAGTTCCAGCCATGTTTGCCGGTGTCCGTGTGTTTCTCCAGAATGGCGGTCAGCCGTAAGAGACTGAACTTCTGCAGCAGGTTGAGTTGAGCAGCCGACTGTCGGTTGATCTCTAAAGATGCGGAGGTCACGCTGGGACGATGAGAGTTCTGGAAACTGTGCCAACGCAACTTTCTGACCGTAGATGAAGCGGAAGAAAAATCAAAGGGTGAAGAGATGGGTTTAACCATAAAAATCTAGTTCACACTCTCATAACAAACAGTGCATTAATCAGGATGGTATTTGTTAGAGAAGAATGGCATTTATGTCATAATAGCATCATAAAAACATTAAGGGACAATGGGGGATGCAATAAGAGGAAGGGTCTAAAGTACTTAATTTTCAATGAGCTGGATTACGTGTTTGCATGACATAAGATTATAAATATTATAATATAATAGAAACTAATACATATCAAACACATAAAAGGTCTTGGGGTCAACATCTTGGAGGCTTTAAAGAACATTTGTTGTTGTTTATATGTCTATGTGGCATTTTTAAAATGTTTTAGGACCAGCCTGCAAATTCATCATTTAACACCATTGCAGAGTATTTTCTCTATAAAATTATAAACGGTCTCATTCCCGCAGTTTAAAAATCGCCTTGGTTTCCAACATCACAAACATGTTACCAACCACATCAACACAGTTGAATGTGTGGATCAATAGTTTGGAGTATATAGGGGTGGTTTCACGGCCAGGAATTATCTTAAAGAGTAACTAAACCCGTGGTCAGAGGTAACTCCACCCACTGGCAATATTTGAAAAATGCAAGAAAAGTGGGCAGATCCCAACGGAGATAGAGGGGACAAACTGAGCTCGTACCATGGGTGTGGTGAGATCGTAACAAGGGGCTTGGTGAGCTTGAACCTGCTTACGTAGGATCGTACCGCAACATCCAATAGGGAAATTCAACTGCAGTAGACACCGTTCAACCTGAAGAGGGCAGCACTCAGACGTTTTTACCATAGACCAGGGGTAGGCAACGTCCGTCCTGGAGTGCCGATGTCCTGCAGATTTCAGCTCCAACCCTGATAAAACCTTGGCTACATGTATGTTTCAGGTGACGTTTTAGACCTTGATTAGCTTGTTCAGGTGTGCTTGATTAGAGCTGGAGCTAAACTCTGCAGGACATCGGCACTCCAGGACCGACGTTGCCTACCCCTGCCATAGACCGTAAAAAAATATGGACGTAGTGTACGTGACGTCACCCATTGGCTTGTGAAGATTGTTTTTGAAGCTTAAAGTAGGCGTTGCCTACCGTCGCCATCTTGGCCGCACGTCACCGCGAATCACTCGCGGAAAACCGAAAATAGGTAAAGAGGCGGGACATGGGTGAAGCTGAGGTGAAACCACGCCCGCCTAGCGCGAGTCTAGTGACAGCAGTGGCTGTTCAACCGTCACTCAAGCGGCCACGCCCTTAATTATGCAGGCTTAATATCATTTAAACGGATGAGTAATTAAAAAAATCACCCCCCTCACATTGTCATGAAGGGCAAAATTAGCTATACAGACCAAAAACACTTTTTGTACCAGGCTGTAAACATATTATTTGTACTGTAAAGTTGGGCATTTTTAACATGGGAGTCTATGGGAATTGACTTCCTTTTGGAGCCAGCCTCAAGCGGCCAGTCGATGAATTGCAGTTTAAGTCACCTCCGTATTGGCTTCATTAGAGCGATCGGAAGGTTGCCCCTCGGTTTTTACACCATATATTGTAGCATCGAAACACTTTATACCCAAATGTCAAAAAAGTTACTCAAATCAATGAACAGCACTAATGAAGCCCAATTCTTACAGATCATTAACTAAAAAAGTTGGTTTAGGGTTAAGTTACTCTTTAAGCCAGGAATAGGAAACCACCCCATAATGTATGGATGCCGCAAAGACTCGGTGTAAACACAATCAAAGCTTCAAAAACACAGAAAGAACGGGACCTTTAAAGCATGAAGAAATTACTGTGACAGGTTAGACTTGATATGATGATGCAATAAAATATAGTTTAACTGATGAAATTCTTGACTACAGGGAGGCTTTAGTGTCACCAGTCTCTAAGTCCTGTTAAGTTAACCAAGAGACAAACTGACTGTCCTGTACCTCTCCCTCCATCATGTACTTTCACAGCGGCAGAAACATTTTGTCTGGATAAGTGCTGACTGTCCTCACAAGAGTGAACAGGTGAGAATTTTCTCATTCTTGCAAGGCCCTCACATACATAGTATCTTGCTCCCACTTTTACTCACCTGCTTGGCCTAGTGAGCGATGCTCCCACTCCAGAGTCCCGCCTCTCTCTCATTTCTCCTTCTCCCTCATTCATAGAGTTTCCCGCACTATCGTAATCGCTTGCTGTCGTTCCAACATCTGACATGGAACGCTCATCAAAGTTAAGCGAGTTGATCAAACTGCTGGGTAGTGTTGTGTCTGCCGTGGACTCAGTCTCGTTGGATCGGTCTGGTGGTTGAATACCGAGCGAGCGAGACCATTCATCAATGTTGTGCTGCAGCCCATGCACATGCTTTAAAATGTCGTCTAGATGCTCAAAGGTTTTGTCTTTTCCAGGGTCGAACGTGTTACACCGTCTGCCGTTTGCCTCCGGAACGTTGTCGTATATGCTTCCGATGGAGCTCACGGAATTCCTTCTTTTCGCAAAACCAGAGGATAGAAAGTCCTGTGACCCACTGTGACTAACGCTCCCATCCAATGACAGATCTCCATCTTCTGCCCAGTCAATATGATCAGGACTTTGGGAGTTGGAGACTGGATAGATACTCTCTATTGACAGAGACTTTGGAAACGTTCCAGGCTTGTGGTCAAATGGGAGGTGGACCACACGATCCTCTTTCCTCGGCTGACTTTTTTGATTGGTTAACTTGGGCTTCTCCCAAGTTAACTGGTAGTCCTCCAGGTAAAGGCATCCTCTGCGAGGCTTGATAAGAGGCAGAGAAGCTTGCTGACTAACATTACTGCGGCATATCGTATGTGACTTCCATGCAACGTCTTTGGTGGTTCTGCACATGCTTGTGGTTTTTCCGGGCAAACTTGCATCAGATGTGCAGCGCAGATCTGCGGGGGGTTGATGTCGAGCTGCCGTTGAACTGCTTTTAGGTGCGGTCGTTTTCTCACGATCCCTTTTCTTTACGGACTCTCTCCTCCTTAAGAACGTTCTAGATGGACGCTTGGGCTTTTCTGTTATGGACAGCAAGGAAGATGAGGATCCAGCTTCGTCATTTTCATCTTGACTGGTTGAGACACAAACTGGCGATGAGTCTTCTCTTACTCTGACCTCACTGAAGGTTGGGACATCTGGAGAAGTTGTTTCCCGGGTACTGTCCAGACTCAAGCTGCTAGCGCTAAGGTCAGAGGTCAGCGAGGTGACGTCTAGGAGACTATTGTCACTCAGCACACTATCACTACTTCCTGAGGGTCGTAAGGTTGTGGTCCTGCTGCCAGGAACGACAGGGTTGGGTGAAAGGGTGCGGAGACGAGACCATGTTTTACTCTCACGCTGAAATGCCCAGCGGGAACTCAGAGCACACGCATCATCCTCTTCAGAATCCTCACTTTGCTGAGAGAAATACACAAACATACACATTTAGATAACATCAAACATTAATTATTAGAGAGAAAGAAGAATAAAGAGGACCTGTAGTTGGCTATAGTTCATGCAAGCAGATAACCAATGTAAGCGAGTACTAAAGATGATGGGCACGAGAACAGCAGCTGGCAGTACACCAGATCATCACATTTGATATTAGAGATGGACAGCATGTTTGTTTACCTGTTTACATTGGAAATGAACCGCCAAGCTCATCGCAGCACATTTGTTCAGGGTCATTAGTCTCCTAAACACACACAGACACAGGGAATGACATATTAATTTTTTTTTTTTAGGATTTAAATAGATTTCTTTTTTAAATGAGTATGTGGCATAGCAGATAATAATATGGGCTGGTAACTGAAAGAATCATCAGTGACCTTAACAGTAACATTACAAGTGGACTGCACAAAATGCATAAATAATGGACCAAACATGTACATTTAGACATATGGCTGATGCTTTTATTCAAAGCAAACAAGATATACATTTAATCAGTATACAGTGTTCAGGGATCGAATCCACAAAATGCTCTACCATTTGAGCTACAGGAACACTTACATGGGCAAACCCTACAATATCAACATTTACTTTAAAATGCATACATGTAGATGTGACACGCATATGGGGTGGTTTCCTAGACAGGGATTAGATTAATCCAGGACTATACCTCGGTTATATTGGGACACTTGAGTAGTTTTTACAAACAAAACCTTACAAAAAACAATACTGGTGTGCATCTTGAGACAAAACAATGGCACTGATATATGTTAAGATATGTCAGTATATGTGTTTTTAAATTAAGGCAGCTGAAAAATGCATTTTAGTCTGGGACTAAAATAAGCCATGTCCTGGAAACCACCCCATAAAGTTCAGTTAATACAGGTGGAAAAAATGCTGTCATATGGTAAAATTAAAATTCAAGTACACAGCAAAATCACCAGTGTTAAATTTTCAGGGATGGTGTTAAATACACAGTGTTGATGCTGTTTTAACATTATCTGGTAATAAAATAACACTGCCATTGCTAGGCCAGTGTTATATTCACGACAGTGTCAGTGTTAAACAAGGGTGTTATCAGATTTCACTCTGAGCGGTGTAAATCAAGCCACGCCTCCACTAAACATATCCTGTCAGGGATTTTACCGCCATTTTCTTTCACAGGAGGACTGAAGAGATCAGGTAAATCAGTCTCATAATATTCACATGGTTTAGCTAAATTAAACTGTTATTTCTCTGTCTGACTCTACGCAGCCATATGCCAAAAAACCTAAATAAGATATTTGTCCCATTTTATTTCCCCTTTGTTCGTTATTTGGTTCAGTTTAATCAGAGCTACCTTGTGTTACGTTGTTCCCTTGTTAGTTTAGTATAAAGTTAAACTGCTAGCTAAAAGTTTTAAACCAAGAAGGATAATATTAACAGGAGATACGAACGAAAGAATTGAACCATGATAAAACGCGACATGCACTACAAATTGAAGGTATGAAATTAAGTTAAATGAAAGCTCGTTTATTCACCATATGATGCTCGTTATAAGGTAATCATATAGGCTAGATACCGTGAGTTAACGAGGTCGTTTACATGCACGTGAGTGCACGGATATCGGTTAATTATTCAAATTACTGAAAAACACGGAGAAAACCGCAACCGCATCGTCATGTGTTTTTCTAAGATGTATGCAAACAGGGGAAATATCTCCAAACCAACAATTAATTTGACCTCACAATATATCATCATTTGTATGCACAGATTGGATGCATTGTGTGTTGTAAGCTTTTCGTGGTGCTAGATGTCAGACAGATGCAAATGGCAAATACATACGATAGTGTAAAACGTGTATGGCGAACATTTGTTTTTCTGTCATTAGATGCTAGTTTGGTGAAAGTTCACACTGAGTGCTTCAAATCATTCAGAAGAGATGCTGTTTTTAGGGCAGTTTGTTAAAGAAGACCTGACATGGATGACTTCCAATGAGAAACGACTGCTAATACTTATATAAATTCATTACAGAAGGTAAGTTTATATATTTATACATATAAATCATTTTATTTGACATAACTGAACAGTTAACCAATCTTTTTAGTATATGTAGTTTTGTACATATTATTATTATTATTATTATTATTATTAATCTGGAAAGAAACTCACATGACCTGCTGCCAACTTTAATAAAAATATATTATCTTCTCATACATCGTTTTGCTATTGATGTCATATTAAATAGCAATCAAATTGATTACTATTTTGAAAATGTATAAATGAAGATTCATATTGTCTTGAGTGCTGTTTTTAATATAAAAAGAATGTTGAGTTTTCAGAGTCTTTATTGTCATTTTTTGTGATAGGACCCTACCAGACTATATTTGAATACGGCATACCCATGAATTCTGGAACTGTTATTCCTTAACCCAGTTTGGAGGATAAGAGCTTACCAACTAGTTATGTGAGTACACACAGTACATTTGTACTGTACACTGTCTCTAACATGATTTATTATACTGAGATGATTTTGATTCAAATAACGGTTAAAACTGCACCCTTTTTGGTATTTTCTTGACTCTTTTTGTCTTTGAAAATCTGCAGAAATATGCTGAGGTGATGTATTGCAAAATAGCCAATATACAACAATATGGATGACCCTCTGTCTGGTCAACAGGAGTTTAAATATGGTAAGTGTACATGGGTTTGCTACTTTTACGCTTTTAAAGTTTAACTGTATACTCATGGTGTTTAAATTCTGTTTTGCTAGGACGGGACAGTGATGTGGCAGCTCTTCCCTGGCTCATTCACCTCTTGCCTTTCATTTGTGAAAGGAAGAAAGACTGGAGAGGGTCAATGTGCAACTGAAGCTACTGATTGTGCTATGTAAGTTTTTTTTAGTATTTTGTTCTAGTTATTTATTCAGCAGTTAGTTTGCTTGCATTGTTCACCCCATGTAAATGCATACAAGTTCATAAATACACATCAAATACATTCATCAAATACACTCTTTTAAAACACTTAGGTGATGAGCATCAATCCATGCTTTGAGGGGGATGGATCAGCACACCCCTGCCTGCTCTGCGTTGGGAACAGAAGTTGCATCCAGAATTTTTGCATCATTCTGGACCAAAAAGCCATTCCCTCCATGATGAAGACCACTGATGCAGCCTTCCACTACATCATGAGTAAAACAACTACAGAACTAAATACCAGGTTGGAACGTATTTAAGAAAAATGAAACGGCTTTTGAATTGAAATGTCTGTTTTGTTATGGAAAAATCTTTAGTATTGTGAAGGATAAGCATTTCTGCCTGCCAGTAAGGTAATTGCAGTGTATTTTAATGTTCAAGTTTTGAGTAGGGTGGCTAATTTTTTTAACTCTCATTTGATT
The DNA here is from genome assembly GCF_030506205.2 of Paramisgurnus dabryanus. Lineage (NCBI taxonomy): Eukaryota > Metazoa > Chordata > Actinopteri > Cypriniformes > Cobitidae > Paramisgurnus > Paramisgurnus dabryanus. The sequence continues at coordinate 15,799,597 of NC_133341.1, forward strand.
TATTAAAGACCTTATAATAAGTGGTTTTCATGTCACTGCGCTGTGGTATAAGATAACTTTCATTATTCCATACTGTATTCTAATTGTAGCTGAGGTATTTAAATAAGCAGTATTAAATGCAAAGTGTTGTGTGTATCAATGTAAATATTAAATGTGATGTACTTTAATAAAAAGAGGTTTTGCAATATTTCTTGTCATTTGTCTTTTATAGAAACAACCCATTAGCAACAAAAGTGGCTATTAATCAGTATTTTAACACTTAACATTGTTGAATTCACATTACACTGGTGTTGACCTTAAATTAGGAGTGTTAATTTTTGACACTGTATTTCTGTGCCAACACCAGTGTAGTGTGGAAACAACAATGAATAGTGTTGAACAAAGTGTAAAATTTAACAATATTGAGTGTTAAATTAACATATAATGAGTGTTGTTAAATTAACACTACACTTTTGACTAAATTAACACAGTGTAGTGTGGACACATATACACACTTTTCCAGTGTTAAATTTGACACCCTGGGTGTTATTTTAACACCAGTGATTTTGCTGTGTACATTTGCAACAGCATGTTGACATTTTGTGATTTTGTCAGAGATCCTTTTTAGATGAAACCCATTTGCAGGTGGCCTCAAAAGACCTATGTTAATATCTGGTGTAAATGATGTAAATGTCTCTTTGACGACTATTCTTGACCACCCAAAGCAGATGTTCATACCTGGTGTTACCAGGGCCAATATGTCCCTGAGCAACACACTTAGCCCCAGGTTATTCCAAGCAGACTGTCTCTGTAATTACTGCATTCTGTGTCACTGCTGTGGAGCTTAAAGGGACACTTCACTTTTTTTGAAAATATGCTTAATTTCCAGCTCCAATAGAGTTAAACATTTTATTCTTACCGTATTGGAATCAATTCAGCTGATCTCCGAGCTGGCGCTAGCACTTTCAGCATAGCTTAGCACAAACCATAGAACCTGATTAGTCCATTAGCATTGTGCTTTAAAAAATAACCAAAGAGTTTCGATATTTTTCCTATTTTCTAATAGATTCTAGGGATGCACCGATACCACTTTTTTGGAATACGAGTACTTGCATTTCAGTACTTGCTGATACCGATACCGAGTACTTAATAAAAAACATGATTTAAATTTACAGGTAACAGCTTTAGTCATATAATTTAACAAAAAAACAAGGGACTAGTTTTCCAGTTTGTTTTAAACTCTGCCTCTTTGGACAACACAAGAGGCATTAACCCCTTCCACACCGCTCAAACATAGACATTTCTCAGACCGTGGTATCGATCCCTGGTATCTGGGGACATTTAACGAGTACGAGTACTTTAGAAAATGTGGTATCGAGGCCGATACCAGATACCAGTATCGGTGCATCCCTATCAGATTCCAAAACAGTAAGAATCAAATGTTTAACTCTAGGGGAGCTGTAAAATTAGAATTTTGTTTCAAAAAAGTGGAGTATCCCTTTAAAGTAAATATACTCTGTTTTTGTGATTAGGGCAAGACTATAAAGTGCCAGCAGAAATGCAGTACAAATATGGACATAGTGACCGTTAATAGCAGTTGTCAAAGCTAAAAGCAGCAATCCTTCTGAGTTTTGTTAAAAAGGTGCAATGAGTGATGTTGATCGAGTCCTGGTGACACCCCCAAATGAATTGCATTAATGCCAAACTCGACAGGGTGATGGATCTATCAAGAGCATGTTTGGCTTAATTTTGAGTCTACCAATCTCACCATCTGTGCCCTATCAGCTCTGACATGACAGCACTTTTGTTAAAGGTAGGAAAGCATTCATCACCATGTCATTGTTTGATTATGGACCTTTTTACGATTGATGCGGGTAGCCTCATAAGACTGAGAAAACGAGAGAGCGAGAGAGAGAGAGAGAGAGAGAGAGAGAGAGAGAGAGCAAGAGTGAGAGAGAGAGAATTCTGTGGTTCATTCATCCACTCAATGTGTATAATTTCACTGCTAGCGCATATACATGCAAAAAAGATGTACAATTTCTTTTTCTGTGAAAGTTTGCAAACCCCTGCCATTTGTACAGGCTTCTACATAAGTCGACGCATGCAAATTTTCCAAGAGCACATTCACGCCCTCTATCTATCTACTCTGTTTGATGGAGTCTATAAGTCTGTGTTTATTAGTTGCGCGCCAATGGCCATAGCATTGCAGTTGAACATAAATAGGCAAACACATTGTTTGGCAGTGTATTTGGATTTTATAATGCATGACAGACCAAAACTAATCCCAAAAAACTAAAAAACTAAAAAAAAAACAGTAGCAGAGGTGTTTGATATGGTATGCAGAACACTGATAAAAAAATGTGTGTGCGTGTGTTTGCTTGTCAGTTTCGGCATATGAATATATTATACTAATTAACCTTGGCGAATAATAATCAGTAGGAAGACAATAAGAACAAAAGGCGTTAACAATAGGCTAGCAAGACACTCACTAACAAATGCAGTTTAAATACAGAAATATCCATATTTAAAACTTTATAAACGAAAATAACTACCTTCCGGTAGCACGCCATCTTAGTTGCATCCGCATTCGGGATCAGAGCTTTACGCAGCTTATGGAGGCTACTCTGCTGCTGCTCTGTGCCCCCGCCCTCCGAATTTGTCATACGTCACTAAGAAAAGTGCGTACACTACGCTAATACTCTCTCCTGAGGAGTCTAAGATGGCGGCGCTACTGGAAGGTAGTTATTTTCGTTTATAAAGTTTTAAATATGGATATTTCTACAACAACACCCCGCGGATTACCCTCAGAAGGCCTTTGTTTATCATCCTGGAGCCGTTTGGATTTATTTTCTGAAGGATAGATGCAAATTTTTTGGACTTAAAGGACGCGGACCCCGTAACTTCACATTTAATCAACTGAAAGATCTAAATCATTTTCTAAAATATCTGAAAATGTGTTCGTCTGAAAAACGATGGACATATGCATCTCGGACAGCTTGGGGGTGAGTAAATCATGGGTTTAATATCATTTTTGGCCGAACTATCCCTTTAACAGAATTATCGAAGTTGCCTCCTTTAGCTTTTCCTTTGTAAAATAACAGTTGGCATCTTATTGAGCACCAGGGTGGGCACTGTTAATACATCCAAGGTGAGAATTTTAAGGTACATTAAAAATGTTTATATATTTTAGGTGTTTCCAATTGAAGTTTTTTTTTTACCTTAGATTTTTCACTTAAAGTGAGATCATTTAAGTTGATAAAACTTTTTAAGTTTTACCAACTGAAGTAAGTTTTTTTTAATAAGAACAGCTTTTACTTTTTACAGTGTATAGATTCCTGCATAGTAGACAGGAAACAGTATGACAGTTGTGATCAGGATTCAAACCTTATCTGCTAATTGAGCTTAACTATATGCAAATGCTAGGTCAACAACATTTACTTGCAATACAGCAAACAGCTACAATAATATAGATTAGGGGTGACCCCGAATAGTCGAAGATTCGATGCATCGATAGGAGAAGCCTGATTCGACTACCAATCTCACAGTTGAATCGTCGCAGATGTGTTATGAAATGAGGATCATTCAATTTTGGCCGTATATGTGCACACATTATCTGATTTCACATATAACAGCTTTCTCACAATATATTAATATACTGCATATTATGATAATGCTGCAAATAATATGTGAAGTAGCAGCTTTCAATAAATATTTTTAAAATGCGTTAATAAATCCAACAACCCCTGTGACCGGGCTACACGTCCATAAGAGGTTTTATGTTAATAAACCATTGCCTCTTTGTTTCTACATTTAAAAGACAAAGCTGGCAAATTATATTATGCCTTTCGTTCTTTTAATAATTTCTATATTTTATTTTATTTATAAATCACTTTGGGTTATCTGATTTAACTATTTGGCTTGTGTTTTGTTTCCGTGCACTTGAGGCATTTTGCATACTGTATTTGTTCTGCACTTTGTTACTTCTGACCTTATTTTATTTAAAAAATTGTATTTATTATAAACGTAAATTCTGATCTAATTTAAGTATGTACATTTTGGATAGCTTTTCGTTGTATCGATGTTGCGCTATTGCGTGCTGGCCATGCTTGCGCATGTAATTTAGCCGAACAGGCTAGGTGCTCTGCGTCTCATATTTAGGAGTTCATCAAACTAAACATTAAAAAACGGATGTTTTTCGCAGAGTATAAGTTTTTAAAATGTATTTAAAACAGAGGTGTTATCTTGTCAAAACAGGTAAGACGTTTTTTTTATTTCGGTGATGAAACGGAAGTATCTGCACCGAACCTATTTCTGCCTGACACGAATGTCTTTCTTGTGATTTAATATTATGGTGGGTCGGTGTTCACTTTCAAATGATAGCAAAGAGATTCCTGAAATAAATAATATCATCCGGTCTTTCTGTATCTAAAGTTAATATAGAGATGATCAAAGTCAAAGCAAGCAAGCAGGTATTTCTGTGCTAAATAATAACGCGTAGTGTCTATAAAATCATTAATTTCAGTGTTTTTCTTGTTATAAATTAACATTTAATGAATTGTATATAAATATTAGTTTTTATCATTTACAGTCACAATCACAAATTATTTGTCATTTCTCATTTGTCGGTTTTTTTGGTCATGACTGCTTTGACGCGCTATCTCTAAATTAAATAAAAACACTGAATTGTAGCCGGAGTTTCCAAGGCAGGATCACCTTTGTTATTTTTTTAGGTTTAGTTATCAAAATGTATTTTTGTGTGATGTTCTGTAGATCGTGGCTTTAAAATGTTATGAGGAATAATTAAATGTTGCCTTACATTTGACCTTAAATAAATAAATATATATATATATATATATATGCATAGTCAGTTTTGTATTCGTTTATTACTTGAAAGACAGTTTTGGTCACTTTATCAGAAAGTTGTTTATGTGTGCTGCTTGTGAAAGAAAATAAAAGTTACCAATTTGTACCTGGTCTGGCCCCCTCCCAACCCATGCACACAAACATAGATGATTCGACTATCGGTCGACTATGGAAAGATTCGACAATTCTGATTCGAATATGTAAATCATTAGTCGAGGACACCCCTAATATAGATATCTAGTTATTATTTCAAAGCAAATATCCTTGAAAACATTGAGTACAGAATGACTGAAACTCATACCAGATTCCAATAAACAGCTGACTGACAGCATGAAATTTCATCTCAGCGTTTTTGCTGAGATAAACTTGGTAGTACATTACATCTAAAGCTATTTGTCAACACGGCCACAGATTGACATATCTGCTCAGGAGGCAAGACAGACACTGCATGAAGCCACTTCACTGAGAGACAGTCAAGGATCTTTAAGAGCAATAGTAACCTGCTGAGGTAGAGAGATGAAGAGATGAGCTCATCAGCTCAGAGGGACACTGGGGCCCAAAGTATCTGCAGCAATTCTGAGGAAGACTTTCATACTACTGCAGTAAAAGTCAACTTGGACTTCACATTAGAGTCCAAGTTGCACGAGTACAGCGTTACAATATTATAATGTTTAAGACATTTCTTTAACTGTCCCAGACCACAAACCGTGATTCAACTCAGTTCAGATGGCAAGATGTGAAGCATGCAATATTTAATATTATTATTAAAGATGATCAGACAATGGCAGAAAAACATCGTTAGAATTTTTGGTGTGCTTTGATAGAGAATGAAAATGATAAAATTAGCAAAATATTGACATTTTGAATTTACTGACAGCTATAGTTTTATTTAAAACTGTTAGACCCAGGTTCATACTGAAGCCAAAATGTTGTTATCAAAAGCTAGCACCCACATTTCCCAGCTCTGTAACATTTTCCTCTCTATCACCATTTCTGTTTAAAAAATTTAACTGCAGGTTACACACTTACTTTTAATAGGTAGAAGTTGCAATGTTATTGAAATTAGAAATTATATCGGCTGATATTTTTTATTAGTTCAAATGTAGTTAACGTTTTGTTACTATAATGTATGAAGGCAAATATGGGCTTCCATGCATATGATGCTGAGTTTCAGTATTTCAGGTGAGGTTCAGGTTTGTAAGCGTGTTTTATTTTTCTTAAATGGAGCTGTCCTGATGTTTTTTCTCCATCTGTTTTCTTTATACTGTGCGTCACTAGCTGCTTTGGGATAGATTGCTTATTATCTCAATTTCTCAAGGACCAGTGGAACCAGTTGCACCCTGGGAAATGTAATTTCCTCCTTTCTGTTTATTCACTATCTTGTAGAAAAGGCCATTCACTCCACAATTTCTGCAGGTGTGACCGGTCACTTAATCACTTATTCCACATGGATGGATGAAAAGAAAAAAGAAAAGTTCAGAATAAAAAAGGAAAATGATAGAACAAAGCACAGCAAGGCCTTCCGACACAACGGTCCATTCCGTCTCCATGGTGATGAGGAGATGAACACTGAAAGTCTGTAACAAATGAGATGCTATCCCATGGCACAGGTCTTACAATGGTAAATGTACGTCAATAAACATAACCATCACCTGATCTGAATATACCGTACTGTAATTCAGATTTTTTTCACTTGGTATTTCCAATGATGAATGCCGTGGGTACAAAGTAACAAGGTGAGTGATCTTATAAACCCACACAGGAAGAGGTTGCTGGAGTGTGAAATGTTAAAGGGTATTTATATTGAAGTAAATACGTAACGGTTTCTCACCTGCATAATGCCTTGAGAGAATCATGATCCAGAAACTCATGGTCTCTCCTCACAGCGGAGATCTCGATGGGGAACAGAGAGGCTGTGCACAGAGAAGTAAAACAGAATTAATTTATATAGTACATAATGAGGCTCATTAAAACCTACTGACACCTAAATTAATATTTAAGACAATGGTCAGTAAAGAAAGAAAGAAACGGAGGAAGTAAGATTAGTCATACAAACACGTCATCACAAGGGAGATCAATCTTATCCAACAAAAAGTAAATGACGCATTTAGGGCTGGATGAAAAACCTCAAAGCATTCCAGCTAGAGGTCTTCTTGCATCCAAAGAAATACACCTGACCCAAATCTGACGTGCATAAATATTTTTTTAAACAAAGACCCGACCCGAGACAAACCTGAGAAAATTATCCCCGAGTCCCACCTGACCCGGCATTTTTTTTTAACCCACCTGTACCTGAACATAGTAAGACAGAAATAAACCCGGTGGCCTTGCAACCAATTTGGCCCACTGCTTTGTTTGTTTTCATTTGTTATCTGACAATGACACCAAAGTTATGGCTAAAATGTGCATTCAAAATTGAATGACAGGTCTGGCTCAACAAATTAAAACCTACCACCAGTCACACAGTAGGTACGTTTACATCCAACCAAATAATCCGTTTGTAATCGTATTGATGGTTCAATCTTATTGAAAAGCCTTCATGTAAACACCTTAATCAATATGACTGAGGTCGTCGGATGCAAATTCGGATCGTATTGAGAGGGTGGTGTAGTCCGATCTGTGAGCCGATCATCAGGAGAAAAGTATGCATGTAAACACTTGAATCGTAGTTTTTTCTCAATCGGATACAAAAATATCTAGTGCACATGTCATGCGCAGAACATTTGCGCTTAAGTTCACGTCTTATATTCACATCATATTTACGTCTCGCATAATTCTCGTTCAGAAACATGCAATAGCAAGGCAATGGCAACACACATTTATTAAAGGATTAGTCCATTTTCTTAAAAGAAAAATCCAGATAATTTGTCATCCAAAATGTTGATGTCTTTCTTTGTTCAGTCGAGAAGAAATTATGTTTTTTGAGGAAAACATTGCAAGATTTTTCTCATTTTAATGGACTTTAATAGAGCCCAACATTTAATACTTAACTCAACACTTAACGTTTTTTTTTCAACGGAGTTTCAAAGGACTATAAACGATCCCAAACGAGGCATAAGGGTCTTATCTAGCAATACGATTGTCATTTTTGACAGTAAAAATAACAAATATACACTTTTATTCCACAACTTCTCGTCATGTAGATCCGGTCGTGTGCGCCAGCTGACCCCACGCAATACGTCATGACGTCAAGAGGTCACAGAGGACGAACGCGAAACTCCACCCCAGTGTTTACAAGCGTCTTGAAAGAGGACCTTTCCTACGTTGTTGTATGTCAACTGATACTAATTAATGTCTTTGTGGCAGTTTATTGTTTAAAATGGTCCGCAAATGTGCGTTTTATGTACGTAACACGTGACCTCCCTACGTCACTACGCATTTACGTTAGGTCGCGCTGGACCGGACCTAGACGAAAAGTTGTGGTTTAAAAGTACATATTTTTTATTTTTCTTGTCAAAAATGACAATCGTATTGCTAGATAAGACCCTTATGGCTCGTTTGGGATCGTTTATAGACCTTTGAAACTCCGTTGAAAAAAACTGTTAAGTGTTGAGTTAAGTATTAAATGTTGGGCTCTATTAAAGTCCATTAAAATGAGAAAAATCCTGCAATGTTTTCCTCAAAAAACTTCTTCTGGACTGAACAAAGAAAGACATCAACATTTTGGATGACATGGTGGTGAGTAAATTATCTGGATTTTTCTCTTAAAAAAATAGAATTTTCCTTTAAGGTAATGGAATCACGTGCTGTACATTCTATAGCGTTCATGTGTACTTTTTTATAACATTAGGCTACATAAAGCAATAAAATAGTGTTGTGTCTTTGGAAAATTGTGTTTTCTTTGCCTATATCTAAAAACCTCTTAAGAACAACTTTCTCCAACTTCGCTTTGTACATTTATCAAGAGATAAAGCGTGAACTTGACTAGATGCTGTGCCCTGGGTGGCGTTGCCAAGAACTCTGCTTTTTCCAGTTCAGATTTGGCTACTGTTTAAACTTTCTCCACTGTTCATTAATTATTGAATGTCCAATGGTATGGTTTTGATACATGAAGCTGGTAACCCTAGCTGGGCGTTTGCACAGACATTCGGTTCGGTTTATATAGAATGTACATGTAAACAAACATTTTAGTCAGATTGCAACATTTAGGGTGCACGTAAACTGTATTATCTTAACCTTCAATCGGATTAAATTCAGTCGGATTGATAAAATTTTGTGCATGTAAACATAGCGAATGTTGCAAGCGCTCTTGCCAAATGGATGAGGGCTTGCAAAAGGACTTGATGTACACAGGTGAGATAGTTTGGGTTTTCTCAGGTCTGTTCAGCAAAAACACATTTATTTTAAATGACCCGAGGCCGCTAATATTATACCTGACCCGTGTCCGAGGTACACATGAAACTTTTAGCCCTAAACCTGCTCGGGTCTAGGGACAGACCTCGGGTTTTTGGATTTAAATGGACCTGTGAAGTCTTTGGAAGTATTAAACTTACATATACTGACATTCATGTATTTGCTCTGGAAAGGCAAAATGGACTTTTAAAATAAAAGATGTAAAATATAATAAATAATAGTAAAGAATAACCAGAAACTTTAATTATAGAATTATATTATCTTCTTCATTTACATGCACCAATACACTTATAAACAGCACAATATAGCTTATATACACTAGTCAACATTTGAAGTGGATCAAAACCTTTCAAAAAAGTTTAAAAGATTTAAAAGTCTTAAAATTTTGAACAATAACCGTTCTTGTCTTAGGACAACTTTGATTAACTTTTTTGATCCACCCCCAATGTCGACTAGTGTATTTACAAATAATCTAAATTTAAAACATCCCAAGTGGGGTGTCTGAGAATTTTTTTAAGTGATGATGACACAAAAGAATTGCTATATTATGATTCATTGAAATGGACAGTTGTAAGTGATTCATAGAAATAAAACAATAAATAAAGCAAAAAACAGAAGCTACGTATAAAAGAAACTGTAATGACAGTCATGTCTTCTATTTTAATATACTGTAGATGACGTTCTATTAAAAAAGTAGCGTCAAATAACATTAAACCCTGGACAGCAGTGTTTTAGACAGAACAAAGACTGGGAAGAGAGCATAGTGTGTATACCTGTGTATTGTTTGTGTGCGTGCATGTGTGTGTGTGTGTGTGTGTGTGTGTGAGTGCACTTCAGAGCTGCTGAGGTGTCCCATTTCCAGGTTTTGTTTTAACCTCCTTCCCTTCTGAGAAAACACACGTCCAACAAATGACAGCAGTGTAAGAACACTCCCCAGGAGCATTCGGGTTCAACAGCTAACACACCACAGCAAGAACAAAGTAAAACTAAGTCAACCTGATGCCAAACAAAGTCAACATTAAGTCCAGCCAACCATTTTTACAGAATCTAATAGAGAACTGCACATTTCTTTAGTAGAGAATGATAAGTTCAAATTGAACCGCGCAGTTCCTGATCCAATATCTTCCTTTCAAAATGTTGAAGTTATGATGTAAGTGCCTTTATACATGAAGTGCCTTTATCCGTGTGTTTGAAGAGACACCCTAACACTTACTATTTTAATCTACGCATGAAAGAAACATTTAATGTCCTACTCACTGCTATATAGTTTGAGTCATGCAAGAACAAATATTTACCTCAAATGCTGCACTTATAGACCACTTCACTGCAAATAAAAAGTACATCTCTTTTATAAAGAAAAAAAAAACATCTGCAGTACAAAGTATGTGTGTACGTATTTGTCAAGTACTTTTGAATCAATTCTCAGAATGATCATTTATGGCTGGATATTTAAAGGGGCCATGGCATGAAAATCTGACTTTTTCCATGTTTAAGTACTGTGATTGGGTCCCCAGTGCTTCTATCAACTTGTGATAAAGATCAACCCAGTTACTTAGTTTTGGTAAACCATTCTCTACAAGCACATGAAAAAATAGGTCATTGAAATTTTGCTCTCCTTATGATGTCATAAGGAGCTCTAATTATAAGTATACCACCCCTTAATCTGCTCTATCCAATCACAGCACTGCCATTAAGTGCAGAGAAAAAGAGAGAGATAAAAAATAATTCACAGCACAATTGAGTTTCAATTGCAACAAACCACCATCATTGTGATCAGTGTTTGCAATTCATCCGCTCATTTGCATTTTAAAGGACACACCCAAAACGGCACATTTTTGCACAAGTACAAAGTAGTGGCAATTTTAACATGTTATAATAAATTATTTATATGGTATTCTGAGCTAAAACTTCACATATGTACTCTGGGGACAACAAAGATTTATTTGACATCTTAAAGTCTTGTGCCATGGCCCCTTTAAAAATAAACAATAAAAACTTTATTAAATAAAAGTGTGTATTTTTGTGTAAAGTTTCTTGTCACTGTTTTAGTATTATAAGTTATGTTTTGTATTAATAATATTCTGTGTATGCTGCATATGTTTCTATGGTTGATTAATTTGATATAGGCTACTCTTGGTGAGTTTAATTTACATCAATGTGTCATATTTTCTCAAATAAAATGTATATTTTTTGATTCCATATTTATTCTAATAAGTCAGAAACATCTCCGCTGTGTCCCGCTGAGAGTCGCGGTGCGCACGTGCATTAGGTGACGCAACTTATGGGTCCTCCGTAAGCTAGACCGTCTCATTTCAGTTGTCTTTGTGGACTTCAGATGCTGGAACCTTCAAAGACCGAGTGCTCGCCTTCTGAGGTTGCATCCTTCGAATTGGGACACGGTTTCAGGTTTCATAAAAGATACTTGACACAGAGCAGCTGCAAACGTTTCAGCCATACACCCCAGGAACCCTGCTGTTTATCAACCCCAAGAACCGGGTTTATAATAGAGCATCAGGGATGACGCTGAGAATAAAGTGGGAAACCTGTGGCAGTTGCACTGAAGCTGGACATCAATAGATAAAAGAGAGATCAGAGAATTTCTCAGTAATGGCCTATGCTGATTCAAAGCAGTCATTTAGTTATCAGTCATTAGATCAAAGTCTTTTTTAACATTGTATCCTGTCTACTGTTCCTTTATAGTTCTTTTTATGCGAACGCAACAGGGATGAATGAATTCATATTTGCTTTAATATATACCAGTATATCTCCAACAAAGTGCCCTACAACCTCACTAGCATAACGATGTTCCAGAATTATTTATTCATCATGTCCATGTTTCTGTCACAGCTGACCCAGGTCAAGAACCAATGAAAAGAGGGCACTGTCTGTTTAGTAGAAAAACACACAGCTCTGTCAGAGAAAGCCGAGCAGATGGCAGGTGTTTGTCAGGTTGCTTGAATGAGTGAACAGAAGTGCTGTTGCACTCAGCTTTGCGATTTTCATCAGTTGGCAGGATTTGAAAAGCAACAAAACATAGACAGTAGATTATTTCTTTCATGTGAGTATCGTGATATTTAGTTTGCCAATACTGCATTGATTCTCAAAAAATGCAATATTGATATTTTTTAAATAAAAATCCTACAAGATCCATGGCAGCTGTTCTGGTTGGAGTTTATATACCGAGATATCATTCACTTAAAAGGTGACAGGAATTACTAGCATAGAGGACGCCACCATTTTTTATTTTTTTTGCTAGGGTCTGCGTATGGGGAGGTTTGTTCTGAAAGACAGCTTATCTAAAATTATATCTTATTATATTCCTAAAATAAACCTCGTTTATGGTATTGAAAATGTATCGCGACATATTGCATCGCAACCCATGTACATATCGTATAGCAAGATCTGTGACAATACACAGCCCTATCGTGAAGCCTCATTTAAAAAGATAAACAGCTCCATATGCATTCAGGTGCCAGTTTAGTTTAGCCTGTGAAATTTGAGCAGGCTAATATTAAAACATGTCATTGGATTTGTTATCATCTGGGATGTAGGTACATCTGCTTAATAAAAAACGGCTTCAGTGACAGAACCCTGAAGCTCCTGAAACTATATAAGCCCCCTGTGCATTTCATAAAAATAAAACTTTTTAGGACCATGCATCAGCAAAGAAAGGCTTCTTTCCTAAAGCCAGATTTAAAAGTACCCGGATGTAGTTTCTGAAGATACTGTTTCCTGATAAAAGGAATATTTCATCCCAAAATGAAATTTCCACCCGTGTGTCATTTCACACTTTTAAAGGGGACATTTCACAAGACTTTTGTAAGATGTAAAATAAATCTTTGGTGTCACCAGATTACATATGTGAAGTTTTAGCTTAAAAATACCCCACAGATCAGTCCTTCCAGAAAAACACACAGTTTTTTGTGATTGTTGCGGGCAAAAATCATTGATCTTGCAGCACTTTTTCTTAAAAAATGCAATGGAATATCTGGGATATTTATGTAATTTTATGCGATGAAATTGTGGGAACTTGCCAAAATTGCAGAAACTTGCAAAAACTGCAGGAATTTGCAAAAACTGTTTGCAGCTTTAGCAGATTTTCATTGATGTTCACATCACATAATTATGTCACTTCCTAACATTTCCATGACAACAGGGGACATGGCTGCGCATGTGTGAAGTAAATGCAAAATGTTTGCAAAAATATATATGACTTTTTGCTACGAAAATGCAAGGATTATGAAATCATGCAAGCCCCACATATTTTGCAAGCAGAAATCGGCAATTTATGTGGCGAAAGTGCAGCATATTAAAAAATGCGGCCCCCCGTATAAATATGCAGAATTTGGCTGATTATGCATTAAATCATCAGATCGCATAATCATGTTTTTCTGGAGGAACTGATGGAAAATTTATTATAGCATGATAAAATTGCCACTTTGTAGGTATGAGCAAAATCTGCCATTTTTGGGTGTTCTTTTACAAGAACTAAATTGCAGGGCTGTGGTTGGATAGGGCAGATTAAAGGGGGGTATTATCCCCTTCTGACATCACAACGGGAGGCAAATTTCAATGACCTATTTTTCTACATGCTTGCAGAGAATGGTTTAACAAAACTAACTTACTGGGTTATTCTTTTTCACAGTTGCTAGGATGATAGAAGAATCGGGGATCAAATTATAGCACTTAAACATGGAAAAAGACAGAATTTTTTTTATGAAATGTCCCCTTTAATGTCTCGTCTCGTCTTGTTGGCTCTCTACAATGAAAATGAATGAAGACAGTTGCTGTCAAGCTCGAAAGGGACAAAATGGCTACGCTCTATTAGGTGTAATGTTAATAGCAGTTGGCTGTGGGACATGCAAGCCTAATAGAAACTTGATGTCACTGATGTCAAATCTTCAGTTTGGTACTTCAGTTATTACCAGAAAATAAGCAGCTACTGTATAGCTTCAGACTATATGAAATAAAGCACAAAAAGCAGTCCTTTTAATGATAAGTTATGCCACTTTCCAATATGGCATCAGCCACCCCCATTCACATTAATTACATGGAAAAATAATTCACCTCTTTTGTCTCACAAAAGAAAGTCATGATTTGGCAAACACTTTTATCCAAAGCCACTTATTTCTAGTCCCAAAACAGACTGTCAATATTATCAGACCAATTTCATGCAAGATATTAGAAAAATGCCAGTTCCTGCAACCTATAAACTAAAGGGGGTCGCACACCGGACAAAAATCGCAGCAGGCGCGCCACAAATAAAAAATATTATTTTCTATGAATGTACGCACACTGGCGGTGCCTGGCAACGGCTGTCCACTGTGACTCAGTACGCTGATCAAATCCCTGTCATGCCACAGAGCGCCACTCACATAGTTTAACATTAAATGACATCCTATTTGTCCCAAATCATTAGTGATTAACATTGGTTGCTAACGTATATTTTGCATTTTGAAGTAGATGCTTTCTGTCTAAGCTTGCGCTATTTAATGTGCACTTCTGGTGTACAATACCCCCGAGTTGTCCTAGACAAGACGCAACGCAGCGCTTCTTGTTCAGTGTGCGACCCCCTTGAGTCTGCATAAGCTCTCCAGATATGTTTATTTTTAGTGTGTGTAAAATTGTGCGAAAATGAAAACCAGCAGGACGAAAACAAGCTTCAAATATTATCTTCAACACCTGTGCTGTGGAAAACTCACTGGTGCAGCATGGCTTTACACTCAAAAACCAAAAGGGATTTGAACCAAAATCCATCTGGTTTCAAGTCTATTTCCCCCATCACTAAGCCTGAAACATAACAATAACATTTAAGCTGTCTGCAGTGGAGTGCTTTCATCCATTCAGTCCTGAACAGCAACAGAGATAGAAAGGGAGATGTAACATCCCAATACTTAAAAAAAAGATGTGATGGACCCCCCAAAAGACAACAAAAACAGGCACAAAATCTTCAGTGAAAAAAAGAAAGAAAAAAGTGAAGAAATGGAGGGATCTGACTTTTGTGTAGGAGTATGATTACCTTCATAGAACTGAGCATACTGAGGAAACCCCGCTGCTCTGAGCCAATCACAAGCCTCTTTGGCCTCCAGCTCTGTGAAAAGAGAGAGGGATTCAATGAAATTCATATGAAAATACATTCAACTCTTTCATTTCTTTTAATTTAAAAAAAAAAGGCACATTTTGATTACCCAATGAGTGTTAAGCTCTTTTTTTCTACAAAGAAATTAACTATATAGCTAATGATTACTAAAGATTTATATCAGTTGATTAAAAAAAGAAAAATTAAGAATAAATCAATTAAACTCAATTATTCATATCGCCATGAATAAGCACTGCTCAAAGTTATTTAGATAGGCTGCAATCTCTGGTTACATAATCAGCTTGTCTGTGGTCACTGCTTATTACAAAATGTCGGAAGTGGAATATTTAGCTTGTCTTTTGCACTACGCAAGACAGAAATACTAGATTACGGCTAACACTTTGTAAAAGATACACCTATTTATATGAACTAATGCTAAAACAGAAATGTGTTACAATATTGCAGAGGCTGTACAGTAAGTTCTACACTGGTTGCTTGAAAAGTTTCACCCCATCCTTAAACCGAAAAAGGTTCTTCCACAGTAAAACCACTTTGGTGATTTAAAGAAATCTAAATCACCAAAAAAGAAGAAAGTGTACGCAGCTGCCTTTAAATGTGGTATCATTGAGCCCAATGACCCATTTGCAATGTTCCACATAGAAATACCAATAGCACATCGCATGTGTAGTACACGGGAGATTCACATTTCACAATCAAATTGAATAGATGCTTCTAACATGACAGTGCAATCTGGGATTGGATCACTTTCTCGGGCCAATGCACGGCCTGCAAATAGGCAGCATAATTAAGATGCATAGCTTTTAGAATAGCCTTTTAGCTCAGGAGCATGCCTGTGATACCTTAAAGGGATAGTTCACCCAAACATGAAAATTGTGTCATCATTTACTCACCCTTATGTTGTTACAAACATGTATACATTTCTTTGAAATGGAAAATTGGACATAAATCGGAACCGGATTTGTGTTTAATTTTCGGCCGATCTGTTTTCGGACACAAAGCTGTTATATAAATGCGCCTCTAAAGAGAACTTTTTGAGAAAAGTCTTTATGGCATTTTCTTTCCGTCTAATCTCAGTACAATGCGCACATGTCAGCTTTGTTTACATGGAATTGCTGGTAATCTTTTCTCTCTCGCGCACGCGCTCTCGTTCTCTCAAAAAACACTAAAGCCTATTTAAGTGATTTATATAACAAGTCAATTTTAAGTTGATTATACGTAGGCCATATCTAAAGAGAAGTAACTTATTCTTTATTTTGTTCAAATGGGAGATGCAGCTTAATTTTGTCTATTTTTTTTCAAAAGTTTCTTTTTTTCACAAAAAGTTTTATAAAATAAACCAAATGTCAACCAAAAACCATATCTGTTTGCATTCATTTAAGGGTCATTTTAGCTGATGATTATAATGATGATTTAGTCCCATATACCGTAAAACCATGAAAACCATGATAGTTTCCACTAGGGATGCACCGAATCCAGAATTCCGATTCGGCCGAATACTGGGCTTTTTGACTGGGTTCGGGTTCGGCCGAATCTTAGATTTTTTTTCCCACCGAATGGAACCCTAAGCTTGCGCTACACTGGTCGACGTCACGCGGCCGTTGATTACACACATCAGGTGCTGACGTGGAGATAAGTGTTTTTTTTTCGGTGAGCCTTAGGGGCGTTTCACATTTCGTGGATGCACCTGGAAAAACTAACGCATCGCTTCATTGTGCTTTGCAGTCGGGCTATCAAAATGCATCCCCGCCCTGCCCGTCGGGCTATCTTGACTTATTGGGAGGAAAAATATATTTAAATGCTTATGTATCCACTCACAGATTTGTGGATGGGTAATTGTGGTGCATGAAATTCAGGCATTGGGTATTTAAATTGCGTTTGAGCGCGCGCTCGAGTTTTACTTTCACTTCGCGATCGGGCGAAGCCGCAGTACAGGAAGCAATCCGTACTGATTTGTCATGGATTTTTGTGCAAATCCTCCAACTTCGTCCTGTCAGTCATTACTATCCTCACGTTAGAAAATTAAATCTCTCGCAGCAAGCTTTAAAGTGATATAGATTGTATGGGCAGTGAAGAGAGTGACTCTGCGCAGAATTGCTCTTAAAGCGACGGTAGCCCCTGTTTTTCTGATCGAAAAAATGATCCAATCTCTAACTGGATGATCCAAACTGTGAGTTTTGTGACCCACTGAACCAATTTTAAATGGTGGGTATATCTGGTGCGGGGATGAGCAGGAACAGTTGGTTTACATGGAAATACAGTTTTTTGTTTGTTAAAAAACCAACAGCATCAAAACAACAACAAGAATAGCAGATTAAAAATTGTGTTTAGAGGTCCTATTGGCTTTGTATTGGATTTTGAAATTTTGCAAGCCCTGTAATGGAATAAGGATGGGAGTAGATTTCGGTATTCGGATTCGGCCAAAAAATCTGGATTCGGTGCATCCCTAGTTTCCACCCCTATTTAACATAGCAGAATATGGTTCTTCACAGGTTCTACACAGGTGAAGTTTAGCACTAAAAATAGTTCCCCTATGATTACGAGCCAGTAAACCACTTTTTGTGCTATTTAGCACCATTTTTTAAACAGAAACAGCACAAAATAAGCTAAATTCTACCTGAGCCTGAGATTAAAGATTTACAGATGCGAGCAGCAAAATAAACACAACCTTTCCAGCACTTTGATCATGTGATTCAGGATACAGGGTTGGATAGTACAACAGGTGTCTTAAGGATTGAGCCACACTCAGCCTACAAGGTTATATTTTGCATATTAAATGTTCGTAGTTGCTTTCAACCACGGGAAAAGTGTAGTTGACTACAGCACAATCTCAGGTCTCATTATGCTTATAATTACCATGTAACTGCATTAACAACTTGTAAGTAAAAACCATGGCGATGAAAACAATTGGTCTCTAACAGGGAACACTGGGGTATCCAGGTAATTTGAGTTTTAGATCCCTTGGTGTAATGTTTATATGAGATACTGCAATTCAAATAGATGTCTTGTGATGACTAACAATTACAAATTACATCAAAACATTTTCATCAGAATACTGTAGTGCGGGACATGATCTGAACATGAGTGTTAGGCTGTCACACACCGGATGAGAAGCGTAGCATTGTGTCACATCACGTTTCGTCTAGGGTGCGAAAATAATCTGTTCAATTTCTCACCCTGTGTGCGACCATTTTAATGTTGACTGTTAACATGCAAGATACTCAAAAACAAACTAAAAATCATCAGTCCTAAGAAAATGCATCTTGTCATAGCATCTCATTGGCATCCTTCATTTCAACCAATCTGAGGAGTAATACAACAGATTCCATTATCTTACAGGCCATCTTATTATAAATACTATTTAAAGCTGTCAGATGATGCCTTGTGTGTTGGAATTGAAATAGATGAGATATATACTGAGAGAGATTCTCATCACTTTGTACTTCATTCATCCACTTCATTATTATTCCAATAGAGATCTCTAACATTAGATCTCTGGGAACACAAAAGAAACACCACACATCATATTTAATAGAAGGCACTGCCACCTCTTTTATATTGTTGATATCAGATTATCTGAACGAATTGTTGATTAATATCTAGACAGCAACAGTAAACAAATTAAATATTCTTTTTATGTCAACAATTAGTGAGGAAGTATTCAGTCACAGGTTTTTACTAACAAGTTTAAGGAACTGCAATGATCAGTAATTCTCATTTGATGAAAGAGTGCAACACTGTTAGAATTAAATAGGATTTAGAATTGGATGGCATAAAATTAAGCTGGAGCCATTTTGGAAAAAAAATCTCATTGAAATTTAAAATATGCAAATAGAAGATTTAAATATTTATTTGATGAGACTACAATGATTTAAACTGTGAAGGGGTGCTTTGAATGGCAAAACCATCTTTGTAAAGTATGAATGACAATATGAAAATAACACAAGCAGGTTACATTAGCATAAACATTCTGAACATGATCATCGACCATCTGAACAACTAGACCAGGGCTAGTCAACTGGCGGCCCACCAATCATCTTTATCTGGCCCGCCGGTCATCTTTGTCTGATATAAAATCAGCATGGTTACTTCAACCTTTCCACTGTACATGACAAACGACTGCTGAAAAACTGGAAAGAGAGTCCGAAATGGGCGTAATGCGTAGATGCCAACTGCGGGAGCTTAATTATCGGATCCAATTTGAATTGGAAGCATAAAAAATTTACTTGTGCGATTAAACCGCGTGACTCACTGACCAGATGTGATGTATTTCAGTGTGTTCCAATCAAAACACTGTGTGCAAAATGAAAATTATTAATGATTTTTTGTTTAACTTTATCAGTAACACTTCAATCCTTTAAAAATTATGATTACTGAAAAGTATAAATATGTAGATTAAAGGCTTTTGCCTTGACGTTGGATTTACAATTAAACTGAAATTTCCTTACGACTGCCACTAGAGGGCGAACTCCAACATTCGTGTCCCGATATAGTGTACAATGGAAAGGCCGTTTAGTCTAAAAAATATTAATAAAGAAAACATGAAGTGCAATTTTAGCCATTAGAAGAAGACTGACTATATGTTGAAATGTAACAATTTATAAAAGTGAAAGAGTTTAAGAGCTCTAAATTACAGTTAGTGCTATACAAAAATACATGTGTTAATTATTTACACTTGCACTTTTTGTGCAATGTTCATAGTTGAACTATTAAAATTTGGTTCTTGCAATGTGAAACTGCAAATATAAAATATTAAAAAAGTATAAAAAATAGGAGTTTTCAGTAATTAAAAGGCAAAATACTGGATACAAAAAGTGTGATTCTTTTTTAAATATAATATTTATATATTATATTATATTATATTATATTATATTAAATTATATATATAGCACACACACACACACACACACACACACACACACACACACACACACACACACACACACACACACACACACACACACATATAGGTATATGGAAAAAATGTATAAGAGGTAAAAAAAGGGTAACAAATCTGGCCCTCGAAGAGGAGTAGTTAAAGACCCCTGAACTAGACAATTAGATCTGTAAGCAGGCTAAAAAACCCTGCTCAGGATATCATGTTTTTGAGAAACTCTAATTTAAAAGCAAGCTTATATTTCACGCTGCAGCACAATTGAACTATAATTTGCCTGTCTATGTGTCATATACCAACAATTCTCCCATTTCACTGATATATGAAACATTAGGAAATTATTTTTGTTATCTTGTCAAAAGCTGAGCTACAAAACAGATAAGCAGTTTCAGAAATTTTGGAGATGACACAAAAAATATCTGCACCGAAAAAACAATTGGGCTAAAGTTGCAATATTTATGCCTTTCCTGGCACTGACCTGATTGATGTTGCGATTTATTATTATGGTCTGATTTCATAGAAAAGAGGTTCCTGAAACGAATGAAATAAGAATTGTTAGGTGTTTCTGTGCCTAAAGTGAACACAGAGATGGTCAAAGTCTATTTTTGCAGCGAAAAATAAAGTGCCGTGTCAAAAAACCATTAACTTCAGTATTTTTCATGTTCTAAATAAAAGTTTCAGAAATGTATATTAAAGGTTTAGTTTTAAATCAGTTATTTACAGCAATTATCTTAAATATAAAAATGATATATTTTTATTATTTTGACTACTTTGACGCTCTAAATCTCAAAAGTAGATTACACAACTTTAGAATGGGTTTTGAAGGCAGGATCACAAATTTGAAAAAAAAAAACAATGACTTAAATTTAGATGTCTGTATGTCTTGGAGCCAAATCAAAAAACACTCAGACAGCTTGCAAGCTTTGTTAGGAACATCAAGTCGTTGTATTTATAAGTAGACTGAATTTGTATGGCTGTCAAAGTCAGCTGGACTGTGATTCTCTGCCCTATTTGACAGCCATGCACTGTAAGCTGAAAGCATTTCAAGACAAACTCTTGACACGACACGCTGAATCAAAGGAGTGTTTTCAAATGCACAGGATGCACCTCAAATACACAAATGTCATTCTCACACATCTCATGTTGGAACAACAGACTTCAGGGCTGATTTATTTAAAGGGATGATTCACCTATAAAAGTGTAAGGAATAGTTAGGTAATAGTAAGGTAATAGTTAATGACGGGGTGGGTCGTTGAATAAAAAAAAAGAATGCACACCCAAGGTGGTAATGCGGCACGAGTGTTGTTACACCTTGGGTGTGCATTATTTTCAAATAATTCAAAGGATCGGAGTCAATTATTCCTCTCATACCACGGTTTCCACAAACATTGATCTGGGGCCTATTTTTAAGACATTTGACAGGTTAGGTTGGCGGCTTAAAGAAAAATAATCAACACCCATGGAACATTTCTCGGCCAATCAAAATACGGCTTTCAACAAGCCCGTGGTATAAGAAAATGATTATTTGCCTGAGGCTATGGATCATAGGTTATAGGTGGTAAAATGTTTAGTTTCTTGCACAAATTGACCGTTTAACTTCATAAGATCTCAATAAAGTGTCAGGAGCCTGGACCGCGTTTTCAGTTTCAGACAACATTGGTTATACATAAACATTGATTTGGACAAATATATCATGCAATTTATTGTTAACCTATGCAAGCATGACAGTAGGATTTTGAGCAGTTTCAAGAGTCTCAGCGGGTCACCCTGCACACACACTACGTCAAACCCCGGGTTATTTTCATTCTAAACCCGCTTTTAAACATTAAGGAGCGTTTCAAACTTGTAATGTAGAAGTGGTGGGGTTATCTCTGAAATTAACAAAGCGAGGTTATAATGTTATGACTCGATGCTTAGCAACAGACAGCCAATCATAAGCTGAAGAGCATATACCTCATTTCACAATCTGTGTACTGAAAACATCTGAATATGAGGAAAAAAACAACCCAGAAGACTTAAATCAGCAAAGAGAGATCGCGAGACAAGCGGTTATTTAAAGCAATGCACGATTTTAATTCATATATAAATACCCAGGGTTATGTCTTAAACCTGGTTAAAGGAGCAGTATGTAAGAAATGTATATTAATTAATCATAAAATGGCCCTGATATGTCACTAGACATTAAGAAATCATTTTCATTTCAAATATTTATATCACTGACAACAGTGGTCTGGCCAGGATATTGTCATTTAAAAAGTGGAGTTGCAGCCCTCAACTGATGTTTATGTTGTCATTTTGTGTATTGGCCACTAATTGGGTGATTGCAGTACCAGTTTTAGCCACAAGTTTTGTTATTGCAATACCAGTTTTGGCCACAATCCTACATACTGTTCCTTTAAGTATGAACAGTGTGAAACGTGAAACAGATAACCCAGGATTTCGTTAACCTGGGGTTTAGAATAACCCAGGGTTAACTATTTATAGATGTTGTTAGAATTTTAAAGACACAGCACACTGACTCTTCATCTTAAAACAGATAACTACTGCTACGGGTATGCCTTGTGTCCACACTATAAGAATTTTCAACCCTTGAAAATTGAGACTTTTGGAAATGCTGCAGACAACTGTGTATCTTCCGATTTGTCAAGCCCCTTTCATATGACCATTATGCTACCGGCAGATGACAATGACCAGCCACAATGACAGTGTAAACAATAACATGAGTTATTCATCTTTCAATACTCATCTTTTCTGAAATGCCAGTACAGACCAGGATAACTTTAATTTTAAAACAGTGTTAAAACCAATAAGCACTGGTGTAAACAACCTTATTCTTCAACTAAGGTGCCAAATGTAAGTTATCTGAACAATGTGTAAAGAACAAAACTGACAAATGTGACTGATTCAAGAATTGTAAAATGCATTCAGCAAGTTTTCAGACCACTCTCACTTTTCTGTCTAAATATGATTAAAAAATTGTTTATTTCCTTAAAGAAAATAAAAATATATTATGACTTCATAAGCACTGTAAAGATGTGGGTGTGCTTTTTACAATCACGGCATAACGATAAAGGTAGAAGTAAATATTTGGCAATCAAATTATGAAAAAATCTATTAAAAATGAATTTGTATATGTATAGTGCTGAATATCAGATGAACGTTTTCATTTTAAAAGGATCAGGACAAGCCCATACTTTTCATTACAGACAGAAGTCTTTAATGAATGTCCAGAAGAACTCAAAAACCTCAAATCTGAGATTTAAAATCCATAGATCTGTACATCAGGCACATATTCATGCAGATATGAACATAAATGGTCACGTACACACACTTTTCTTTCTTATGATCAGATCAGCTTCCTCGGCTTCCTGTCTCCATGCTCGGCCCCTTCAACATTCCAGAACTCCCAGCAGTGCTGCGGGATTTCCCGCCCAGACGCCCACATTTCTACAGCCTATATCACACACTTCAAACCATCAAAAAGATTGAAATACTGCTTACTGTCAACAACTAGATTACAAAGTGAGAGTATGAATTTTACACCATCACTGTCTCACATTTGTAATCAATGCTTCTGCTACTATTATTAGCACTAGTTAACAGAGGGAACTTAACATTATCGTTTAAAAAAGAGGGTTCAAACCGGGATAGAACATGAAGAGTTTCCTGTAGCTGTTTCTCATCTCAGAAAAGGTGGAAATCCCCCAACTTAAAATGTTTCTTTTTTCCTCTCTTTCTTCAATACCCCTCCCCCTCTTTTCCTTTTCCCAACCTCTACTTCTTCTTTGGTCAATAAACAGGAAGTTTAAAGGGTTCTGGTATTAAAATGGAAATATGAGGTGATGCTGCGGGAGACGGTCCTGATGTGGGGCATGGATTTAGACACCATAACGATTGCCAGTTATGTTGGATCTAGCGGTGGGATGTATGAACAATATGAAAGTATAAGTCCTTTTCTAACACAGTAACATTTACAATATAATTATTTTTGCTGGAACCTGCTGGAAAAATTTTAATTTCAACGCATAAGACAACAGCCTACACATGGGAAAGGATGGCACAATAACTGCATATTCCACGATTAGATAAGAATATGAAGCCGTGAAAAGAGCAGGATAGTTAGATTTTCTTGTCACAATTTTCAACATCCCATTGCCCAGCTAATGATATGAAAAATCCCATTAAATCTGATCCGACTGTTCTGACTGAGACACATTTACAAAAAAAAGATTTTAATCAGATTTCATAGCACCTCAGAATTTCTCTTTTTCAGTCGAAATAAAATCGAAATGTATTTGAGGCTACAGATCTACTGCTTAGAAAGTGTAGTTAAACTTTAGTGGCCCCCACTCCACTCCCCCACAAGCTTGCACTCACACCGTACTTTCTTGATCCAAACTCAAGCACGCTTCATCATTAGGATGCAATTGTTTGAAAGACAACGGGGAGCAAAGGGAGTGCTCTCTAAACACTGGGGCGCACCATAATGTTAAATTTGGGGTTCTATTTTAAGTCGTTTGGCACACAATGACACACAGCCCTCTTACTATGCCTATCATATTGCATAAAAATGCTGTGCGCATCAGAACGTTTTTATGAAAGCAGATGAAGATAAATGAGTTTCACGCAACTGACGTCTCGCCTTTTGAACCACGCTCGAGCCCATCTCTGCAAGCGGACCATTAACCAAACTGCACCCAGGCGCGGTAAGGAGCAATCACACTAGTCCAAAGAACCAGCTTTGAGGGTCAAATGCACTCTATGGGGTTTGGTTTGGATAGTGCGAGTATGCTCAGAGCATTTACCGTCATGCCACCCAGCTTTAGTTTAAACCTTTTATAATTATTTCCGCTATAAAGAAATTTGCCAAAAGGATGATAAGAGATCAGTGTTTATGATGTTCATTCATGCATGGGCACAGAGATTGTCAGAAGGATTCCTTGCCAGAACAGCAAAAATATTGTTGTCATCATTTTCTGCCACAGTTGTAACTCTTAACGGTTTTTATTCCAACAATCTCTAAATTCAATAAATCATTTCCAATACATTTCCACATTACCACCTACCCTGACACTTGACTTCTAGTACTTAATACTTCTAGTATATATAGCTAACTTATTGCATGTAGTCAATGCTTGATTTTTAACCATACTGAGTAAATACATTCATGTTACTCTG
Organism: Paramisgurnus dabryanus; assembly: GCF_030506205.2. NCBI lineage: Eukaryota > Metazoa > Chordata > Actinopteri > Cypriniformes > Cobitidae > Paramisgurnus > Paramisgurnus dabryanus. The sequence continues at coordinate 15,824,961 of NC_133341.1, forward strand.
GATTCATGATCGATGTCCAACACTTCTTAAACTGCCTCAGCACAGCTCTGCATGAAGTCGAACATGTCTACTGACTTAGTTGACAACATTCACCGGTCTGCAGGACAGTTCTGCAATGAAAAATGTGCCAGGGAATCCATGGTGTGAAAAGGACCCCAAACATTTCACAACCTCATCAGATACAGTATTTGAACGTTAGTCAAGGAATAGTAACAAAATACGAGCAGTTTTCAAAGTTAGTGGCAAGTAGGGTCGGAAAGATCAACAAAATTGCCATCCAAGTTCCAAACCAGACCTTTTATTACTGTCATGATTTTAATGAATTGTGAAAATGAATGAAACATGTCGATTACAGCATCACACATTTTGATTTGCTCACACTGCATCAAACATTTCTTAATACGCATTTTTGCAGCGTTGAGCATATGAACCAATCACAGATGTGTCTGTTGTTTGCTTAGGAATGTAGTGGCCACTAGGGCTGTAACGATTAATCGTGCAAATGTGCATTTTCTCAATAAATGAATTTGAATGAATTACTGTGAAATCCCAGGACATCCCAAAACCAGGGGGCGCTCTCTTGCAGAAACTTCCTTTGTGCCACAGAAGAAGTAGCATTACAAACGCTATTCCAGGAAATGTCTAAAGGGATATTTATATCGCTGTTCTTCAGATTGTTTCAGGCATTTTCATGATAATAAAACATATTTGGAATGATTTTGTTTAACATCGTTATAAACAACTCCGACTCATAATGATTTTAGGTTGATAAGGACTTCCTACTGACCAAATGCCATTGTATACGCACAAGCTGTGCCTTGCCCTTTAGATGCGTTTTAATGAATCGCTGGGGCAGTTCGCTAAACACTTTGCGACATTAAACTTGACGTGGACAGTTTCGGTGATCATTCTTTGATCGCTTTCTGTATACAATTTATTCCCATTTTAAGTTCCCCCTTTTGATATCATGCTACTAGACTTAACTTGTTAATGCTTAAAATAGAATCCATAAACACGTATTAGCTTGTTTTGTCTGTGTTCAAGTATATGGCCTGTAAATGTATTTTATTATTCTGTTATTTGACATAAATAATCATGATTAAAATATAAAGGGCAATAATCCACAATGATTTCTTTTAATTTTACGGTATTAAGTGCTGGTCTTATATTTATAACATCATATTCTCTTCTGAGCCATGTCAGTTTAAAGACACTTCTAATGCTTCTTTCTTTGCTTCATCATTTGTATACGTTATGCATTAAGTAATGACATTAATGTTATTAATTTGTATTTTAATTTTAAATAAATTAAAATGACCTTCTAGAATTATGCAGTTGTTGTGCAGATTTTTATGGCAGTGCCAGCTGCATTTCTTTACATACCAGGAGATGTGAATTTGCAGTGGGTTTGGTTTGTGGCATTTTGCCACCAAAATTTGAGAGTTTGCCACTGAATTTTACATCCAGTCGCACATGTGCGACCAGTAAATTTGACCTTTTTTCTGATGTGACATTGAATTTGAAACAGCACATTGTACTTTCTGCATCTATCATCAAAGTATGTATTAGAAATACAGTGGAAATGTGTAGAAATGTGATTATTTGGTTAGCATGTTGATTTACGGTGTGTGCTCTTAAATTTTTTGGTTGCGCCCCTAAAATTTTCAGTTGGGGGCCACTTTGCTCCTAGTGAAAAAAGTTAGTCTGGAGCCGTGAGTAACCAAGCATTATGCCAAATAATAAATATATATCACTTTAAATACACTCTGCGATCGGCATCGATCGGTACTGCTTGCAGTGATCTGTGATCAGAGCACCCTTAACGGTCCACTATACATTAATAACGAATTCATGCTGCTTACCTAAAGTTTTATAAAACAACCTAACTTAAAGCTCCCCTATCCTAAAAAAAATCACTTATAATTGTGTTTCTATTAGAAAATGAGTCGCCTGTGTGTGTGCAGAAACATCCTGTTATTATACAAATCCATCTATTCTTCTTTGTGTAATCTCCTTTAAACCGCAACTGTCACACAAAACAGGCTGTTGGGGATCCCCTATCAATGTGATGTCACATTGATTACGCCCCAACCATAATTGCTCAAAGACTCCGCCTTATGAGCACGAAGTTCAACCTTTTGCCAGAGACACACGGCTTAAATAAAGACACAGACCCACAGCCTACACTTATAACATCTTGACAACCAAAAGACACGTTTGCCACAGATGAGCTAAATAAAGCTCTTCCAGGAACATTGATAGAGGGACCGTATCATTTAATTTGCATCAACATTCCTCTCACAGCTGTTTCAACAGCCCCCTTTGAGGTGTTACAGCACTCATAAGGGTGATGAAATACTTTTAAACGTCTCTGAGTGTTGATGTATGATCATACAGCTCTGTAAAGTGTCCCTATAGACATAGGCTTTATAAAAAAATCCAGAAAATAGTATAAGCCCCAAAAAACAACATATTTAAGCTTGAAAGAATCTTCTGTTTTCTAAACTAAAAGCAGTCAGTGACCTTCATGTATAAACATTGAGTACACATACTCAAATTGGATTCAGACAGCATGTATGCTATGTCCTATGCACACACTGGGATCTATAAAAACAAACGCACAAACATTCAACCCTGTGCGTGTAGTCTTTTACTAGTATTGATGTTTTACAGACTCATGTGGTTTTATAAAAGTAGTCACAATTGATTTCACGCATGTCACAATTTGGACTACAGAGACATCAATGATCTTCAAATCTATATCTGTCAATACAGCAGCAATCGAAGAACATTTAGTACTTACAAAGAAAAGCGTGCAATTTTTAAGGTTTCACCTGAAAATAACTTTTTGAAATTATATTGTTTAATCTTCATTTTTTGTGTGTTTTACTGTTATTGTTATGAAATGCCCTGAAATAATTCCTTTTGTGACAATTTGGACAACCACTGAAACGTGCTACAACTTAGTAAGTTTTCATTGTGTTGTACATAAAAAACCTTCAAAGAAACCAGAAAAAAATATTTATAGAACCTCTTTATTTTTTTTCCTTAAATTGTACTGTATATCGAGGGTCTGTCTGTTTGCTCTCTTTTTTTGGTCCTACTGTTTATACAAGCAAATTCTTAGAAAGCACTGCATATGTATGGGTTTATAAACTCCAATTCTATGGATTGTGTCAACACGGCATTTCAATATGCAAACGCATGACAACGGTAGGTGATGTCACACCTGTCAATTGCTGCAGCTAAAATCTCACCAGCTCTTACTTGTGACTCTGCTTTTAGGAATCAATTAAACAAGTCCATCTGTCATCTCTCACCGCTTCCCTGTCATGCTCTGCTTTTAAAATTAATTAAGTCTGAAAGCAAATCAACATAATGCTTGCCAAAATAATAACATGAATAGGGAGGGAAGGTATGCAACTGTAATAAACTTAATTAGGATGCGTCATCTCGTAAATGTGTGTGACTTGTATTTTTTTCTTTAGGGATTGCTGTAAAAAGCTTATGATCATGAGTGTTGTCAGATGTTTGTCAGCATTAGAAACAAAAAGATTTACATTCAACAAACCCACTGTTCAGACTTCCCGAGACGTGCTTCTGCTTTATTATGCATTCAGCTTTGGGCTTAAAAAAAATCAGTCACCGTGGACAACAGCCCTGTACCCAATATGTACTAAAATTTGTATTCTTAATGTGCAAGTGACTTTTCACTTGCATGCAATTCTCATCATTAAAATAGTGCGCACGTAGTGTATGCTTACCACCAGATTTTTCCAACCCTGCGTACATTGTTTGCATAGGTTGCGTATGTGCCTACAGGAGAATGAAATATGTAGCCTAGGAGATGCATTACATTTTGTCGCAATGCACATGCGTTAAACATCTGTGTACGAGTCAGATAAACTATATTTTGCAGGGGTGTGGATTCAATTGTGCTCATACGTTAGTGTACATGCAAAAATTTAGAAGTTCAGGTCAGGGTATAGTAAACAACACATATTGAAGAAATCTATTGTACACTGTAGCTTGAACTCATTTTAAGTCACTTAAAAAGTATCTCCAAAATGCATGAATGCAAATGGATCGCATTTAGAGCACATACACAAAATATTAAATAAACATCCATATTTAAACACCTACAATAACCTTATGAAAGTTGTCATTCAAATGTCTTTCACTTTCCCTAAATCCCCCCCTGCCTATATATAGCATAGCACCAGCACGCCATGCCTTCTGCAGGCATTAGTTGTAGTGTTATTGCCACAGGCTAGTAGATAACAACTTAATGTTTATACATTTGCAGACTTATAACAGAATTATACAGTCATTTAAGAACCTTCTGATGGGTACACAACCTGGATTAGTGCAAATAAATAACTTTAATAACTAACATTTGAAATAAAGGCTACATGATTAATAAGAAACCCACCCACTCACACAATCTCAGCCCCAAACCGAACACAGAGCGTCGCTGAGCGGGTGAGAACGATTTGTAGTAAGCCTGGATAATCCGTGCCGCATGAACAAAACAAACCAGAATTAGACGGGAAGGCATTCAAAACCTAAACCTAAAGTCTACCAGAATGTCTGATGAGCAGTGGAAACGTATTAAAGCTCAATTTAATTGCGCTTTAAAAACATGGAATGTTAACAAGTGCAGTTTCACTTAAATGGGCATCACGAATATGTGTTATCTGTACAGTACAGTACAGTACAGTACATGTGTGTGTAGCTGTGTTCGGGGGTGACCTTTGGTAAATTAAATTTAGTGTGAACCTGCTGTTTGCTGGTAGGAGTCTTACTTCATACTCTGCATATGTGTGAGTATGTGTGTGTGCCTCTTGCTCGAAGGTGACCACTTGCTGCTTGAACTTCTTACCCCATGAGCAGCAGATGGTTTTAAATGATCGAATTTGAGTTTGTGTGTGTGTGTGTGTGTGTGTGTGTGTACCTGGTAATTATCACGTTGTGGGGACCAATTGTCCCCACAAAGATAGGAATACCAGTGTTTTTGTGACCTTGTGGGGACATTTTGATGTCCCCATGAGGAAACAAGCTTATAAATCTAACAAGATGATGTTTATTGAAAATCTAAGGTACAAGAAAGGTTTTTGTGATGGTTGGGGTTAGGGAATGGGGCAGGTAAGGGGAATAGAATATACAGTTTGTATGGTATAAAATGCATTACGTCTATGGAATGTCCCCACAAAACATGGAAACCAGAATGTGTGTGTGTGTGTGTGTGTGTGTGTGTGTGTGTGTGTGTGTGTGTGTGTGTGTCAGAAAAAAACTGAGAAGACAGACAACAGAGCATTGAATAGCGATCTAAGTGAGAATGAGAAATATTTAAACCAAATACAAAAATCAACAACTTCAAATAAGGGTGTCACGATTTCGATTTTAAATCGAAATCGATCGAAATTAAGTCACAGCCTCGAACTTCGAATTAAAAAATGGGATCGTCGATCTGATACGCCGCCATGTCACGTCCGGTCGGCTTGCCAAGCGGGGAAAAACCTCTCAGATATTTATATTTTAAACATGAGGGATGTATTGCTACAAATCCTTGAAATGCATATCAAAAGTAAGGGATAATGTAGAGGCAGCCGGTAGTTATTGGGAAATAAGCCCCGACAGTGTGATCAGGACCCCACGCGAAGCGGAGGGTCTTGTATCACACTGAAGGGGCTTATTTCCCAATAACTACCGGCTGCCTCTACATTATCCCGCTTATTACACGGCTACTTGCCACATTAGAAAAAAAACTGGACATGAATATGAATTTGAAACATTTTATTGGCATATTTGTTTTAAATTAACATTTTTATCCTTCCGCGAAACTTTGCACAGATGCATAAAATGATCGTAATACCTTATTAAGATCCTCTGCTTCATACTTGTCTCTATTTTTTCTCTTTTAGCCAGTCTTTGGGAAGTTTTAATGCCCATTCTGTATTTTTTTGTGTGTTGGCTTCGTAGCTGTCATGCTCTATTTTGTCAAGTTCAGTCTCAGTAAGGTCTCTGTGTCTTGTCGTGGTAGTCGAGTGTTTGTCACAAGATGGCGCCAAACAGACAGTAATCTTTATTGATCTTTATTGGCGCGGAGCGATTTTAAGGCCGTTTCACATGGTACGCGGCAACCGCGAGTGTTTAGTTCTTTTCAATAGGAGACGTGCGGAAAGCGGCAAAACGGGGGCGGTTACAGAGGGGAAGCGGAGTTGGTCCGCACGCCTTGCTCGTGCACCCAAAATCCTATTCCTTCTCCGGACATGGGACTTCATGACAGGCGCTGTTGAAGATAAACATATTTGCACTAAAGGCTGCACAAAACGTTTCCAATTCAAGAGAAAAGCTTAAGCCGCGCGGCGATTTTGCCGCTTACCGTGTGTTACTCGTGCAAGTAGTCCGGCTATGCGTTATTATTTTGGAGCGGTTATTATTTGAAAAGAACGAACCTGCAAATGTCTCAACTGACCAATCAGAATCAAGCATTCCAGAGAGCCGTGTAATAAACAGGATTACTACCTAGTGCTCTGCCTTTAGACAGAGCGCAGCTCTCTGCAGCGGATTATATTTTAAACAAAAGGGATAGTTTGCCTCAGCTCCCATGAAACGCATAAAACTGAACAAATACGTAAGGATTACTACTTTAGTTTATGTTTAGACTTCGGACGGATGCGAGAGCGCGTGCACGTGAGACAGAGAGAAGCGCAGCTGCTTATGACCCGCTGGTTTTATGTCAGATGCCAGTCCAAGACGTGCGCATTAAAGGGATAGTTCGGCCAAAAAGGATATTAAACCCATGATTTACTCACCCCCAAGCTGTCCGGGTTGCATATGTCCATCGTTTTTCAGACAAACACATTTTCGGATATTTTATAAAAAGTTTTAGATCTTTCAGATGATTAAATTTAATGTTACAGGGTCCACCCATAGTCCACGACCTTCAAGTACAAAAAAGTGCATCCATCCTTCACAAATTAAATCCAAACGGCTCCAGGTTGATAAACAAAGGTCTTCTGAGGGTAATCCGCGCGGTGTTGTTGTCACTGGAATTACGGTGGGTTCCAGTGTTAAGAGAGCGTTTTACTTCCTGCTTTTTTCAAAACAATCGCATCTTAATGACGAAAGCGCGCCCGGACTCGGATCGATAAAAAGTACAGTGTGAGTGCGTGCACCTGGGGGAGTAGGGAGGGGTGACAATCTCGCTGGGGCATGGTTTGGTTTGGATAATGTGAGTGCACCCTAAAATGCTGTGTCCGAAATAACTCCCTATACCCTTAAATAGTGCACTATTTGAGGGAACACCCATTTGTTGTGGACATTATTGGGTGCATTCATTTAATCCCATAATACACTGCAATAATGAGCGTACAATCGATGTACACACCATGGCTAGCCGCTACCCCTACATGGTGGGACGTGCCAAATGAACTCCTTTGTCTTGACACAAGATGGCTTGACACTTTCTCCGCTTAGTGTTCTAATTCACTCATTTTTTTTCATTCACTTATTCAAGAGGACTATTTTAACAAACTAATGTAGGGAATGAGGGGCTATTTCTGACTAAATTTTACAAATTATGGGAGGCACGAACTTAGAAATTTATATACGTAGGTGGATTATGTGCTCCTTAGTTAGTATGGTTGCTCCGCCTCTGCGTTTGAGCAGATTTCTGATAATTCTATAACGCCTTTGTATTTCTGATGAGACTAAAAGGTCATGGTACATTTCTCGGTCATGGTCACGGCATGTTTCTGCACATTACTAAGAACTCTGTGTGCAAGATTTCAAAAGTCTCTATGTTTCTAACGATTTTGCATTTTCGAAGAGTCTCTCTCTCTTTGTCCATTTCTAAGGTTTCTGTGTTCTTCAGTAGAGCCTCAATATTTTTCAGAAAATTTTCTGAAGGGTCTCTCTGTTTCTCAAGACTTTCACAGAGTATTTCACTGTTTCATAAGAAACAAAGTGTATTTGTGAACAGGCTGTTGACTGGATGAATCTCTAAAGATACCCACAGAACATGTCTGCTTATTCTCAACAGAAACATACCAAGAGTCTTATGTTTCTGATCAAACATCACATTGTGTGCGAGCCAAAAACATGAATTATTTACAGATATGAAGTAAACACGTTCCCCATTCATCTCACATGAAGTTTAGGGTGTGTTTGGATGTAGAAATTAGGGTGATGGAAGTCATACTAAGGAAAACACTTTAGATAGAAGCATCTGCTGTAAGAATAAATAGCATCTGAGAAGTGTACTGTAGTGTATGTGGAAGGAAATGTTTTCTGTGCTCTGTGTGTGTGTGTGTGTGTGTGTGTGTGTGTTTGGCTGAATACAACTCATTGTTCTTAGTGATTCTTTGGCTTCTTCCCACAATCCCACAATCCACCTCCTTCTACCTCAATTACATTTCTCCTTTACTTCGTTTACCAATCTTTCTTTTTGCTTCCCATGTCTTATGCATCTTGTCTCCTTCTCCCCAACAAACAAACAAACAAACAAACAAAATGTATGATGATTAACATTCCTCACTGACTGCCATCAGTTTCAGGGTTCAAAGGTCAAATTCTCACTAAACTTGTGCATTATACACAGTGTGGTTTTTCCCGTACCAGTTTGGTACATCAACCCTAATCCATACACACACACGCACACTTCAGTCTAATATAGCTGAATTAGTATATGTGAGGATTGCAGTGCAGTCAGAAATACTCCTTAGAACCTGACATACTTCATCTCTCTAGTCAACCCTCTATGGTCAACATCGTCTATCACCCAGCCAGCGACATAACTCTAGCCTGTTGCCAACTACAGGACATTTAGTATGTAGATCACAGTCATGCGCATGATGGATAAAGCCAAGTTCAAACTTACCCCGACCCTTTCGATGCTTCGGAGACGACCTCTCCATTCTAATCACTTAAACTCCAGAATTCCAACATTACGTCGTTTCAACATTCAGGAAACGCTCAAAATCACTCCAAGAGCCATTAACACACCTAAAGTCTGTTAAGAGACCAAAACAGGTTGATACGTTCCCAAAAGATTCAACCAGAAAAGCATTTTTTTATCCAAACAGGGCCTTTCTAAACAATCATGTTTGGCCAAATCATTCCTGAATAGTGAAGTAGGATCTAATGTACTCCGGTGGCGTTATCCTGAGGGGGAGGGCGTGGGGGGTTTGGCCCTTCCTGCCACCCCCCCACACACACACACCCGCTACACCATCTGGTTTTCTGAGACCAAATGTTCTACCCTTCTAAACCCCTCCTTCACGTACCACACTGCAGAGTCTGTGCGTGTTTGTGTGCCCCGACATGTTAAACATGCTCCAGCGCAGTAATCAACAAAGGCCTGTCATTAGAATTATTAGAGTTGTGTGCGATTACACCCTGGGGAAGTGTTGGGTGCATCATAAAGTTATTAAAGTTGGTGAGGAAGAACATACCAACCAGCCAAAAACCCACCTGCACCACTAAAACAAGGTGTGTATGTGTGTTATTGTGCTGAACAATTCAACTATGGATTGGTTTTGACATGATGCTGAAAATAACAATTCTGCAAACTTCTTTGCAAAAAAAAAGAAAGGGTTACATTAAAGGAATCGAAAGCTCTATTGTTATTATTTTTATTAACTGTTTTGAAGCCAGGAATCAGATTTTGGTCTGTTTCACATGGATTTATAAGATTTTGAAAATATAGTTGTATAAACTACTTTAACATATCGGACTTATAAATGTGTTTAAATGTGTGATTTAAATATTGCGTTTTAATTTTTTCATTACATTATTTACAATAAATTATTATTTCTTTTTAAAGGGGCCATGTCATGAAAATCTGACTTTTTCCATGTTTGAGCGCTATGATTGGGTCCAGGTGCTTCTATCAACCTAGAAAATGTGAAAAAGATCAACCGAGTAACTTAGGTTTTGGTAAACCATTCTCTACAAACACATGAAAAAAATAGGTTGTTGAAATTTGGCTCTCCTTATGATGTCATAAGGAGGTCTTATTTTAATAATATCACCCCTTAATCTGCACTATCCAACCACAGCACTGCCATTTAGTGCAGAGAGAAAGAGAAAGAGAGAAAAAATAATTCACAGCACAATTGAGTTTCAATTGCAACAAACCACCATCATTGCGATCAGTGTTTGAATTTCATTAGCTCATTTGCATTTTAAAGGACACGCCCAAGACGGCACATTTTTGCACACACCTACAAAGTGGCCAATTTTTACAAGCTATAACAAATTATTTATTTGGTATTTTAAGCTTAAACTTCACATATGTGCTCTGAGGACACCTAAGATTTTTTTGACATCTTAAAAAAAGTCTTATGATATGTCCCCTTTAAGTTCTTTGTATAGCTATGTATATCTACTTATATCTATATGTAAATTAATATCTATGTATATCTTTGTATATCTGTATCTTATCTATATCTTATCTATATCTATTTCTATACATCCATCCATGTTGACAGACAGACAGACAGACAGACAGACAGACAGATGGTCAGTCTTTTTTGCCCAAATGCAGTGTGTCCTGCTGGATAATACTCGCTCAAGTCTGATTGGATCAAAACTCAGAGAATCTACATGTATAAACTGTAGTCATTTCCCCTTCCTCTGGATTCGCTGTAATTCCTTGGGTCCTATGAGAGTGAGGTGAGAGGAAAGGAGTGGTGAAGAACAGACGGTTCAGGAAACATGGGATCAGACAGGAAATCACAAAGGAAAATGTCACTGCACGAAAAGGGTGTGGCTTTGTCATATACGCATCACTTCCTTTTTTGACGGGTCACTTTGATGTCTATCAGACACCAGATGTGAAACAAACAAAATGCAAGCAAATGCACATAAACACAATAAGACAACGGCAGAGAGTGAAACAGATAAAGAGAGCAAGACAGACAGATGATCTAATCAAAAAAAGGAAATGAACGACAGTGACCTCATGTTGTCAAAGACTTATGGCCTCTAAAATACTCAGAAGCCAATCAAAAAACGCTAAAGGCAACATCAGCTTACTAACTGTGACAAACTGAGCAGAACACAGCCTTCACATCTCTCTCTCTCTCCTTCACACACATACACTATCACATTTAAAACATATGCACATCTATAAATACACAAACATTACCACCTCATGCACAAACATACCTCCACACAGCATTTCCACTTCAAACACACAAACACAGCATGACTACCTAACAGACAAACACACACACAAACTAGCAAACGGATGGAAATTCACATCAAAATCAAAAGCTTCAAACCATCTGTAGCATTGCATGTGCATTTTAAGGCAGTACGTTTAAACTGTTACAAACCCAAAATATGCACTGTGGCAAAATGTGTGTCTGGCTGTCATGATTATTTATTATACTTTGAAAAATACGGCCAAGTAAACATAGCATTCTATCAAATCTTCCACATACAGGCATTCCCTTTAATCTGTAATGTATGTATTAATCAAAAGTTTCTTTTGAAGTCTACCTGAAATTAAAATTGACCCAATTTTCTAGATCCAGTCAATTTGCAAAAGACACACCATCTATTTTTCCAATAAAATAGTCATTTCCACATGCAAACACATCATAACACTAGATGTTCAAAATGTTGAGATTAAAAAGCAGTTTGGAAGGAAACTGCAGCCCATTGCATAATTTATTTATTTATATCCACGCTTATAATGGTTAGTTCCTAAACCATTCGAAATATTAGTGTTAAGTTGACATTAAATGTAAATAAAAATATCAGGGTGAGTTTCATAAAAAAATAATTTCATTCAATACAATAAAAGTTAAGATTATTTTTTTACACAATTAACACACTGTTGTACTTTTATTGTACCATTACACCAAAAGTGACAGGAGTGCAATTGTTACAACTTATCCCATAGGTGGGGTTAATTGTAACAAACAGAGGGTTTGTATAACACCTTCTAGAATATTTTGTTTATTTTAATAAAATTCTGTCTATATAAAGGTGGATATTGTTTATATATCTGCCTATAATAGATAGATATCCACAATCATCCATCCATGATCCTTCATCTAACCATCCTTGCAAATAAATAGATTTTTTTGAAAGGGCTGCATATAAGATTGGATTTGGTGACTTACACACCCACCTCAGAAAAAAAAATAAGATGAAGAAATATATTTTCATGCCTGCAAAACAAGTTTGTTCAATATCTTAACGAAAACACATAAAAACTGAGATCACACATAAAAACTGAGATCATCATCTGACAGTAAAAGAAAAGAAACAGACCCAAAGCACAGATTACCCAGCCCTGTATATGTAAAGTAGCTGTGTTACAATTCCAATTAACCCTCCGTTAGTTTGTGTCCCGCTCTAGGACTGCACGTTTAGTTGCGACTAATTGTTTGCAGAATAAAAGCCTTCAGAAATATGTAACGAGTTCTGATTGTGTAGTTTGTTTAGTGTGTTGTGATTTTGTTGTGATCATTTCAGCATCGAACAGATGTCATTCCACTACCTCATCAGTCAGTTAAATAAAATAACTGCTCTGAGCCCTTGTCACTTTCAATCAGACTTAAGATATTTTTTAACGGATCTGTTTTGCACTAATTTATCTTACCTGCACAGTTGTTCACTTCACTGATTTGCACTATATTTGTCATTTGCCGTGCACTGCTTTATTTAACTATATTTTTTATTTTATTTTATTATATGCCTTTGTTTTCTTCTTTTTTTTCATATTCCCTTATTGTATAGTTGTTTCTACAATTTATATTGTTCTAGATTTTTAGGCTTTAATTTAAATGTTATCTGTAAGCACCGGGGTCTGAGAGTAACGCAATTTCGATTCTCTGCATGTATGTACTGTATATGTGGAAAATTGACAATAAAGCATACTTGAACTTGAACTTGATTCGACAGCAGCTTAGCTTAGACTGAGCCGTTTGAGCTGACTGATGTATTCCTGTGGGCGAAGTTTAGTCAAACACTCTTACTTTGACGTCATTCAACCCGGGAAGTAGATGGATATAGTCCAAACCGGCCGTTTGCAGCCAGTTTTGAAACTAAAGTTTGAAAAATGGGATCAGGAAGAACGTGACCTGTAATTGCATTGTAATTACATAAACTTGTACCCCTGCACTGTAAAGAAATATGCAGCATTTTTGTCAAATCAACACATATTTTTATGTTACTTTAACTTAAAAGATTAAGTTAAAGAATTTTAACTTGATTTTATAAGACTGTCAACTTTTTTTAAAATAATAGGTTGAACTGACTTGCAAAACCAAGTTGTTTAAACTTCATGCTGCATTTTTTTTACAAGGGTCAAAAATAAAGAGTTTTGTGTGTCAATAATTCATTTGTGGTCAGTTGTTTCAATTGCAAGCTGACTAGTCATAATATTACATAACAATCAAATTCATTGCATTTACTTTTCTCTTTTGATTGGTATATTGGCCTGGCCTGACCAGTGTTGCCAGATAGAGTTGATGGTTTCCAGCCCAAAAGTGTTCCAAAACCCGCCCAAACGCACAAAAAAAACGCCCAAAATATTTAAATCAACATTTTGGTTTTATTTGAATAGCATTTAGTTATTTTAAAGGGGCCATGACATGAAAATCTGACTTTTTCCATGTTTAAGTGCTATGATTGGGTCCCTAGTGATGCTATCAACCTAGAAAATTTGAAAAAGATCAACCCAGTAACTTAGTTTTGGTAAACCATTCTCTACAAGCACATGAAAAAATAGGTCGTTGAAATTTGGCTCTCCTTATGATGTCATAAGGAGCTCTTATTATAATAATCCAACCCCTTAATCCAACCACAGCACTGCCATTTAGTGCAGAGAGAAAATAATTCACAGAACAATTGAGTTTCAATTTCAACAAACCACCATCATTGTGATCAGTGTTTGCACTTGATCTAAACATGTGCATTTTAGAGGACACACCCAAAACGGCACATTTTTGCACACACCTACAAAGTGGCAATTTTAACATGCTATAATAAATTATTTATATGGTATTTTGAGCTAAAACTTTACACATGTGCTCTGGGGACACCAAAGATGTATTTGACATCTTAAAAAAGTCCTGTGACATGGGCCCTTTAACTTACACAATTAATGCAACATACTATAGCTAGCGACACCAGAACAGAACCACACTAGCAAAATGACTTAACTTGTTCACAACGGCTACATTATGCTCCCTCGCCCACACGCACAATGCACTTTTACAGCGTATATTTAAGATTTGGTTTTATGATTATTCAAATACCCAATTCGTTAACGTTTTTTATCTATTTATATTATTATTAATAATTTATTTTTACTCTTTATAAATAGGTGTGTGAGAGAGGGATCATAAATAGGCTTACCTTAAGCAGTAAATGCAGAACAATAATAGGTTGTTGGTTGTACGTTAACTTGCAAGGATGCTGAAGACCACTATGAACATCTGAACTTTTCAGAACTATGTACAGTCTGGCTGAAGTTCATGGTTCCAGAATTGACTTAATGACAGCCGAACATTTGGTTCTGTTCACCTGAAATGCTCCGATAATTCATCCACGGCTCAAACGCGTGTAATTGATGTCCGTTTCTCATACCGGCTGCAGCCTGCGGAGGTCGCATATGCAGGGTGCATACGTCATCAAGTCTGGTTTATTTTAGTTAACTGACAAATACATTTGCAAGTTATAAGCATATTACAATAATTTACCATTAACTAAGAATAAAAGTCAACTTTATAACTGTTAATATTTTGAAACAAGACAGTCTTGATGACGTATGGAGCCTAGATATGCGACCTCCGGAGGCTGCAGCATTCGCATTGCGACACGGCCGATGTGTGACAAGCAACGTATAGGTTGCTATCCGGAGTCCGTGTTGCAGAATTTGCAGTGCTATATTCCGATTTAAAAGGCATTATCCATTTGCTTCAGGCCCGGGTCACTCTCCCACTCCTATCTGTAACATCTTGATTTCCCGCTGAGAGAGCTGGCTGGCTGCTATCACTTGTGATTGGCTAAACGCGGACTCATCATCGGCGTGGCGTCCATACAAACACATGCAGTGGGTGTGTGTCTAGTAACGTCAGATGAAATACATGCACACTTGGGGTTTTTTGTTAAATAATTAGCCTATAAAATGCATGTTTCAAACCCTCCCAACTGATCCCAAACCAGCCCAATTTTTGCACACCCGCCCAAGCCAATTTTTACCAGCACAATCAAATTCAAAACCGCCCAATAGGGCGGGAACCCGCCCAATCTGGCAACACTGGGCCTGACGTTGTCATACTCAATTCTAGTCAGAATTTGAGTCTGATACCGCTCCATTGGGCTATGATTATGAGGCGTGTCTCAACCGAAAAATGCCTCTGCACTCAATTGGATAGACCTATGACCAATCAGAGCAATGGAGTGTGTGACGTATGTTGAAATGACGTCTTTTGCAGCCTGACCAAACTGCTAGTTATTTCGCTACAATGACACTAACATTGTGATTATACTAAGTCTGAGTTAGCGAACGTACATTAACACCTACTATGTTTACAACATTTCATTTATATCACAACATTAAGTATTTACTAAGTCATACAGTAAGACTATCTCTTACCATTTGTACATTAGTTGAACTTCATCCACGACGATACCAATTAACTTTATTTAATGTCCATCCACTTCAGCAGCCACGATTCCGGGGTTCTGAAAAGAAGCTGGCAACAACCACTAATAATATCCAGCATCGCCATGATACCCATTTCAGTTGCTTCTTTAACTTGGTCCTCCTTTGGACCAACTTTTGCCGAATCCCGTAGAAAGGACAGTAAAAACATCTTTCCGATTAACAATGCTCTGTCGATAGCTTTTAGAACAGACTCAATGTCAGAATCCACACATCTGAATTTTACAGCGGCAGCCATTTCATTGTAAATAGATTCAACAAACGCGCTCTTTGGTGACCTGGTTGATTACGTTACTGTTGATCATCTGTCCATCATCGTATAAAGCCCGCCCTGACAATTTGATTGTTCGACCAGCTTTGGGTCTCGCATAGTAGCTCCTCAACGGAGAAACCCCAGACCGATCTTCCCGTCTTTTAAAATGTTGTGGGCGGGGCTAAGATCGGCTTGCACCCAGGCTAATATTGGCCATGACTTTCAGCTGTTTTTATACTATCAGTCAATAGTCATGGCCGATATATCCTCTCAATCAAAAAAGAAAAGGAAATGAATCTGAACTTTGTTCAAAGAAAATGTCACTAGTTATACAGAAACATCACTAGTTTAATAATTAATATTAATTTATGTGAATGAATAACATTCAGAAAATTTAATCTTCAGAATTGAGTTAATGCAAGTTCATATACCCACAAAACTATAGGTATCGGCATCTGTAGATATCTCACTGAATAATCAGCTATCGGTAGAAAAAAATTATATTGGTGCATATTTAATAATAAAATGATAGTTCTTGAGGGGTCTGACTGTGAGCTACTTCCAGAAATGAGTTTTTGCTGTGTGTAATGTCTGACATTGTCAATGAAATTCTCAAATACTGTGAACTGGTAAACTGTAACACAAAGTAACATCACACAGCATGTGGGCTGTACGAACAGCAGCCTATTTGGTCTAGAGTTTTAAAAACAGCTGTTACTTAAATATCTCTCTTACACAGGCACTCTTTACAAAAACACACAAGCACACATAAAACCACAAATGTTTCTGCAATGCTATTAATAATAGCTTTACTTTCTGATGTGACCCTTCCAGAAATCAAACACACAAACACACACACACACACACACACACACACACACACACACACACACACCGTAATGACAGACAGAAACAGAGAAGAGAAAGATAATAAAACAGAAAATGAGAGCTTGTGATACACTTCAGCTTGTTTGTTTGGTTTGTACCTTTAGGACCTTTTGTCAGTACCTCAGTGTCTGTTGTGTTGTGCTGCTTTCACAAATGTTTTTGTAAACAAAGAGGTTTTATCTGTTGCATTTTACAGCTTTCTGATACAGATGATGATAAAGGCGACCAGCTGTGGAAGCAAAAAACGACTTCATCCTAAACGTTGCTATTCTCCGAGGTACGCAGAAGATGAAAGTGACATTTAAAATTAAGGTTACACAGACCACTGAGACCAGGCCAGTGTGAACACACACCTATCAAAAAGTTCAAGATCTGATCCACACAATCTCACACGTCGGCGCTTGACCCGTTTTACCCCAGATCTGAACTAAACCATTGACAACATCATGATGCAACTCTTTTGTCTCTCTGGACATGAACTAGACATTAATCTAGTATAACATGTAAAGAACAAGAATCAAACGACTGCAAAGACTACAATAAAAAACTTTGATATCAAAGCATTCTTATTTTAAAAGTTTACAATTACTCAAAATCAGTCTAATAAAACTACAGACAGATTTATTTTCTACAGTTCCTATAACAATCTTGAGGTCTCAATCTCATCAATCTCATCTAATAGCTTTAAGAAACTGAAAGGAATCCTAACCCATCAAGATTTTTTGAGTGATATTACCTTACTCTTGCTACTTAAAAACAACCAAAAAAATGTCTCTAAAGATGGACAATAAACCCAGCCTGTTTATTGCTCGCTTCTTCTCTCTTTATTTCTGCAGTTGGACAAAATGAGGCAATTTTCTTCTGATGTGAAATGCTTGTGGGTGGTTAGATGTTATTAAATAGATTTTATGATTTGTAGTGTTGCTAAAAAATGCTGGACAGCATACTTGCTTATATATATGTATATATATATTATATCTACATATCAGCTATTTCACTGAGCTAACAATACTGTGTAAAATTAAAGCTCATAATGTCACTACATGCAATCTGTGGGGACAGTTAGACAACCGTGCTGAGAATTCTGGGCCGAAAGCAGTTTGTAATCGTACCATGCCGAACCAGGCTCAAGTGAAAGCATAACGGTAACATATCCTTTCCATTCTTACCGGTTCGGCCCGAAGGAGGCAAAGCACTGCATGAGAGAATGCTCATGTTTAGGTGAACTATTCCTTTAAATGTTAATTCTTTCCCCGCCATTGACGATTTATCTCGTCAATTAAAGGCAGGGTCCATAATCTCTAAAGCCAATGTCGATATTTGAAATCCCCTAAAACACGCCCCTACCCCAATAGAATCTAGACCTTTTTTTGATAGACCCGCCCCACACATACCCAACCCAGGAAACGATGTCATTTAGACACGCACCTTACTGCTGATTGGCTACAAGTGTGTTTTGGTAGTCGGCCCGACTCCTTGTTCCAGAGCGTTTTTAAGAAATCGTGCACTCTGCCTTTAAGAGAAAACGCTTCCCTGCCAATGACAAGTTTTACTTTCAATCCATTGGCGCTATTATCCACTGGGTGGCGCTCTTACACAACTTATAAAACACTAAGGGGGCATGCACACCAAAGCGCTTAAACGTGGCTGAAACTAACTGTAGTACATCTTAGCACATCCTCAGACCTCAGCGTCAGTATCAGGCATCAGATAAAATGGCATCGGGCCTCATACATAAAGGCATCAGTTCTCAGAAAAACATGGTCAAGACTAAAGTCTCGCACATCTGACATTGGGCAAAATGGCCTCAGACTAAAAGATGTCAGGTGAAACGGCCTCAGACTAAAAGGCATCGGGTCACACACAAGTTGATTATGGTTGTGATCACTAACAAAAGTCCTTTACAAAAATGCAATTATGTTAACTTTTTTTAAGCAGAGTGCCTGTCCTTTCATTTGATATATTATATGTTTATCATTTTAAAGAAGAAATTTTTCTGGAAGGGGTAAAACTTTTGATAAAAACAATGGCGGAGAAAGAGTTAATAACTTGCTTCTTTGGAACCAGTATTCTGTAGAGGTTGTTACTGTCCGTTAATCAATAACTGACAACAACATTCCATCAAAAATGTATTATCTTCAAAGGGCTTCATATTCATATTTGCTTGTGACATATAATCAATGATGCTGACCGAAACCTAGAGACAGATAGAGCAGCCACAGCCTCGTCCCACAAAGACACAACACTTCACTTTTCTAAGAAATAAATCATTTTGTAATTTAAAGTGCCCTCTGGTGAAGGATCAAACACATGATGGTAATATGCTCATCACATGTGTAGTAAATCACATGAAAGAGGAAACATTTACTGTGTCAGACCAAATCTGAAACTATGCTCTGTTCCTCGGTGTAATGTAAAAATGTCCAAAATTGCAAACACAAGTCTCTCCCCTGGGAAAAACAATTAAAGATAATAAAAAAGAAAAATTAAAGACATGAATTGCACTTCCAGAAAGGCTTCATTATAGCAACTGGCAAACTAATTAAGATAATCATAGTCTGTGGAAATGGAATACTGGCACTGTCATCATGTTTATAATGAGATCAGCAGAAAGTTGACTCATAAATCAAACATTTTAGGGATTGTTATAAGACCAGAGACGGGGACATGTGCCAGTTACGATAATCGAGAACAATTTGGGATTCTCTCTTCTTATAAAAGCTTTTAGGACAGCATAAATGATTACTAGCAGTCCTTCATTACTAGTGCACATTATAGAAAGACAGTGGCTATGTCACTGTTACGTACAGTATGCTCAATGCTGCTGCCTAGTAGCTAACAATATTTTAACCCACTGTGAGGGAAAAGTAGAGCAGCAGACTAATAGAAAACATTGTAAAGCTCTGTAAACACACAAGCAGCTTTCGCGTAAGTCTGTGTGGGTGACAGGTTAGGGTCTCTCACGGATGAATAGATCTCTTATTTCAACTGCATGTAAAAACGTGGCAGCGCGTGTACACTCGTGTGCGCGAGTGTGTGTAACTGACCCCGGAACATTTTACCATGGTAACCAATGTTTCCGCCAAAATACTCTACTCTTATAAGACCTCTATTTTGTCCGTCTGAATATAGTTTGCAATTTTTCCTTTATTAAAACTACAACTTGTCAACACTTACGTTAGTGCCAACTGCCAAAGCTTTCATTCACTGTTTGAATGAGATTTCACATACGTTTTGAGTTTTTTAGGAAACAATAACTAAACTATACGCTATTAATGCCGAAACCATGGTACAGTTTAAGGGTTTAGCAATAATAAATGTAAGGTCAGCATTTTTTTAATACTTGTTTATTTCTTCTATTACTTTTTTATTTTAAGCAACCCTCACATATTTTGTTACATTTATTTAGCATTGTAACAACCACGTCTATTTTAGTATTTAGCATACCGTTAGAAAGCATAACTGGGCGACTTTTTCAGCCCTGGTTGGAAAGTTTTAACAGTTGTTCTTTGCTGCCCGACCAGATGCCCTAAGAAAATACAACCTTCGCACAAACCGACGTTTAATAATACGACTTAACTTACCCGCTATCTGACGCTGTTTCGTCTTCCTCCGAAGTAAAGTTAAAGCTTTGTATGTAGATTCTCTGAATTGTGAGGTTAAACATCTCGCCTGTTTGCCATTACCGCTTTTATCCATTCCCAAACTCGTCTTGGCCAGCGCTCTCTGACTTCTGGACTCGACTTTTAACCCCGGATTTTTACTCCTTGATACTCTTTTTATGTTGGAAAGTCTGGCTTCGAGATATAGCAGTCGTTTTTCATTCTTCTTACTAGTCGGTAGCGCTACTGTTTAATTTCTTTTTAAGTTCTAATTAAAAGACTTTCCGTAGACGCTGCCCTGCAACCATTCTAACCCTAAGCATCACGGGATATGAAGTCTATGCGGTTGTGCGTCTTTTGACTGTAGTTTCCCTCCTGTCGGCTAGAGGATTTTTCCAGTCTCAGGAAGGTTTTAACGAATTACCAGCCAGTTTAATATAGCTGGTATATTTTGACCTACACGGCAAAGTGAAAATATTTTAGATGCTAAAATAGTATAGGAAAGCATAACACACAATATAGAAAAAATGTTATGTTTTTACTAAAGGAATATTTGGGGCACACATAGAGAGGTTCCTGTTTTTTCTTTTTTTTTTAAATAAAATGATTCCTTTAAAATTAGATTACCGTAAGGAACATAGGCTAATGTAAATTGCATTGTTGTCTTTTTTATTCAGTCTGACCCAACTTTGCAACCCTTATCATAAAGCGTGAATCCAATCACTCATCCAAGCAAGATGACATGATGCTGCTCTGGACTGATAGCCTGATATCTCTCTGACTTTGATCTGAATTAAGGTGTAAATATACAAAGTAAATATCTCACATTCATGGGACAATGCTTTGCCAGACTATGTGCAAATAAAGACTTGTGATGCCTGGTGGGAAGCACATTTCTAAAGGTTATTCACATGACAAAGAGCAGGAGAATGAAGCAATCAAATGACCTTTAGGAGGGAAAGACAATGACATACAGTAACCGACATAAACAACTGAGCGTATGTGGTATAAAAGTTGCTATCGTGTGCTTGTATTTATGTGTGTGTGTGCTTTACAATAACCAAACCTAAATTAAGTTTTTGCTGACTTTGTGGTTTTGTAGAGAATTTTTGTTGTTGCAAACTATAATAACCTATGTTAAAAATACAGAATTAAAACTCTTAGGTTTCAGCATTTACATACTGTACAGTAACACTGTGCTTAAAAATAATCATCCCCAAGGAACTGAGTCATGTTTATGAATCAGATTTTTTATTGTTTAAAAACTAGAACATGCAGGAAAGTCATATCTTCTTTCTGTTGGGTGAATTGAAATAGTCACATACTGTAAAGCATAGTAATAACTTTAATTTATATACACATGCACACGTATAGTCTCTAAACAGGGCACATCACAGGAACTATAAAACCTCTGATGAATTATAACCCATAAGATTTACCAAGCCATTTGAGAAGTGTTATAAATAGTATGATCTACTTTCAGTGTCACGTGATCCAAAAGTAGACACACCATCACTTTCCTAAAACAGGGTGACATCTACACCACGACATATAGAGAGAGTAGGTCAAGGAGTCTGAGCACTGATCAAGCTACAGATATATAGATAGATGAAAAGATAATAAAATATATATTTTTAGTGGAAATCTAAATAATTTGCATACAAGTTTCACAATATCCAGTGCAAAGCAGCTTTACAAAAAACTTTTACGATGAAAAGTTAATGAAAGTCCTTGGGTTGGTCCCTAAGTAGCTTTTGAAGGTGATTTTTATTTGTATCCACTTCATCACAGTCAATTTCAAGGTGCTCCTGATGCTGTCCTAGAAATATGGTTAGTAGTAAAGCCATTAGTCTCTAATAGAATACATCCTTACCTGTGCTCCGCACACGACAGCAGTTGGTCAGCTTCTGAAACATCAGGAAAAAGCTTAAATCATATTTGATGTAATAAAAGAACAATATGTGACCTTGGACCACAAAACCAGTCATAAGCAGCACGGGTATATTTGTAGAAATAGCCAAAAATGCATTGTATGAATCAAAATTTAATTTTTTCTTTAACATCATGTTCCTAAAAGACATTTTATAAATTTCCTATAAATATATTAAAACTTTTACTTTTTATCTTTGTAAGTGGATGCAGTGCCAAGGACTTTATTTGATCTTTAAAGAAAAAATATATTTAGATTTTTTTGCACCCTCAGATTCCAGATTTTCAAATAGTTGTATCTCGGCCATATATTGTCCTATCCTGACAAACCTTACATTAATGGAAAGCTTATTTATTTAGCTAGACGACCATTATGACTGGTTTTGTGGTCCAGGGTCACATACAGTACACTGTCAGAAATAAAGGTACAAAACTGTACCTTTTCTGTCACTGGGGCTGTACCCTAAGTTTCCGTTTGGTACCTTTACATGAATAAAAAACAGAATACAATTTTGGGTAGATTACCGTGCCTTTAGGACCTACATTGTTAGAAAAAAGCCAAAATATGTACCCTAGCTGTCAGTGGGGCAGCACCCTTTAAAAAGGTAATTGTATTGACCATTAGGTACATATATGTAAACATTTAGTACCAATATGTACCTTAGAGATGCTAATATGTATTTTTGAGGTCCTAATAAGCTCTCTTTGGTCCTAGTATGCACTTCTGAGGTACTAAAATAAAATCCTTAGGTGCAAAGCTGTACTTTTTGAAAGGTACAGTCCCAGTGACAGAAAAGGTACAGTTTTGTACCTTTATTTCTGAGAGTGTATATGTGTAATAAGGGTTTCTTTAGACAGTCTCACTGTATAAATCTGAGTATTATCTCGTAATTAAAATCGTAATAAAAATAATTTTATTTCTAAGGACTGTAAAACCTCTTTACTTTTTAAAGTCTCTTTATGTCTCTTTATTTGCATTGAAGTATTTACAGACTAAAGTATAAGGTTTTCATTAAAATAACTAGCAGCTACAAAGCATATGCAAATGATTTAACTGTATGTTTGAGTCCAGCCAATAGTGAACATTTTCCCATCATTTACACACCCCGTCATTCCAATCCTGCGTTATTTCTTCCTTTGTACAATAAAAAAGAAGTGGAATGAAAATGATAGGGCTCCAAGCTTCAAAAAGGACAAAAAGCGCAATAACAAAACCATTCAAATGTAAAATCTTTCATATATTTTCCTAAGTCATAAAGCAGCTTTGTGTGCGGAACAGACCAAAATCATATTAGTGATTAGTGGTGCTCTAGAGGTGTTGCTTTTAAATTCATAATGGCATATACTTCAGTCTGTTCTTCATACAAGGTTATGGTATAACTACAGAAATTCTGCTTAAAATCACGTTTCACAGAGAAAGGACAATTTTGCAGGGCTGGAATAAGATAAGAATAGTGAGTAAATGGTGACCTCTTTATTTCCTAAGAAATTAAGTAAGATGCCAATTTTCATTTTCTGTGTTTAGGTCATGTTTGAAAAGGCAGAACACGTGGTGTGTTTTTTGACTCAAAATCTGATTCCACCCATTTCAGCTGAACAGACATTCCTCTGTATTCTAAGTCTGCAACGGAAAAAACCTAAATATATCAGGATCTCTCTCACTCAGGAACGTTATGATGTCATGGGAGCTGCACTGTAGCCTATTGGCTGAGCCATGCGGTACTTTGGTGAAAGGGAGCTTTTAAAAATACGTTGCCCTGGTAACAAACTTTTGGCTGACGCTCATCCCACTATGAGTAGCCAGTCATGGTACTCAAATGCTTACTTCTTCCCACTTCACCACCCAAACGTTCAAACATTCAATGCACACAGTGTGCCTTTTACAACTATTCAGTAGATTGTACAATTCTATAAAGAAAACTTTTACTCACTATTTTTATCAACTGACAGTCAGAAATGTTAAAAATATGCAGGTATTTCTTCTAAAAATGTACAGTGATGAATTAAATGGTTTCTTAAAGATTGGGATACTTAAGAATTATCACATTCATAGTGTTTACGTAATATTCCCACATTGTATGAAGGATAACATGTCAGAATTTCAGATCCTCTAACCACAAAGTTTATAAGTTTCATCTCTCTAATAAACAGAACCCAGCTGTCAGTCAAAACACACCTCACAGCTTTGTTGTATCGCATAATGCTTTTAAATCAATGCTTTTTGTGTTGACATCTCTCTCTCTCTCTCTCTCTCTCTTTCTTACCTTAGCTTGGCTGATGAGTGCTGTTAGACAGTTGAAAAAAGCCATGCTCGCAGGTACCCAAGCTGAGGGTCAGGTTCAAAAGGTCGAGTTAGGAAAGTCATGAAGGTTGCTGTGTGAGCCTTTCAGATCAATGTCTCTCGGTGTAACGGTCCAGAGTGTCAGTGGCTTTGAGAAGCAGAAAGGGAGGGGCCACAAGGCCATATTTCAGCTGGCCAAGAGGACAGAGATTCTCTGCATACCACTCTAGCTAGCGCCAAATCCTAACACACAGCAGGCGTAGAAGCCCAGCAGTATCTGCAAACAGACCAAAGAGGTGACACAGGGAGAAGAGCACAATGGCAGCCAATCTAAAATAGTTTTTAATATTCATCCACGTTATTCCAACATTCTAATATCTTACATAACACACAGGTTATTGGAAAATACCAGAGTGGAACAAAAGTAGTCTATACGAATTGTGAGATCTATTTTAAGCCATGTGCTATCCTATTAAGGCAAAATGTGGTAGTTATATAAAAATGTTTTTTTTTTATCAACTTCAAATGCCATTGGTTCTTATGTTGCTGGACTGAGCAAGATGTGGCTATCACTGAAAAAAATGTTTCAATCAGTTTACTCATTTTTTAAGGTAAGTGGTTGCAATCAATTTATTTAAGCTACATTTAAACTAGAGCTGTGCATAGATTAATCTAGATTAATCTCATACAAAATAAAAGTATTTTTTTGCATAACATATGAGTTTGTGATGTGTGAAAATATTATGTATATTTAAACACACACACATTCATATATATACATTTAAGAAATTTTTTATTTAAATATCGTTTTTTATTTACATATGATTTAGAATATATAAAAATATAAATAAATATATATACATAATAATTACACACAGCACAAACTCATATGTTATGCAAAAAAATTACTTTCATTTTGTATGAGATTAATCTAGATTAATCTATGCCCAGCTCTAATTTAAACAAAAGTTTTTTATTTTATTTTTTGTTTTGTTTAAATGTAGCTTAAATTAATTGATTGCAACCACTTATCCTTAAAAAATTAGAGTAAATTGAATGAATATTTTTTTTCAGTGTAGTCAACTGTGCAATGAGATTCCTTTTAAGCAAAACATAACAAGAATTGTCATAAAAATATATTTAAAAAATCATTTTAAATATTGAAATTATTCACATTTAAAAAAAGCATACATCTAATTTAAAAATATCTAGAAAAAAGTAATATTATTGTAATAAAAGTGAAAAAGTAAATAATTTCATAACACAAATGTTTCATTAATATTACAGTATGAATATTATATATAAATTTCATATCATACTCTAATGCTAAGTACACTCCAAACGCGGGGCATCGCGTTACTCGCTCTAGATTACTCGCGGGATTTAACTTCATGTCATGCTAATTTTTCGCTCGAGTTGAATATTTTCAACTTAGGCGAGGATGCTTTGAGGCGAATAGCGCGTGTTTTCGTGGCAAATGCGCCACCCATATATTGTCATTTGCATCGCCCTAAGCGAGGACGCGTCTGATTGCGTCATTGCATTGACTTTGTATGTAATCCTCTCACGGAAATCATTGAACTTGCATCTGGTGTGAACCCACAGTAAAAAACAATAGGTTTTTTTCAACATTTTGACCCACCACTGGGCTGAAGATATCTCAGCATTTTTTAGAGAGCATGAATATTACAATATGTTTTGTAAAAGCACACACATTTAAAGGCGGGGTGCGCGACTATCCGACATCGTTGACTGGGTTACATATGTGTGGGGCGGGTCTATCAAAAGAAGGACCAAATTCTATTGGGGTAGGGGCGTGTTTGTTTAGGTGATTTCAAATGTCAACATTGGCTTTCAGAGATCATGCCCCCCGCCTTTAAACAAAGTAATCTTACTTTCTGAGTATTAAATGTCTGTTGTCTTGTTGTTACCCTACAACTTCACATACCTCAATTTACAATTTAAAGCTTGCTGGGTTTTAATTTGCAAAAATATTTTTTACATATTATTTAAAAATTTATATACACAGTCATACACATAAAAAAGGTACAAAAGCTGTCAGTTAGACAGTATGTACCACATGTATCGATATGCATTCTGTACTAATATGTACCTTTGATGTACTAATATGCACTGTTTAGGTAAAAATTTTCAAATGTTCCTTTCAGTGACAGCTTTTGTGCCTTTATTTCTTTGTGTGCCTTTGTTTTGTTTTATACAGAAGTGTGGCTACCGATCAATACATTTACATTTATTTAA
Organism: Paramisgurnus dabryanus; assembly: GCF_030506205.2. Lineage (NCBI taxonomy): Eukaryota > Metazoa > Chordata > Actinopteri > Cypriniformes > Cobitidae > Paramisgurnus > Paramisgurnus dabryanus. The sequence continues at coordinate 15,851,867 of NC_133341.1, forward strand.
TTTTTAATAAATTTTATTACATTTAAATAGGATGTTTATTTAAATTGATGTAGTTCCATAATTTGTTGAGTATAGAAATAAAATTGAGCAAAGACTCAAAACACCTGAGATGTGAAAAATGTAAACCAAAAACTCCCACAAAACCCTAAAACAGTGTTTTAATAAATCCCAAAGAGATAAACTTGCTTCTCACTGTTTTTGTCAAATCAGACCCCTACCATGCATCCCTAAAAAGACATATGCACATCTGTTTGTAGAAGCTCTCTGAAGAACTCGCACCCACTCTGGTTATGTATCAAAGACAGAAGACAAAAACTAACACTGTTTTCAACTTCCCACTTTTGAAAGCCACAAATCACAAAAGCACAAACACTCATTGTTTTTGGAAATGTTCACACATGCCTACACATACACATATTTCTGTTGAGGAATGTGTCCCTGAATCCCATTAGCACCTTCTTCGTCAGCAGACTTTCCTACAGCTCAATGACTGTATAGATACAGTCACGTGACAAGAGCTGTATACCTAAATTCATTCATTTTATATCCCACATTAAACCGAGTCTCATTGTATCATTTTATTTGAAAAAGTTTGGACTATTTTTCCACATTTTTTCACCACACAACCAAGACTAGAGGAATTCATTACTAATCTTCTAATCAGGTATTACAGACAACCCTTCTGAAGCAACATGGGGTTAAGTGCCTTTCTCAAAGGTATAATGGTATTGGCTCATGGCTTGCTGCTTGTGAGGATTGAAAGTATCCTATTAGCAGTCCAAAGCCTAAACCACTGCACGCCAGCCCATAAATTTTCCATTTGTGTGCACAGTAGATTATACTATTATTTTCAGAACTATTGACAGTAATAAGAATGATGAATGTCCTTATTCAGCTCTTCACTTTCTGACTAAAGCACTGTTTATGCTGATTAAGAACCGAGTGACAACAGCCACATTCTCAGCCAAATACTTGATTTTTAATTGATTGCATTTGTGATGTGACCCTGACCATATCATCAGCATCATCAAGGTTCACACTGTTCCATACACATCTGAACAGAGAAAAGATGTTGAAAATTACCTGTCAATCAGCATTATTTAACTTTCTTTAATATATTAGATTTTGCTAGCTCAATGAAGGGAAATGACAAGTCAAATTCTCAGCCAACAGAATATAATAGGGTTCTTTATTATTTACAAAACTCAAAATCATTACATTTCCAAACCTTGGTCCAAAATGTCTTGGTATACCTGCCCGCTAACCGACACACATTTGGACAATAAAAACCCTGTACTAAGAATTAAAGGTGCAACGTGTAACTTTTAGAAGGATCTTAAAACAGTAATGCAATATAATATACATAACTACATTCTTGGTGGTGTATAAAGACCTTATATAATTAACTGTATTGTTTTTATTACCTTAGAATGAGACGTTTTTTTATCTAGTCCATGGGTCTTCTTACATGGAAATAGCCGTCATGTTTCTACAGTAGCCCTAAACGGACAAATTGCTTTACAGAGCGCTTTCATTACTATGTTGTAGTAGCTTCTCATTTTGTTTTGAAATTAAGGTTGGTTGCAATTCACAATCTAGATGCTACTAAAAACCCATACTGCACCTTTAAAGCTCCCAGGAAATCGATAAAACAAAGATTCAAAGCATCCAATGGAATAACACAGACAAATAACCAATGTTTTGAACATGAACTGAGATGAGTGTAATAGTAAACATTTGTACATGAATAGCACATGTATGAAACTATTTATGCGCACAACAAACCACTACCCATGATGCAGTTCCCATAACGTCTATACCAGCTTTTCTCTGGAAGGAAACTTAAATAACATTAAAGCCACAAACCATCTCAGTTGCACTGACCTTTTTCCTGTTTCTGTTTGCAATCAGATGCTGTTGCAAAGGTATTTTAGAAAGGTGCTTTTACAGGACCTATATTTGTCATGCTTTAGATCTTTAATAGCAACATTTGAGATTTAAAACAGACGGGCAGAGCTTTCCTGTTCACTCATCCCTCCAGAATGTCATTTAAACTCTGTGACCAGTTTAAACTCCATGACTTAAGCGTGGCCAGAGTTAGAAAAGGATTCCAGGCATTGATATCTACATCAAATGCAAGAATGCAGACATCAAATGTTCCTTTTATTGTCAGGTCACAATTGCCATTTTCTTCAGAGAGGAACGGTATAGGGTCTGTCTTGAAGTTCCCAGATGTTATCTCACAAGATGAAAGATTTTAAACTGAAAAATGTCTTTGCTTTGTCTGCTCACTTTTCTGAAAGTTCAGAATTGGCTTCTTTTATCAAGCTGCATATAGATGGATTTTTGTAACAATATTCCTTTGCCCTGCATTTTTACTGCTTTGAATGCTTTGGTTTCAAATGTGAAGTGCGGGGATGTACTTATCTTGGATGAGAAGTCTATGTATGTGAAAACCTATAACAGAACTTGCAAGCCATGTTATCAATGCTATTGACGATTTTAAAGTGATATTTAAATACAAAATGTTGGAAAAGGTGGAAGCAAGAAAGAAAAGAATTGAGAAATCTCACACATAAAGTTGAATTTGTACTGATAGCTGCATGCAAACTTTCTAGATACTTTAATGTCTAAAATTATTTTCTTAAAAGCCTGAAAAAAGTAAAAAAAAAAATATATATATATATCTTAAATTGTCCAAATTTGGTGACTTTGCACAAATATTAATTCCACCTTCTTGCTCTGCTCCCAAAATATCATAGTTTGTTGATACCAGTGTTGCGTCCGAAATCTTGAAGGCATAAAGTTATCAAGGCACATCCGAATCCAATGTTTGGTTTATTTCCTGAGATACCTGGTTGAACCTGATTAAGTTTGAAAAATTAAAATGGCGGCCAAGAAAACTGTTGGAGCACAAATTTGGTGTAATTAGATTATAATTTCACTTTTTATACCTTTTGATTGCATTTCTTGCGAAAAATTGGTATTGATGTTTTTCAAATAGGCACTCTCTGTTTATACTGTATTTCAAACAGAATTCCGTTAAGCTGCCTATGAAGGCAGTCCAAATGCGTTTCCCAGAGCTGCCTTCATGCCGCTGAAAACATTGCCGCTTTATGAGACAAAAAGTCTGCCTTGGTTTTTGGACGCAGCCAAAGTGTTAATTAAAGTGAATAAATACAGTGTTTTGTAGCTTTCTTAATAGGAAATCTAAATAGAAAATAAGGCATTTCTATAATCTATCTTTGCCAAGTGAAATTACTGAACCGAAACACAATAGCCTGTATGTTGAGCACTGTATGTTGAATGCAAAATACAATTTCACCATTAAAATCCTACCTAGTGTCCCTTTAATATTATTATCTCATTTTTGATTTTGAATACTGCCTGAATTATGTTTTATCATGCACTGGCATTGATACTTTTATTTACAGGTCCTAGTTCTGTATTAAAAATCTAAATTAGGCTTTAAATCAGGTTAGTCTATGTGTGCATACATGTAAAGTGGAAAATTTCAATTTTAAAAATCACTGAAAGAAAATGATCTAATTGTCCATAAATGTATAACTAACAATACTTGTTTCAGTTCCAGAATGAATTAAAATGATGGATGCATTTCATTTAATATTTTCATTGAACAGTTTTTTTTGCACTGCTATCTGCAATAGTTATTCTGTGGTCCAGTTTTTTGTCAAATCTTCACTCTACAGAAGGTTGTCCTTGGCAACTCCTACTCTTTCTCATATCACCCCAAAAGTTCTTTCTTCTCACATAATAAAGTTATATGAACTCAAATCAATTTCATATTTCTTCATTAATTTATAGGCACAGTACCCATGTAATAAATGTGATTATATACAACCAGACAGTCAATACTAAAAAACAAACCCCTTCAAAAAAAAAAACACAAGACACATTTTGAGATAATACCAAGCTGACTGTACATTATCCATACTTAATGATATAAAGAAACTCTCCCATAGCCAGTCCCAAGCCCAGTAGAAAAGGAGGAGGGTTGGGCGAGGGGCTAGCAATGCCTCCCTGTAAAAAACAGATGGTTTTCCAACAGGGCTTCCAACAGGAGGACGTATAACGTAGAGTGGTAAAATCCAGCAGAGCCTGGAAGCTACTTTGTCGATTGCCATCCCTTCCACCAGGACCACCAGCAGAATCGAGACACGGAAAATCATCCTGGAGCAGTCCTTGGAATGGAACTCGTTCCTCTACGCCAACTTTATCAACTATAAGACGGTGTTTGACAGTGTTGACAGAGGAACACTGAGGAAGCTGCTGAGACACTATAGAGTTTCGGAGAAGATCACCAACATCATTAGAAACTCATATAAAGGAATGACTTGCAAAGTTTTCAACACCTCACGAACGTCTTTCAAGGGAGAAAAAGAGTGAGACATGAATGCTTGCTGTCCCCAATCCTGTTCCTGCTGGCAATTGAATGGCCGATGAAGACCTCAACATCAAAGCGGCAGAACGGGATACAGTGAAAACTGTGGAAACAGCTGGACCTGGATTTTGCAGATGACCTGTCGCTACTTTCCCACACACATCATCAAATGCAAGATATGACCACAGCAGTTGCACCGATAGGCTTGAACATCAACAGAGGAAACCAAGACCTTACGAGTAAACATCAAGAACGGAGCACCCTTTAACCTTGAAGAAGAAGTTCTAAGGAAGTGGATAACTTCATCTACCTTGGCAGTATCATTGACAAACAAGGAGGCACAGATGTTGAAGTCAGAATTGGCAAAGCAAGAGCAGCCTTTAACAAGCTAAGGAACATCTGGAAGTCTGGAAACATATCTATCAAGATCAAAATCAAAATCCGCCTTTTCAACTCCAAAGTGAAGTCATTTCTGCTGTACGGAGCTGAAACCTGGAGGACCACAGCAGGGCCGGCCATACCTATAGGCAGAGTAGGCAAATGCCTAGGGCCTCAAGCTTGGAGAGGGGGGCCTCCATAACTGCTAAATTCATGTGCGCTAATCCGACAATCACTACTGACAGCAATTGATAAAGTTTTAAGGTGAGTTCGACTGCCCCACAAGAACCGCAGGCGGATGGAAAGCGGCTTTCACGTCTTTGTTTCCTGCCTAGCAAAACAGGCATGCAAAGACAGCGCAGCACATGATGCAGGTATTTTAAAATGATTGTAATGCATTGTAAAATTAAACTAAAGAACGTTTCAGGACAGATCAAATTTGAGCGCTGTTGACTCTGTTTAGACACTTTGAATGCGTGTGCATAATAGCATCCCGAGGGGAGCTGACTACCAAAATAATCAAGTTATATAAAAATTGTATTTAAAGTTAAACAGCAAACAAAATTAGCATTACTAAAGTAAAGTAAACTGTGTGTATATCTTGTAAGTCCTCTACACTTAATTTTAGGTTTCAAATCATGAAAACATGATGCGTATTCACTGAAAAATTATCCAACAATTTAATTATTCTGCTTAGTAGTTTGTCTGTTTAACTTCCAGTAGCAGCTGAATTCTATATGAATATTTAAGGTATAATGTATTGCAATACTTATGAATATATCCATAGTCTAGAATATAAATCTTTATACTGTATATTGGTCCAGTAAGGGGAGAAATCATCTTCATACCCAGCTAAAATAAAAAACAATTAAAGATCCTGATGCTCATTTAATGAAATAATTTCAAGAGGTGTTATCTTGTTATCCTGTGTTATCCCCAAAAACGGTGAGTTTTTAAATAAATTACTGCATCCACAACAACAACAAATTTTACCTGCCTTAAAACGTTTAACAAATGTGGTTTTGCATAATTTCTAATTTAATTTGCGAAAAGCTCCCCTCCAGCACCACTAGACAAGCCCTCACGTAACCCCCAAGGTAAAAGAAAAGAAGGCAAGGCAAAGCAAAGAAACACCTGGCGCCAGGACCTGGACGCAGACTGCATGAAGGCAGGCTACATCTGGGGGCAGTTGGAGAGACTGGCACGGGATAGAGATTGGAGGACCCTTGATGGTAGCCTATGCCCCATGATGAAAGAGATTGAAAATTAAGGACATTATTTGGCCAATGTCTATTCAAATTATGTCATCCTAAAAAACAATGTGATTTTTTTTAAATAAGCCCTCGGCTTTGAATGAAATCCTAAATTAGCATTGCTTATAAAAGACGTTTACTCCTTGTTGATAAGAGGAATACGCACAGAAATAAGCAACAAAAAAAAACTGAAATAGCAGAGGATGCTGATTGACTGATGTGACAGAGCAGTAATAAGAAAATACAAAAGATAGACACTCATTACACCTCTTGGGCCACAGTGCAATGACCTCCTGATATAAACTATTGATATTTTAGAAATAAAGAAAGGCAAGAAAAAGGAAAGGACTGTCCAACAATGCAATGATCACATTTGAGATCTGGAGCAGCTGCTCTGAGGTATCTTTCATAGTTTAAGGTGACCTCTCTCCTCTGCCCCTGTGTGAACCCTCTTATTACTGTTATTAACTTAAAAGTCTCTCTCTCTCTCTCTCTCTCTCTCTCTCTCTCTCTCGTACACATGCACACACGCACATTCCACTGCCAGAACACCAAATGTGAATAAGTGATGTAAGAAATCTCCCACTTAATTAGATAAACATAAAAATATATGAATATGTCAAACATTAGATATCAAATAAAAACAAAGCAATCAAGTTTTGTTCGATTGAAAGCACCTGCACTGCAGTATCCCATCATGCCCTGATATGGCCTGTAAGAAGGTGTGCTTTTTGATGTGCCATGAGCTTCAGATGCCCAGAGGCCAAAGTGCTTTAAAAAAGAGAGTCTTTATGGACAAGAATCATACATTATGACAGACTGCAGCAACTGCTCTGATAATTATTCTCCCGAGCTTATAAAGAGGGCCAACCTGGTCCCAGCAGAGCTCAGCATGCCTGCAGCATATCTACAGTGTCTAGAAATATGTGCTGTGTATTATTTAAAAGGTGAATGGTTTAGGCTCAACAGAATGCCAATTAATGAACAATGTCTTCCAAAAGAGCAACCAAAAAAAAGTTTGACTTCAGCCCTGAGCAAAGTGCCTTTCATTTTCGTGAAACTATGACATCCTGTGGCAAATATAATTCTTTACATTTACGATCATCCCTTATGCTGAAGCTTTAAATCAAAGCTACAATGCGTATGTTTTTATTTATTTATTTATTTTACAAAGTTGAGTAGCTGGTGATTTGAGTTATAAAAACAAAATACATTTTAGGGTCTGGTGTGCCCTTACAAAAATTAACCATGTTTTTTTTTGTGGTAAAAGTGTAGTAACCATGGTTTTTTGGTGTATTGATTACTATTAGCAAAACCATGGTTGTCAAAACCATGGTTATTTTGTGGTAACCATGGTTTTACTACAGTAAACATGTTTTTTTTTGTTTTAACTGTAGTAAAACCATGGTTAATTTTCTTAAGGTTAATACAAACTTCAGGTCCAGTTAGAAACCTTACAGCTAGACGTTTTCATAAGACCTACTATTAGGTTAAGTGTTTCGGCTCAGTGCCACAGTGGTAACACCACTACTTGAATTTATACAGTACATATATATAACTTACTGGTCCAGACCTATAACTATATGTCATCACAATTTCAATTTACTTCTATAGTCTTTAATGTACACTTACTATAGCATAATCCAAGCTAGAGATTGCAGGTGTACTGACCAAAGGAAAGAGCAATAGGCAACTCCTTTCAGGGAACAAAAATTTTGGACATCTTTTTAATAGCTACCATAGTTGGAATAGGATTTTACATTTGCACATTCGGCATTCCTCTACATTACATGCATATTTTTTTTATCAGTATGTGTGTTCCCTGGGCTCATACCAATGTGCCACTTTTGTGCTGCTAATGTACTGCTCCATTACTGAGCTATACAGGTGATCGTCTCGGTTACGGATGTAACCCTCGTTCCCTGAAGGAGGGAACGGAGACGTCACGTCGTGACCGACGAATTGGGAACTCGCTTAGAGAGACCAATCTGCTTCGAATACTACTAAAACGCCAATGAACTTGGCATTGAGATATTTGCATAATGCTGGCGCCGCCCCACCAGGTGCGTATATAAGCAGCAGGTGCAAATAGGGAAATTAGCTTCTTTTTCGCTGAGAAAGCCGGAAAGTGTGACCGGCCGTAACAGCAGGTGGCAGCACCTGTGGCGACGGGACGTGACGTCTCCGTTCCCTCCTTCAGGGAACGAGGGTTACATCCGTAACCGAGACGTTCCCTTTCAGTCGGTCACTACGACGTCACGTCGTGACCGACGAATTGGGAATCCCTACCAAAACGCCACTAGGGGCTGACCTCTTCCAGTGTCTGCAGAAAATCCTCCAAAATCCCCTCGGGGAAATGGAGAAATAGGATAGGGCAGAAAGGCCGGGCACTAGATGTTCCTTTAACCCACAGAAGTGCCAGCGACTGGGAAGCGCCCTACCTGAGCGGGATAGGAACGCTGCGGAAGCCACCGCCCCTCTTAAGGGCTAATGGTGGACGATAAGAATAAAGACAGCCGTGGCTGTGTAAGCAAAGCAGTGCTCTGCTAAGGGAAACGTGGGCTGGTAGGATTAACCCCACGGAAAAATACTCACAAAGGAACCCGGTGGGACACAATGTGGAGCCCGAGCCAACACGTAGGTCCGCGAGGATACAGCTAGTGAAGGCTGACAGCCAATGCTCCGCAACAAAGGCTGCCAAGGCAGCGGAGGAAGAACAATTCAAACCATTACGCATTTTTGTTCTGAAGGCCTTCCATACTGACACAGTTATGAAGCATCAGTTGGAGGCTGCAAGCCGACCTGCGAGTCTGCTCTCCGTGCCCTCCCTGGTGAGGAAAGAACACGAGAGGATACAGGCTCGATACGAACACTGTAAAATCTAATGAACGTATTAGGTGTCCCCCAACCAGCAGCTCTACAGATGTCTGTTAGCGAGGAACCACGAGCTAAAGCCCAAGATGAGGCAACACTCCGTGTGGAGTGCGCTCTCGAATTAAAGGGGCAAGGAATACCCTGAAGATTATAAGCCAGGGCGATAGTATCAACTACCCAATGAGACATCCTCTGCTTAGTGACAGCTTTCCCTTTCTGCTGGCAACCATAACAAACAAAGAGCTGGTCTGAGGTCCTGAGGCTTTGCGTGCGATCCACGTAGAGTCGCAGTGCGCGTACGGGGCACAACAAAGCCATGGTTGGGTCTGCGTCCTCCGGAGGCAGCGCTTGCAAGCTCACCACTTGATCTCTGAAAGGAGTGGTGGGAACTTTGGGCACGTAGCCTGGTCTGGGCCTCAATGTTACGCTCGAGGCAGCAGGACCAAACTGAAGGCACGAATCGTCAACAGAGAATGCATGTAAATCCCCTACTCTCTTCACTGAAGCCAATGCTAGCAGGGTCAGAGCTTTCATTGATAAAAGCTTCAGACTCGCAGACTGCAAAGGCTCGAACGGGGGGGCCTGAAGGGCTTTCAGCACCATGGACAGGTCCCAGGGAGGAATAGAAGGAGGGCGCGAGGGGTTTAGCCTACGAGCGCCTCTTAAAAATCTAATAACCAAATCATGCTGGCCAACTGATCTGCCGTTGATAAGTGAGTGATAAGCAGAAATAGCAGCGATATCAACTTTAATGGTGGAGGGTGACAGCCTACCGTCTAACCTATGTTGAAGTTATAAAAGCACAATGTTAATAGGGCATTCTCTGGGGTCTTCGCGTTGCGAAGAGCACCAGGTGACGAAAAGGTTCCATTTAAACGCGTAAGCCCGTCTCGTGGACGGAGCTCGAGCCGCGTCGATTGTGTTAGATACCGCTTGTGGTAAATCACCTAAACCTTGCGCGCGCTCAACGACCACACATGGAGATCCCACAGGTCGGGGCGCGGGTGCCATAATGTGCCCCCTCCTTGAGAAAGAAGGTCCTTCCTCAGGGGAATCCGCCAGGGAGGGGCTGTCGCGAGGAGCATTAACTCTGGAAACCAATTCTTGCTCGTCCAATATGGGGCGATCAGTAAAAGGCTCTCCTCGTCCTGCCTGACTTTGCACAATGTCTGTGCGATTAAGCTCACTGGGGGGAATGCGTATTTGCGCATCCCCCGAGGCCAGCTGTGTGCCAAAGCGTCCACGCCGAGGCTGCCCTCGGTTAGTGAATAAAATAGGCGACAGTGGGTATCGTCCGGCGACGCAAACAGGTCTATCTGCGCACGACCGAACTTCTTCCAAATTAGCTGGACCGTCTGGGGGTGGAGTCACCATTCGCCGGGGCGCGCAGCTCGAGAAAGCGCGTCCGCCGCTGTATTGAGCGAGCCCGGAATGTGAATGGCACGAAGGGACCTCAGATGCTTCTGACTCCAAAGGAGGAGATGACGAGCGAGATGCGACAGGTGACGGGAGCGCAAACCGCCTTGACGGTTGATATACGCAACGGTCGCAGTGTTGTCGGTGCGTACTAGTACATCCTTCCCTCGCAGCTCCGTAGCGAAGCGTACAAGTCCCAGATATACTGCCCACAACTCTCGGCAATTGATGTGCCAGTGCAACTGGGGTGCTGTCCACACCCCTGAAGCTGTAAGCTCGTCGTACGTGGCACCCCAGCCCGTGTCGGACGCATCTGTGTGTACAACAGCATGCTGAGCGATTTGTCTCATGGACACACCGGACCTGAGAAACGCGGGGTCCGACCACGGGGGGAATGTTAGGCGACACGCAGGTGTAATAGCTACACGATGGATGCCGGCGCGCCACGCTCTCCTCGGGACTCGATCGTGAAGCCAATGCTGAAGCGGTCTCATATGGAGCAGTCCGAGCGGTGTCACGGCCGCTGCTGCTGCCATATGCCCCAGGAGCTTCTGAAATTGTTTCAGCGGGACCGCATTCTTCCCTCGGAATGAACCGAGGCAAGTCAGAATTGACTGGACGCGCTCTTCTGTTAAACGCGCCGATAAATCGATCGAGTCCAGTTCCATACCGAGAAAAGAGATCCTCTGCGTGGGGCAGAGTTTGCTCTTTTCCCAGTTGACCCGAAGACCCAAACGGGCGAGATGCCGAAGCGTTAAATCTCTGTGCTCGCAAAGCGTCCGTCGAGAATGCGCTATTATAAGCCAATCGTCGAGGTAAGCCAATATGCGAACGCCGCTCTCTCTGAGGGGTTTTAACGCCGCCTCCACTACTTTCGTGAACACACGGGGAGAGAGGGATAGCCCGAACGGTAAAACTTTGTACTGGTATGCCCGTCCCTCGAATGCAAACCGGAGAAACGGTCTGTGACGAGGGATAATGGACACATGAAAGTACGCGTCTTTCAGGTCTATTGCCGCAAACCAATCTTGGGGGCGAATTGAATTGAATATTTGCTTCGGTGTTATCATCCTGAAAGACCTCCTCTGCAGAGATTTGTTCAGAACGCGCAAATCCAAGATCGGTCGCAACCCACCGCCTTTTTTGGGTACTATAAAATACGGGCTGTAGAAACCCGACCTCATCTCGGTTGGAGGGACCGGCTCGATCGCGTCCTTCGCCAGCAGGACTTCGACCTCTGCACGCAGTACGTGTACATCGGGCGCTTTCACCGTGGTGAAACGAATGCCCGAGAATTTGGGTGTGTGCCGGATGAATTGAATTTCGTAACCGAGGCGAACAGTGCGTAAAACCCAACGAGACGGGCTGGGAAGCTGAAGCCAAGCCCCCAGGGACCGTACGAGGGGAATTAACGGCACTGCCGGGGTACCCGCGGTGGGGCGGCTGAGCGGGACAGGTGATACTGCCGGTACGTCTGCTGGGACAGCATAAGTATCTACAGTATGTGTGTGTGTGACACTGACCTGAGCCCGCTGAGGGTGACGGTCGTCTGGTCTCCTCAGCGGAGAGCACAGACTCCGAGGAGGGTGCTGGTGGTCCCGTCTCCTCAGCGGAGAGCTGGAACTCCTCAGAACACCCGCTGGCGATAGAGGAGAGGGAGGAAGAGCATGTAAATGCCCGCTCACATCTCTCTCGATCCTCTGGAGACCTGGAGAAGGAATAGGAATGCACTCTTTTTGTGGTTTTGTGGGTGCCGGCTGAGAAGCCGGCGGAACAGAAACAAAACGAAACCAAAGATTCTCCACCCGGCCCTCTACCGGTGGAGGGAGCGATGCCATCACCGTCTCCCGTAGAGTGATCCCATCCAAGTCCAGGTCGCCCGTCTCAGGGCCGCTTCGATTTCCGTTTACCACGGGAAGCGGGTGGGGCGGGCGGGGCGGGCTGTCGATGGCTGTTCCCCCTCCGTGGCCTGGAAGATGTTCTAGTGGGGGGGGTGGAGGCAGCCGCCGCAGGGCGCCCCCGGGCGAGGAGCAGACGGGCCCGCCGGCGCTGGAGGGCGAGATGCAGGTCGCTTGCGCCGGGGCATGATCTGAGCGATCGCCTCCGTCTGCTTCTGGGCGGCGGAGAACTGCTGGGCGAAGGACTCCACCGACTCACCGAAGAGGCCAGCCTGGGACACTGGAGCGTCCAAGAACTTGTTCTTCTCCGCATCCGACATGTCCGCAAGACATAGCCATAAGTGGCGTTCCTGGACCACCATCGTGGACATGGCACGACCAATTGCCTGCGCTGTCACCTTCGTAGCGCGAAGAGCCAGATCAGTGGCAGCCCAGAGCTCCGAAAGGACAGGCGAGTCGTGTCCTCCCTCGTGCAGATCCCTCAAGGCCTTCGCTTGGTGAACCTGCAGCAACGCCATAGCGTGCAGGGCTGAAGCCGCCTCTCCACATGCCTGGTGGGCAGCGCCCGTTAAACCGGAGGACTGTCTGCAGGCACGAGAGGGGAGGGTTGGGCGGTCCTTCCAAGAGGGAGCGTTAGCCGGACACAGCTGCATCGCGACCGCGCGCTCCACAGGAGGGATCCCCGTATAACCCTTAGCGGCTCCGCTGGTGAGGGAGGTGAGGGGGGAGGGCTGAAACGGCCGTAATCTCGTAGAAAACGGCGACTTCCAGGTTCTAGTCAGCTCCTCGTGCACCTCGGGGAAGAAAGGCACCGGTGGAGAGGGTTGTGAAACCCGGGCAGCTCCAAAGAACCAATCATCCAGGCGGGACGGCTCGGGCTGAGGGGGGGAACCCACTCTAACCCTACGGTCTCCGCCGCTCGAGCGAGCACGGCCACCATCTCTGGATCGAACTCCGGCGTCCCAACCCGACCAGAGGGAGGAAGGGCGTCGGGGTCCACGTCAGGGGGAGGAGGCCCACCCTCGGATGCTGCGGTGTCGGTGGACCCGGAGGGTGGCACGATGGATTCTAGAGTCATCGTAGATCACGATGCTGAAGTCTCCATCGGCACATCAACCGGCTGTGGATGAGGAGGCTGAGAGCTGGAGGACGAACCCCCGACCGGCTCAGCACAGTGATGCGGAGGTCGTCCCTAGAGAGCTTCACAGCCGCACCGTGGCGGCGTTCAGCACTCGCATGACGAGGGTTGCGCTTTTCCCGGAGGAAAGACAACCGTCTCCGCAAATCCACAAGGGACATGTTCTCGCAGTGAAAACACTTACCCCCAGCGAACGCTGCCTCTGCGTGCTCGATGCCCAAACACGAAAGACAACGTTCGTGACCGTCCTTCGGACCCATATATTTGCCGCACCCAAGATCGCACGGACGAAAAGCCATCCTGAAAAGGACGCTGATGTCCGGATATACGAGAGAGTGGCTGCCTTTAACAAGGCACAAAGCTCTCTCGTATCACTCTTTTAGGGAAATTCACTCAGATGCTTAGTTGATGAGCGCACAGGAAGGCAACGCACACACTAAACTCAAAACAATAAACAGATGTAGAGCCGTGGAATTAAGCGAAGCGTCCGCTGTGGTACTGCTAGTCCAACCAACTTCAGCAATCGAATCCCAACAGAGTAAAGTAGCTTCTCAGTAGCAGATACTGCCGGCTTTCGAAGCAATAAAAAGCTAATTTCCCTATTTGCACCTGCTGCTTATATACGCACCTGGCGGGGCGGCGCCAGCATTATGCAAATATCTCAATGCCAAGTTCATTGGCGTTTTAGTAGTATTCAAAGCAGATTGGTCTCTCTAAGCGAGTTCCCAATTCGTCGGTCACGACGTGACGTCGTAGTGACCGACTGAAAGGAAACTTAAAGGAGCTGTATGTAACATTGACTTCTAGCTGTTGAACTTGGTACTGCAGCCTAAATGTAAAATATGAGCAACGTTTTTATCCCTGCCCCCTTCTCGAGTTGCCATGACATCTGCTCATTTTTACGCTTGCAATGTTTTTGTTGTCTGGAATTTACAAACCCATTGTAGATTTATATAATTCAATCTGTGGCTCATTTCGGAGGTTGCATCCACTGGAGGTTGCATTTATGGGCCATTGCGGTCTCATTTAAAGGTGTCATAGTGTGACTTTTTCATGTTTAAGTGCTATAATTGGGTCCCCAGTGCTTCTATCAACCTAGAAAACTTGAAAAAGATCAACCCAGTAACTTTGTTTAGGTAAGCCATTCTTTGCAAGCATGCGATAAATTAGGTCATTCAGATTTCACCTGTTTTGTGAAGTAGGTAGCAAGGCCAATTACAGTACCGCCCCTAATCTGCACTATCCAACCACAGCACTGCCATTTTGCTCGAGAAGGACTTCTTTGCAAAACTAAAAGAGCCGTTTCCCAATTTTGGGGCGTCTTCAAGCTAAAATAGGTGTTAAAAATAATGATGTCTTATATGGCTTTCGTACTTATACTATACTTGTTTTACTCAGGCCTACAAAGTGGCAATTTAAACATGCTATAAATAATTATCTGTGGAGTATTTTGAGCTAAAACTTCACATACGCACTCTGGGGACACCAAATACTTATTTTACATCTTAAAAAAAATCTCATATACTAATACTACTTTAAGCAACTGTGGTTACTGGCAAACAAGCTGTTGAAATATTAACCTAAATAAAGACTAATGGGACTTTTCCGACAGAAAAGGTGGATTTCAAAAACAGAATAACTGACTATAGCATTGATTTAAAAAAAATGAGTTTTTAATCATTAACCCACATATAGCACACAGTTTATACACTCTCAGAAAGGATGTGTTAATTTTTTACACATCTTTGTGCGTTAAGCTTTTAACACATTATGTGTCTTTTGTGTTGATTTTGTGTTAAAATATAACAAAAGTTGTGTTAAAAGTAGCACAAAATGTGTTGTTTCAATAATAACACAGTGATGGGTGGATTTTGGGACAGAGCATTTAGTGTGTTGTCCCAGAAGCAACACTAATGTGTTGTTTTTAACACATTCGTTCTAAGAGTGTAGTTGTTTTCCATATCAGCTCACCCCTTAATTGTCCCACAATCATTAGTTATGATCTAACCGTTATTTCCTATGTTTTATGGGTTGAACTTGTGTTCTGTATATGAAACCACCTGACTAGGAGTGACAATAAGCAAGTCAACAGAACTGACAGAAGGAAATGAATAAAATGTGTTTCCAGGTATTACTGAGCCAAAATACTGCTGAACTACACACAAAGGTCAAAAGAAAAAATCGGGGACTCTTGCATGCATGCACACACACACACACACACACACACACACACACACACACACACACATGATTTAATCATTGTCACACACACACACAACTAAATTACATCTTGTGGTTCAGGTGCTAAAATGCTTTTTTAGACCAATTATGGAAACTATAGAGAGAGTGTCCGTGTTTCACTGAATGTATGACATGTTAGAGGATTCTATTTAAAATGGTTTAAAATGACATTTGCCTTTATTTATATGGAGAGAGACAACTACTCTGCAAACCCAGTTCAACCCAAGACTACATTTTAATGTATTTTCCATGTAAAAACAACAGTACGCCCCTTTCTGTAGCACTTAGAAAGTTGCTTTATTTCATTTTGGAATGTTTAAACATCCACCAGCAGTCAGAACACCGAAATAAGATTAATAAAGCCCAAACATGAGAAGAAAGAAGACCTAAGAAAAATAAACTTTAACCATCTCGAGGTCTGCAGATTTGTGCAGTGCTGTGTGGGGAATCATCTGTTAGTAAACGTGAACGTGCAGTCAGACAAGAGCTTAATAATTCCCCAGAAAGATTTTACAGCTCTCAACCCAACCAACAGAGACACTGTTCATTCAGACTGATGCGCTGATGTCCATCCTCACACATCCAAACACATAATGTAGACAGATGCACACATCCAGACTCAAATATTTACACACATATACAATAACACAAGGGGTTAGCTTCTGTAGTCTGATGAGACTGACATAGGCTGCTGTTAAATTAGTAGCGCTGAATAATTAGAGTCCTTCACTTCTCTTCTTATCTCTCACTCATCTGAATGAGAGATGGGTGGAGTTACAGTCAAAACCCAAATTCTCCTCTGTTTGTCCCTTTGCGAGCCTCCACCAAAGTGCTCCGCCTCTTTTTGGTTTAGGCCAATCTTTGGCCAGCTCCCAGGCGGTCTAGTACACTGGTTGTCTTTAAGAATGGGAATGAGTTTAAGTCTGTTGTGCCGTGTAGGGTATACGTATGCTAATTGGACGGTGAAAATGTCAAGATCATCCAGCCAATCACGAAGTAAAATAGGAAAACAGGATACACGACCAGAGCTTTCCTATTGGGCGGTTGACTGTCAACAAGAAATGCTGTGGAGGCTGTGGATGAAACATACAAACAAAAATGTTTACTTAGTTTCAGAAATGGAAATATACTATAGAATACTATTGTTTGCATATAAAGAGAGTGGGGTCAAACCTTATTAAAATTGTCTGATAATTGTCTAAAATTTACTGATGACAGATAACAAACTAAAAGACAGCGAGAGTGAGAGAAAGAGAGAGAGACAGCAGATAGAGAGAGAGAGAGAGAGAGAGAGAGAGAGAGAGAGAGCCTGTATTGCCACCTAATGGTGACCAAATGTAGTGCCACAAGGAGCTTGCTGGTTGAGAAATACAATTTATTTAAAAATAAATGTAGGTTTTATATACATCTGCCCAAATAACTTACCATTCCAGGAAAAATGGCCTTTGTTAAATTGTTAATTGCAAATATAAGAATGAGTTTCATTAGTCCTTACCAAAAGTTGACCAGCCAAATGAAGCAGTGACAACTATGAGACGGACAGCAAAACTGACGACACCTGAGCCACCCAGCAGAACAATGCGGCAAACAATCATGGCCACGGTGAGAGGTAAAATGCAGTACCCCAACACACACAGACTCTGGAAAAATGATCTATACAACCAAAATATAAATAAGACATAATAAGACGGTATGGTTTTAATAGTGCAGGACAACATTCATTAATTTGATATAGAGCCGTGTAGTTTGTAATCCTTAAAGCAATAAAAAGAATTTACTTTGTTTAGTCATCTGTTCCCTTTGAAATTTTCTAATGGATTTTTAAATGGGACATTTCACAATCAATTTTTAAGATGTCAAATAAATCTTTGATGTCCCCAGAGTATGTATGTTAAGTTTTAGCTCAAAATATCATATAATTTATCACTGCATGTTAAAATTGCCACTTTGTAGGTGTGAGCAAAAATGTGCGATTTTGGGTGTGTCCTTTAAAATGCAAATGAGCTGATCGCTGCACTAAATGGCAGTGCAGTGGTTGGATAGTGCAGATTAAGGGGCAGAATTATCCCCTTCTGACATCACAAGGGGAGCCAAATGTCAATGACCTATTTTTTTCCACATGCTTTCAGAGAATGGGTTGATCTTTTACACATTTTCTAGGTTGATAGAAGCACTGGGGACCCAATTATAATAGCACTTAAACATGAAAAAAGTTTGATTTTCATGATATGTCCCCTTTAAAGAAGACGTTTTCAATTTATGATTAATATAGTTTTGTGACTAAAGATTACATAAAAAAAGTTCAACTTATTTTACAACATTATAATTATTTATTTAACAAATCTCTTATGACTAGGTGCTTAATAAACTGAATAAGTAGTTTAGTCTTATATTGCACATTTATTTTTAACTGAACAGTTTTACAATTCAAGTTTGAGGTATGACTGCGTGCAAATTATGTTGTTGAACAAAATGTAAAAGCCTGCAACATAATTTATTTATCACACGACCATTTGAATTGAATTTGACCGTTTACTCACATAGTTCCTCCCAGGAGTTTAGAATTGAGGGTGATTATTACAGAACCAAACCAAATGATGACAAAGACTTCTGCAAACTGCGGCCTGCCATCTTCCTTGCTGTCAACTGACCCACCCTGGAGCATTCTAGAAATAACACAATATCTCATTATTAACAACAATCATTACCATTAGTACTGTCAGTATTAAATTAAACACTGATACTCACAAGGCCAGAGTGACACAGAGTAAGAGAGGTCCCCACAAATCCCCTAAAAAGCAGAAAACACATACCTCTCATTAAATTAGCATAAACATAACATGTGAATTCATTAGCATTTATAACTGATATGCAATCATAAATAGGTCATAGTTTATATGTAAATTGTGATTATTAGTAATGTGTTTTATGATTGATGAGCTGTGGATGAACTTACAGTCCCTGAGCAGCGCAGAACTTTTCTTGGGGTACATCACATGGACAAACTTCTGTCCAACGGCTCTCAAATCCCTCAGCTAAAACCCACAAAGCAAAGACAAAGTAAAAAAAAAACTAATCAAACTTTGAAACTTTTATTCTTCATGCTGGTCACACTTTGAGGGCATTCACAATGACAGTGATTACTCAGTTTAGGCAAAGGTATGGTTATAGGCCAGTGGCAGTTATCTTATAGTGTAAATATTGGCTGATTAATCCGCACTGTTTTCACTTATACTTACAATTGTGTCTTTGACAGGCTCATCCAGCGTTGAGGAGTCATTGTTAGAGTTCTGTGAACCCACTGGCACAGATATGTCCCCCTCTACTGGGATGTCCTCTGAGATTGAAATATCAGACAAACCTGCAAACTGTGACATAATAAATGGCTATTTAAAGCAGGTATGGCCAATCTGCCCCCTAAACATATTAGATGAAGTTCACATTCATCTAAATCAATAGGAGTCCTACACAACAGATGACAGGAACGTGTTTCTGACCAGAGGTTCTCCCTGACTGACCTGCTGTTCGTTTCGATTATGTGCATGAGACTTTAAGGGCTAAAATTATATTTTTGATATCCAGGAAGATTCTGATATCCAAGTAAATATATTACCACACAGTAAATGGTCAGATGAGAACAGTTTTCTACTCATTCTAGTAAGTTAACCATCATATGTTACAGAAGAATCCATTGTGAAGGGCTATCGTATATAGCTTCTATAAAATACACTTTAAAAACTAACGCAAATCACAGCATTTACTAAACTTTATGAGAGCGAGACAGGTCGAGAGAGACAGAGGGAGACAGAGCGTCGCTAACTTTAACATTGCCAATGTTCAGTGTTTACATAGTGTCACTGCACTGTCAGGAACACTTACGTGTTTCCCGTTTTAAAAAATGCCAATCTTGCGATGTGAACACCTCGGGTGAAAACCTTGTTTAAGGTTTTAAGTTAAATGTTTGAGAAAATGTTCGGCCGAGGTGAGAACAACCATCTGTCTTTACATGTATTTCAGCTACACCAGCAAAGTTTACTGACATATGTGTTTATTCTTAAGCCTTTAACCAACCACTCAAGATTTGTACACATATAGACAAAAACACAAACACGACGAGAAAGCTGACAGCGTGATTAAAAGATGTTTAAATGTTTTATAAGCGTGTTTTGGCTCTTACCAAAGGCTTGTTGGAATCGTCTACTTCCGCCATCTTTACACGGATACAGATACGTCATCAGACGTTCGACGTCAAAAACGCCAACATGCCACTAAGCAGATAATATTAACGTAAAAAAAAAAAAAAAAAAAAAAAAAGATAATATTAACGTAATTTTAAAAGAACAGAGCATAATAATAATAATAATAAGAATACTAATAAAAGTAAAAATAATAATAAGCAACATGTTTTATTATAAAAATATTTAAATAAAATTACAAAAAAGATTACAAATTAAGAGAGCATCAGATCTTAAATTTAAAATTTGTTAAGTTTGCATATTCATAGCCAGTAAGTTAACTAAGTGTAAAGATTTAAAGGTTAAACAGTTAATGAATGTATACCCTGTTATGTACTATTTTTAACTGCACTTCGAAATTATAATAATTTTGAATGACACATTTTAAAACTGATCTTAAAAGAGGAAGTTAGCAGTGATTGTAAAGATAATTTTGAACACTGTCAGTTTAAGACATAAAAAGTGTGAATCATAGAAATAGAAAAAGTGGATAGAATGGCAAGTACTCTGAACAGTTTAAACAAAGGCGAGGTTTAGTGGCCCGGATGTCTTTTGGTCAGACAGTTTATTGGTCTACATACTATCGCTCATGTTATAAATATTAACAGTATATATTACATTTGATTTCTTATCAAATGCTTTACAATCATAACATGGCTTTAACAAAAAGTAACAAAAAGCGTGATTACAAATGAATTTCTTTGCCACGTGGTACCTGTTACTTTTCTCCGCGCTGCTCAAATTGGTCTAATCACAGTCACTTGAGATTGTTTGATAAGCCCTTTTTATTTATCATTTGTAAATGTTGGTGAGGCATATCTGCATTTGCATGTCAGGTTAATATATTTTTACAATTAATACATTTAAATGATTACCCTCTTAAGGTTACAAATGACTGCAATAAGAAGAAAACAACCTTAGATTTTAATGCAGCTCAATAGAAGATTTGTCTTTTCGAGCCGCAATGCGCCCCCTTGAGGAAGAAAGCCTTGTGGCCCATACATAACAACAATACCTAGTAACGTTTGCCGCCCAATAATGTGGGAGTACTCAAAATGTGACCCTGCCCACGTTTGCCAATCGCTCCGCTTCCACAACAAGGAAAAGTATAGAAACACAAATACTTTTTCTTTCTTAATCGCTTCTATTCAAAATCTTTTACTCTGTCACTTTTCACAATCTGCTGAAATAGTAGCTATAGCAACGCCGCGCGCACACGGAAACATTCACCACTAGGGCGCTGGATTATTTTTTGCAACTGCACATCGTCCAATGTGTGAAATATGGGGAACTTTATCGAAACTGTTTGATCGCATTCGACTTGATACATATAACTGACGGATCAAAAGACAAGCCTGCCGTGGTTTGTGTAATTCGCCGATAACAAAAGGCCGGTCATCTTCATTGATCCGAGGGGGTCAGAATGGGGCATCCTCCGCTGGAGTTCAGCGACTGTTACTCCGATAGTCCGGATTTCAGAGAGAGATTAAAATGCTACGAAATCGAGATGGAAAGAACCAGCAAGTTCCTAAAAGATGTCATCAAGGACGGGAACAATGTCATCAACACGATTAAAGGTAAAACTGATCTTTTATAGCCCAGTGAAGATCTTCGCTGGGGGAAGTGGATGGAGGTCCCCGCCTTTGCAAAGACGAGCAAAGAAACGACATTCAGTAGATGACTGTGTTTTGACCAATAAAGTACTTGATACTTACTCTATTGCTAAAGCATTTTTGCTTAAGCTTTCACTTTTAAGTGGATTATACGCTTGAAAGGGGCGGGAGAGATCTGACAGATGGTGCGTATCTGTTGTATGACCCCCCTCTCTGAGAAGCTGGCAAGCTCTTGTATAATGCAGGGGCGGACTTGTCAAACCTTGATTTATTTATAGCATACATCTTTTATTTTCCAAATTAGTAGTATGGAATTGAACTGGACAGTTTAAAATAGCTTGATTGCATCAAGCAGATGGATAAAGGTGAAGAGAGGGCCGGCACTTCAGACACTATAGTCTGCTGAGATGCACGTTCCGCTGTCTGGCTGTCACTGTTGTATTGATTTTATAGAAGTGAAGACACTATAACACCCATAAAACCAATTTAAGATGGAGCCAGAGAAAGAGGGGGTAGCTCACAGTAAATCATGAGTCACACATATATATAAAGCAACAAACAGAGGTATAATGACTATGTTTGTCGTCCTTTTGCTATTTGGCTTTACTCTTGAGTGTTATGAAGAAACACAATAGAAATAGAGGGTTGCCAAGATGACAGTTCTGCTCGAGCATCATTGCTCCCCCGTGCAAATCTTAACCACTTAACCACAGAGCACTGCATTGTCATTGCGGACAATGTACTTTAAATACCTTTGAACCAAAGCATCTTCTTGATGCTGAGAAGGTGAACTCAAGGGAACAATATTATAGTAATTCTAGAAAAAAGGTAGTAATTTTAGTAGGATATCTCCCAGAGCGCTCGGTTTGTCCTCACTATCATTGACAGATGATTTCCTGACTGCTAATAAGAGTTTCCGCTGACTGTCAGTCAGTTTTTTCATTAACATATGGCATGGCACGGCTGGTCCTCAGTCAGCAATAATTTGATGATTTAGCTCAATTCTATCTCTTACTTTAAGGCTCATCGTGCTTCCTTCCCTAATTTCAGAGGAAGTCATAACAAGACAATTTTTCTAAGAAACACTGGAAAGATAACCGCTTCTAATTTCACAGACCACAGGCCACGCTCCATACCTCAGAGTGCATTCCCAAAAGCAGAATGCAGTGCCATTAGGACAGATTTTCTTACGGATTGGTGTGGCGCATGTGTTGAGACGGGCTGTAATTTGATGACTGCAGTCTGCAATAAGATACTTCCATTAGTGCCACACTTCAGTCCGGGAATGCACGCAGGGATGTCTGGCAAAGTCACCTTAAGGAGTCACTGGAAGACAGGCTGCAATGTCTGATCTCATCCTATGTATTCTCTCCAGTAAGCTGCTGTATTTGAACTGGTTTAAAGTCACATGACCTGACTCAGTAGTTTTCATATGCCAGCTTCCTGTGGTTATGTTGTTTTGCACGTGAGGAATATCGTTGGTGCGTGTGGATATGAAACCTTACGCAGGAAGTTGAGAATTTCCTTTTCTGTAACGATGAGGAACCTCTTTAAAAATGTATTGCTACTGTTGTGACTAAACAGTGGATTTCAATAAGACTCTCAGGGTCATAAAAGTCTTTTTATTCCGTTATTTTGTTGCTGAAATATTACGTTTTTAAAGTAACATAAAGCTGTTGTACATATATAAAATGTTAATTATATAAATAAATCAAGTTTCCAAACATGTGTGTAAGATCCACTAATCTCAACACGTTTTTCTGGCACCTCCTGTCACATTTTAATAAAGAAAATCTGCTAATGTGCACCAACTGGTTCTTCAGGCCAGTTCTTTTCTACCAGGATGTGGTAGTTTTGGTTTAGTAGTTATAACCTGAATGCTGTGACTCATACTCAAACATAGCATCATGGATACCACCTTGCATTTGTGTACACCTGTTACTTCCTATGTTCGGCAGAATAAAATTGCTCAGTTGCCACTTATTGTAGTTGTGTATGTGTGTGTTTGCGAGTGGGTTGAACAGGGCGAGTTTTGTGTCTGGTTTAGAGTGTAGTCGGTCATGCCAGCTCCTCATGCTTTAGACAAACCAACTCTTTGTGCCCTTTGCATCAGAGGGGCAGAATTATTTAAGCCATGTCTGCTTCTGTTAGCAGCACCACTCGCTTAGAGAGCAGACAGGCCTATGGCACAGATCTCTGTCAGAGAGAGGTACAGCGATAAATGACCTTCATTAAGTAGCCATTGATCATTGGGGGTATAATGTGTCAAAGAAAGGTTTTTTGTATGAAAAGTATTTTTATGAACCTAATCTTGTACATTTTTAAAGCTTTTGTTTATTTTTTCCCACAATTTTTCTTTCTTTCTTTATTTTTTAATTGTGCAGTTTATTCTTAAAATCATGCAGTGATAAAAATTATTAATTTTTTATATTATCTTATGTAACCCAGTGTGTAAAAAACCTTAAAGCCTATAGATTTCTTTCTACATAAAATTATTTTACATAACGTAATTAATATTCTCTAAAAATATAACATTGAGATGGCCATGTCAAAAATGACTGAAACCAAATTTTAACCAAAAAATAAAAACTCACCCTTAAGTTGTTCCAAACCTGTATAAATTTCTTTGTTCAACTAAACACATAGAAAGAAATTTGTATTCAAGCAGGTAACAGGAGCACCATTGGCTTTCATAGTAGGAAAACAAAATACTAGTCAATGGTGCAAAAACGGTTTGGTTACAAACATTGCTCAAAATATCTTCCTTAGTGTTCAGCAGAACAAAGAAATGTTACAGGTTTGCAACAACGTGAGGGTGAGTAAATGATGGAGTATTAGTTTTTGAGTGAACCTTTAAACAAGAGGAATGAAATTACAGACATTAAAGGTGCCATAGAGTAAAAAACTGTATTCACCTTAGGCATAAATTAATAATAAGAGTTCGGTATGGTAATCACATATCGTGAGCCTCAAACACAATTGTTTCCTCGTTCTTATGTAAACCTTGTGATAATTTTTGCACTTAATCAAGTAAATTCTATGCAGGGCTCCAGACTAACTTTTTTCACTAGGAGCACAGTGGCCCCCAATGAAAATTTTAGGGGCGCAACCAGAAAATTAGGGGCACACACTGTAAATCAACATGCTAACCAAATATTCACATTTCTACTAATTTCCACTAGGGCTGGGCAAAAAAATCGATTTTTCGATTAATCGTTTTATTATACGTGGTCGATTCAGAATCGATTCTCAAAGAGCAGAATCGATTTTTTTCCCCCCATATTTTTTCCTGCAAACAATGAACGTAAGATTAACGTTAATCAAATTACTAGTCTTCTTCACTAGATGTCACCCTCTTTTTTGCCTTGCACGATGTTACCAAGGAGCCTGTCATTCTTTCATTCAGTGCTTAAAATGGTGGTTTTAGGTGCTTCATCGACATTGATGCCCCCTTAACATAAAAAGTAAGAGGTATGGAAGCATCCCGAGAACCGGAATCGAAAATTGAATCGAGAATCGGAATCGAATCTAATCGATTTGATAGCTTGTGAATCGAAATTGAATCAATCTGGAACATCTGAATCGATACCCAGCCCTAATTTCCACTGTATTACTAATAAATACTTGGTGATAGATGCAGAAATTACAATGTGCTGTTTCAAATTCAGTGTCACATTTTATTGTGCACTTTTAGAAATAAGGTCAAATTTACTGGTTGCACATGTGCGACTGGATGTAAAATTTAGTGGCACACTCTCAAATTTTAGGGGCAAAATGCCACCATTTGGAGGCAGTCTGGAGCCCTGCTATGTAGATGTCAAAGAACAATTTAACTTAGTGTTTAAATGCATGCTTTGCCACCTTTAAATGAACACCTGTTTTACACAAACTTACCTAAAATTCACACAAAACATGTGAAAACATGTTCAGTATTATGTACAATGAATGACAAGCCTGTCTGGTAGATTGGGGAACTGCCATTGCAAGTACACATGGTAACTCAACTCGCATGCCTCTTCTCCTTCGTTGGATAACTCCTCTCCCGGGGCATCATGGGATAGTGAAGTGACCATCATATGCACACTGCAAAATCTAACCGGAAGTAGTAGGTCATCCGGGTACTTTTCACATACTGTTTTTCGAATACTATGTATTCTGACATACTACTCGCCTCGCCTACTGCTTTTTGCGTACTATATAGTATGAAGTAGGCGGTTTCGAACGCAGCAATGGTCTTGGTTTACAATCACAGTGTCAGTTAGACTTGAAGGAATGAAATAAGATGAAGTAAGTTATTAATTTATTAGTAGGGCACTATGATTTCTGCGATGCGGAAACAAATGCGCGAAAACATTTTCCTTTTGTGTAATGATGTAACCACCAGCAGACCAAATAGACAGTACTGTTTTTATTTCAACGTCCGCCTTCCGCCCACACGTCTGCACAGCTTTAAAATTATATTTACAGGACATTCACAAATTCAGGAAAGCTGTGGAAAAATAGCAGATCCACAACTGCAGTGAATATACTGTACGAGTGTGCGACAGTCTGTTCCCACAGCAACGCAACACTCTTGACATCTATTTAATCAGCGTCTATAGACCGTTTCAGCAGTAACAACATAAACAAGCCGCTGTCGCGGTCCGCACCTAACTTCCGGTAAACTCCGCTAATAATAAATAACAACAAATTCTTTAAACATAGTTTATTTATATAACAAGCAAACAAAACAACACATAGATTACCTAGGAAACCAAAATTTTTTTAATTTTCGACGAGGCATTTGTTCAAGAGATCAGTTTAGCAACTTGTCAGACCATTAAAAAACGAAACCGGAAGTAAGGTTCGGATCCAGACGTGTATCGCGTGCGTCCGATGAAACCATCTATAGCTTGTATATGTAAAACACACTACGTTTTCTTTCTTATCAGTATATTAGAACTTAAAACAGTCTGTCTTGGGTCTTAAAGTGACAGTAGCCTGCTGCTTTCTGTGTCAGAAGTGTTCATTTCATAACAAATATATTTACATTTAATAAAGATGCCTGAAAAGCAAAACAAGATTTTAAAATTTGTATTTGTCATGTTCTGAATAAAAAGTAGTTTAAAACCATAATTAACTGTCTGGTTTTTACTTTAACTTTCATTCAGGAGCAAAAATCTGCCTTTAAATTTGACCAAAATAAAGATTTGTCATGTGTCATGATAATTATCGATATCGACTGATATGGAAAACATTTTTCGTGATAATTTTTTTTTGCCATATTATTGCCCAGCCCTGCTGAGAGAGAGCACACTGGCAGTACAATGTTTTGGATGAAAATTGTGTGTTAAATTAGCCAGATGCTGTGGCCTGGCCTGAGACATAAATCCATCCCCACCGATCTCCAAATATTTGATATAACTCAGTATTTGAGGTTCAGTAATTAATGGTTGGATTCAAAGCTTGTTTGTGCTTGAATTTCCTGGCTATGGTTGCCTTTCTGCAAACCGTGAGTCTATAGAGGGTTTTATGGGGTCCAGTTAAAGATCCTTTGTCTTGGATGAGTTACTGGTTTCCTTGTTGTAAAGCCTAACATCTGATTGTTATTTTTGTTTTTGGTGTTGTTTTCAGAATACTCACTAGCTCTGCAGAAGTTCTCTTTTACCCTTCAGTCATTCCAGTTTGATTTCATCGGTGACACTCTGACAGATGATGAGATGAACATTGGTAAGTCTGAATCTTATTGATCTAAACATCATCATCAGGTCTTAACCCGATTGGAGTTTTGCACGTTTGACAGTTTAAGACACGATTGCTGCTTTATTGCCATCTTTATTTCACTGTGTGCAGGCTTGCGTTGGTGTTTGAATGTGCTTGAGTGTTTGAATCTTTGTCTTTTGGCTGCAGCTTTGCATATTTGTCCATGCATTTGCATTTTTCGTGGCTAGTATTTGTGGTTCATGTGACCATTTTTTTCTCTTCACAGCTGAATCTTTTCGTGAGTTTGCTGGTTTGCTGCAGGACGTGGAAGAGGGACGAATGATGCTGGTTGGTGAAATCCAGTTCTTCCTTATCAAAAAACAACTGTCAATCGTAATCTAATATGCAGATAACTCGGAAAACCACCAGTGTTTTTCAGTATTTTACTATTTTATTACCTCAATTTAGACAAATTAATTCATCCCTATCTTTTTTCAATGTGTGCACTTTTAATCTTTGTACAGTGCATGGTGACTGTGTCATCATTTAGCCTAGCCCCATTCATTCCTTTAGGATCCAAACAGGTATGAATTTAGAAGCCACCAAACACTTCCATATTTTCCCTATTTAAAGACTCTTACATGAGTAGTTACACGAGTAAGTATGGTGGCACAAAATACAGCTTTTGTTTGGAGCTATAGGAATGAATGGGGCTAGGCTAAATGCTAACACATTCACGAAGCGCTGTACAAGATTGAAAAGTGCATGCATTGAAAAAAGATAGGTATGTATAAATTCATCGAAGTTGAGGTAAGAACATAGTAAAATATTGAAAAATGGTGGTGATTTCCTTTTAACTTCTCAAATATATCAATCATTAACAGTCCGCAAGTCTAAACTCCCCAGGCTGTGGACAAGTAAAACATGTTTTAGTTCACTTTATTGAGATGTTTATGTCGTAAAACCCAGTTATTGGATTTATTAACTCACAAATTTGAGTGTGAGCTTGTAATATAGAATTCTTAAAGCACAGACCTGATAAACACCCTTAAATTACCTTGAAATTGTTTCTAAGTAGTATCATCTAATGTACAAAGCATTCCTGTACAACTGGAAACTCCAGATTCAGAAAATAATTCATTCTTCTTCCTTTAGATTGCAAACTATGTTAAAGTAATGATATTTTGAAATGAATAGTCATGCACACTCAATGGTTTTCTTGTATATTGTTTTATATAGGACTTACGCACTTACTTTATTTTACAGTACACTCCCATATTCATGTAGGTACTATGTACTTTGTAACTGTAATTGTGTAAATGTGTTCCTGTAGCTCAGGGGTGACCAACCCTGTTCCTGGAGATCTACCCTCCTGCATATTTTAGTACCAACCCAGCTTAAACACACCTGACTCAATTTTTTAGGTAGCCCTGAAATGCTTGATTGCCAGGTTCAGGTGTGTTTGATTGGGGTTTAGCTGAACTCTGCAGTAGATCTCCAGGAACAGGGTTGGTCACCACTGAGTTCCCAGGGAACACACATACTGTGTTTGGATAGATTTAATGAAAGTCGCTTTGGATAAATGTGTGTGCCAAATGCATAGATGCAAATGTATTTACTACTTACCAGTCCTTAACCTAAACCTAACCCATGAGGTGCATGTAGTTAGTTGTCAGTATTTTTGTTGGGTGAGGACAAAGTAAGTGCATCCATACAATAAAGTACCACCTACCCATAATGGTTTATTCACCTAATCCTGTGTAGTTTTGTGTGTTATACTGTATGTGTTAAATTGTATGTGTTTTTCTTTGTTAGATGCCAAAGACATATTTTAGACTATCATCTATCTGTCTATCTATATTTTAATCAAGTGAAGTGCATGACCAGAATTAGTGCAAAATAGGTAAAGTTCTTTATCATAATGCAATTTGCTTTAAACCAATCAAATTAATCTCTATCTTCACAATCCATATATTTACACGGTTAATAAAGTGTCTGACTCAGTCTTGTATTCTGGCCCCTTCTGTTATGTCACCCAGCAGGATGCCAAATTGCCGTATGCTTCATCGTGACAGCTCATGACCTCTTACCCCCATGTGTTGAATAAAAGCAGGAGCAATATTTTCTATTGCAGATACACGCATCTCAATTTCTGTCTCACTTTTCTGTTTTACTTGCAGGTCCAAAATGCATGTGACTTGCTTATCAAACCTCTGGAAAAGTTTCGGAAAGATCAGATTGGAGTCACAAAAGTAGGTTACACAAACACCTACGTTTACAAGTGATTTACAGGGGGCAAATCCATAAACGCAATGGATTTTCTACTGTACAAACTGTATATTTTATTCCCCTAACCTACCCCAGTCCCTAATCCTAATGTCAGAAAAACCTGTTGGCAGGTCTTTAATCTATGAAAAATTACCATTAATTATGTTTTTAAAGCCGTGTAGTTTCCCCGTAAACCATGTTTATAGCATAGTAAACATGTCATTATACACTATTCATGTCCTCATAAACCACATATGCCACACACACAATAAAGTGAGTTATAACAGTATGACCAGCCAATGTTTTAGTACGTGTAAAGTACACACACATCACATGAGTACATCTGGAGGGCACAAGATAAAAACTTCTCCCTTATGTTTCAAAACACTATTGACCTGATCACAATTTTTAATAAAATTCCTTTTTCATAGAGCAATAGCATAGAGCTATAAGTTTTATGTGGATAACAGATGTGGCCCAGATTTTTGGTATTGGAAAAAAGTGAAATGTTTGAAAATCATAAATTATCTCTGGATTTGGATTGCTAACTCGGTTGCCTGAGTAAATGTGAGAAGTGTCTGAGATGTTGTAAAGATCGAATATAAAACTCTGGATGAAATATGTAAAATAACTACAGTTTTTTTATCAGAAGACTTTAGCAACACTCTCCATTGTTTTACATAACCTATTTGCAGTCTAGAAACAGTTGAGAAGTAAAGATATATAAGAGATCTGCTTTTTGGTGGCATGTGCGAACACTCTCATTTCCTTAACTACTTCCTGTCTGACTCAGAGCAAAGTTGACAACACACCATAGTACCTGCTGTAAAGAAAAAAAATCTTGCTTATGGCATTGTTAATTGTCTCTAGACACGTCAGCAAGCATTGTTTTTCTATTCAAAACAAGTCTATGAGTGTGCCCTTACTTTAGGATTTTCACACAAGCACAAATACATGCCCACTGAAATAATAGTGTTATAAAAGTGAGCAATTGCAAATAGTTTTATTTGTGGTGTCATGTGAATGTGCATTAATTTAAGATTTAAATTTTACATTATTGGAAAAACTATTAATTTATCAGAGAATAAGGAAGAAGTACAGGGTTATCATGGTTATTGAAGGAAATAATGACACATGGAAAGTTTCAAAATTCCAAATACTTTTATATTGTTGGACTCTCTCCACGCCAACATGCTTCAGCTAACATTACTGGCCTTTTAGTTCCATTTCAGCAGCTTTTTATTTTGGCCAAAGATTGTTGGTTGTAAGGAATCAGTTACACTTCTAAAAACATTTATATGGCCTGTTTTTATTAAGAATTGTTTTCAGCCAACAAGAAAGTTTTTAGGTTCACCTCACCCTATTCAGATTGCTGACAGCTCTTTTAAATCAGTTAATGTTGTATGTGTGTGTTTCAGGACAAAAGGAAGAAGTTTGAGAAGGAGAGTGAGAGGTATTACTCTCAGCTGGACAAACATGTGAATATGTCCTCCAAGAAAAAAGAGACGCAGCTACAGGAGGTAAAGATAAAGCCAAACAGATTATCAAGAGCGGGTGATTCTCTGAATTGGGTGCCTTTTGGGTCATACTTTTTTTAAAATATATACCTTAAATAGTTATATTTTTGATCATTTCATGTGATAGTGGATTAGTCAAACCTTTAAGAAAATACATTTTCCCACCTCAGGCATGAAATTCTAATCAATACTGAGTGTTTTTTTCCACTTGGACTTGGACCCTGTTTAAATATGATTTAAAAAGATTTTCAAGTAAATTCTTGTAGAAGCTTTTCAATGAGATGTCCCTTGTTTGATATCATTTATTGCATGTATAATTTTTTTTAATGCTCACCATTTGAATACCAAATCAGGTCATGAAAACTGTATCTAACATTGGTCTTCATATCTTATCACAAAATATGCGTTAACATTAGAATTTAATCAGGCTTTCATATTTTTTCAGACTGTCCTGTACATTCTGCACACAGCAAAACAAACTTTGACCTAATTTGTCGTTTTATCACCAAAATATTAATAAAAACTATCAAATAACAGGGTTGAACTCAGCATAACGGGGTTGAAAATGATAACAGGGTTGAAGTGATGATCATCATTTAATATAGCATGGATTTCTTACCTGTAAAATTAATGATATCACATTCAATAAAATTGTATTTGATTAAAGTTGGCAAAAACAAACAAACATTTTAATAAGTATTTAACATTAAATCAAAAGAATTAAGGATTAATTGATCAAAAACATCAATCGATCTTTCAATTTGGTTTTATTGAACATAAAATACAATAATCGATTATTTCTAACAGGTCACATAACAATATAACAAGTCTACAATTGAGTACTCTACTAAAAAGTGTCAAATTTTCAACCCCGTCACAACGATTCAACCCTGTTATAATAAAAATGTGACGGGGTTGAATGTGACGGGGTTGAAGTTTTTGCCTTACAGTAGCTGTAACTCCGTACTTAACTAAGACAGTAGCATCACATGGCATTTAGGAAATCATACAAGTTTAATGTTTTGCAAAACTATTATTTAATTTTTCTTAAACCGTTTTTTACTATCATTTAGTAATACAACAGAGTTGAAATGTTGAGCCTGACAATCTTAATCTGACAGTGAAAAACATGAAATAAATGTAAGAAAAGATTCTGACACTTGCCTTTCTTTGCAGCATGTTCTTCAAGAGACTTGTGTGATATCACTTTCTGGGTGTGATGCCACAGGGATTGATCCGTTATTTTTATAGGGGGGTAAATAGTATGGCGTGACGGGGTTGAAAACAAACTGGAGGACGTGTATAAATATTGCAATTTCATATATAATTAATGCATTTTTATATACATATGTATAGTTTAGTTAAAGTAAACCCACGTATGATTAAATTAGCAGTAACTATTTTGCATTAATTGCAGTTTTTATTTGTTTGATATTCAATGAAAATGTAATGATGGTTAGTGGGGACATGCAAGTATGCTTGTTGTCTACTACTTCGGCAACCCATATCTATAAATTAAAATAAAATAAAAGCATTTTTTGTTGCATTATAATGCAAAGGCACCTGGTTCTATTAATTGATTGCGTTAAAATGCATTTTGTGATTTCCTTTAATTAAAAATCTTTGAAGTAAGTTTGGGGGACTTAAAGGGCACCCAATTCAGAGAATCACCCGAGCACTGTAATTCATTACAGAAACAGTCAGTCTGGGTCACACTTGAGCGAAATTATTTCCTTTAAAACTTTTAAGATTTAATTTTAATCTTAGCTTAGCTTAGCTTAGCTTAGCTTATAGTTCAATACTTACATTTAATTTGTAGGATTGGGAAGAAAAAAGTGTCCAGCCAGCAAACATAGGAACTCATTTAAATGTGTGATGTGGGTTTTTAGCGGCATCTAGGGGTGAAATTGTGAATTGCAACCAACTTCAATTTCGAAACGCAAAGAAAAGCTACGGTAGCTGCGACAGGACAAATGTATCATGGTCTGAGACAACGTAGGGACGACACACGCTCTGTAGAACAGTTTGTTCACTTAGACCTACTGTAAAAACATGATGGCGACTTCCATGTTAGGAGACCTCCCGGTGTACATAGATAAAAACAGCTCATTTTAAGGTAATAAAATAATACAGTTCATTATGTAACCACTTATACACCACTGATAATATAGTTATGTATATTATATTGCATTTCTGTCAAGAGATTCTTCTAAAAGTCCCACAGTGCACCTTATGCGTTACAAAAAGTTAGTTAAAGGGACACTTCACCCATTTGCATTAAGGTTTGTATCGTTAGAACCCCAGTCATGTTTTTGAATGGTCGTGCATCATTTCCTCAGTTGCTGCTGAGACAGGAGACATACAGACTTCCTTCTTTCAATGATGTAAAATCATCATTTAGTTCTGAAAATAGTTTTTTTTTTTAAATTTTGTGTACATATTTCCTGTAGTTTCTGCATCTTAAAAAAAGAGTGAAAAATAAATATGGATGGACATTAAAACTTTGATAAAACAACAAAGCTGGCGATGGTGGCCTAAGACTTTTGCACAGTCCTGTATGTGTATGCATCCTTATGTATGTTTGTTTGTTTGTGTGCTTGTAGGCAGATGAACAGCTGGATAAGGAGCGTCAAGCATTTTATGAGTCATCTGTTGAATATGTCTACCAGATCCAACAGGTTGAAGACAGGAAGAAGTTTGATGTTGTGGAGCCTGTGCGTATGAACTTTCTTTTTCCTCACTCTGCACAGTTCTGTTTCAGTATATTGTATGTGTGTTGTAGTAACAGATGGTTTATTGTGTGTATATAAGGAGGCACGAAAAGGTGCACAGATGAAACCACGACAGTAGCAAACATACATATATTAAAGGTGCTCTCCGTAAGTTGAGAAATTTCTAACCGTTACTGACACCAGTGGCCGTTATAGAAACTGCAGCCAGTCTCATGCTCGTTCTCGGTGGGCACACTCGTACGAGCACGACCACAACAACCAGAGTTGCCGTAGCAACCACAGACAGCTCATTGAGATTCACCAGCATGTTTACAAATGTAAGAAAAGTTACAGTACTGTAAGGTTATTGTTTGACAAACCATATTTTAGCTAAATGTTGCAGTGCTACTTTATATTTTCAACAGAAGTCTACTTCTAAAAGTTTTGTAACACGACACTATAAAACACACTCCCGACACTCACAATCTTAATGCACTCGTTCTCTGAATAAAGATAATTCATATAAGAAAGTAACTTTTGAAATGGTCCTGTGCTACATGCTATCGTTAGCATTACACCACAAAATAAATGCTGTCGTTAGCATTACACCACAAAAACAATAACATAATATATTACAGATGTCCTGTAACTATGTCTTACGTTTGCAGTAAAAAGGAAACCTGCTCAAGGTCTGTTTTCATACCCAGCGCTGACCGGAGCTCCCTCCAAGAATAAAATGCCAATCCGATGTTTACTCTTGTCTTTTCCCCGACGCCGGTCACGCACTATTTTGGCCGCACTAGATAAGGATTTTTTTTAAACTTACGAGGAGTTTCCGTGAGTGTCTGGATTGTGCTGGAAGTTGGTAGCTTCTTTCCGTCTACAGAGTCCATTTGAAACATGCTAGTGATTGCCGCTGTTTACTAATGACGGCCGTACCCGTCTATATGGAACGCCCAGGTAGACGAGCACGCGCATGACGTCACATTTTCTATTTCGCGCCAATTCGGACCCGACTTCTCCACACAGAAAAGAGCCTACAGGCTGATAGAGACAACCGTGGAGGACACTCAAGGTGTCATTCTTTCTATTACATTATGATTGCCTCATAAATATACAAATGAAAACTCTATCTTAAAGATTTTTTTAAGTAATAACTTACATTCAGCCCCTTTAACGTTGACCGAAAAATGCACAAGTTTTGATTAAAGAGGTGTGTGTCCATCTGTGTGATTGACAGGTATTGGCATTTCTGCAGAGCATCCTAACTCTGAACAATCTGACGGTGGAGATGACACAGGACTTCCTACCTTATAAACAGGAGCTTCAGCTCAGCCTACAGAACGTGAGAACTTAACCAATCAATATTCACCCATCAGTTCTGTCACAGGCAGCATGAACCTGACCCTGTCAAGGTTTTGCTCTTTTACTTTGTTATGCACTCTTTAGTTTAAAACTTTATTCACTTAAATTACGTCAATATCAAAAAATGGACAACATTCTGTTACTATAAATCAATAGCAATTAATTCTGTCATAATGATTTTATGCAACAAAGGTTTATTGTAATGGCTCCTACTTTATTCTTCCTTTTTAAAGTTATTTCCCATTTAGCGATTATTAGGAAGGACGATGTAGTACAGACGAAAAGTGATGAGAGGACAAATGGAAATTAGATAGGAAAAGTGATTTGAGCCAGGATTTAAGCCCTGCCCACAATTTTATGACCCCAGGATGGTTCCCCTTGTATTTGTACTTTTTGATTGATCAGTTTTGTTGTTGTAGACTCGTAACCACTTTGAGAGCACCAGAGAGGAAATGGAAGAGCTTATGAAGAGGATGAAACAATCATCGCAGATGTGTATTAGACACGGCCAGCAGTCCACTATAGAAGGATACCTCTATGTTCATGAGAAATGTGAGTGCTTTCTCACTTCTCCAACCCAATGCTTGTTGATTCCAAAGACATCATTTTGACTCGTCCCATTTGACTCATGTGTTAAATAACAGGAACACATCCAAGTGAATGGTTTAACTTTTGTAGTTAAAATTATAGAGTTAAACGACCCATATTACGCAAAACATAATGGACATAAATGTGTGTTGGCACTGGCAGTGTCTGAACACAACCACCCTGCAATGAAAAAAAATCCCCCCACTCTTTTGTTATACCAAAGCAGTGTCATTAGACATGCTGTTTTGATTCTCTTGTTAATGTGACGTCACACAATCAACGCTCCACCCATGGCCATTGACTGACTGGTTAACTTTACCCAAAAGCTTTTCTAAATGTGTTTGATAGCACATTTTAGCTAAAGATACTATTGTCCCAGATTGTATTCACAGCAATCAGATCTACTTTTAACCAAAAGCATTTAAAGGTACACATGCACCCACCCAAATAGTGGCTTTTTGACATGCTATAACAAATCTGTGGGGTATTTTGAGGTAAAACTTCACAGACATATTCTAGACACACCTGAGACTTGTATAAAGAAATCTTGTAATAATTGGCATAATATTGGCCCTTTAATATTAGATATAACTTCTTAGAAAGTAAGATTGGTTAGTGTTTTTACCTTATCTACAAACAAGACAAATCATGTGTCATGATAGTGAATAAAAGACTAAAATCATCAAAGCTTGTTATATCTACTGAATAAAGTGAAAATGGCATTTCTCTCTTTCTCTATAGGGGCTTTGGGTGTTACCTGGGTGAAGTATTATTGTAAATACTTCAAGGACAACAAAACATTCGTAATGGTGCCGATGGAGCAAAAACCAGGAGCGAAACAGGTGCAACATTATTAAAGTGTATAAAATGACACCTATTAATTCCCCTTTTTACTTACATTTCCTCTCTTTCAGACCACATGTCAGCTAACACTGAAGTCATGCATACGCCGCAAAGCAGATTCTATCGATAAACGCTTCTGTTTTGACATTGAGACAATCGAAAGGTGAAAATCAACATTAGGCCTTTCTGTCCATAATTATTTTTCATTATTAATTTGAATTTGTTCATGTTATATTATTATAAAATGAATTATAATACAATTATTATTGTTAAAGTAAATAAAAGCAGCGTAAAAGATGGTGTGAGTGATCAGAATAGCAGAAAAAAGTATACAGTATGTAGTAGTTAACAAAATTACAGAATAAAGGAAACCCATAATATTACATATGATATAAAATGATGTGCCTGTTAGCCTAGCCAATTTTGTTAGCTCATATTCAGGTCTGTATGCTAACAGCAGGTATTGGTTATTCAAAGTTGCAGTTCATTTTCATATTTCTGCATTTCTACAGGTGCTCCCCCGTCCTGATCCAAGCTATTTCTGAGGTCAGTAGGAAGCAGTGGATGGAGGCCATGGATGGAAAGGAACCAGTGAGTTTAACAGACATCTCAGGATTCAAGATACTGTTTACTGGTTTCTGTCAGAATACTGATGCTTTATCGTGTACTGAGATGTTTCTGTTTGTTTCAGATTTATCATTCTCCAATTCAAAAGCAGGCAGAAAGTGAGTACAGCTTCCCTTTGGATATTGATGACAATATGTTTCATATTAGAAACTACTGGTATTTATTTTCATAAAATAAACAGCAATTATACTTTATTATTTATTATGTATTTACAGCTTAGTTGTGCTCATTTCATTGCTATGTAAAGGTGCAATAAACCATTTTAGGCAATCTCTGTGCAAGACCCTACATATGTCAGCCAACCCCAGTGTGCAAAAAATTGACAATATCTTTTTTTAATCCACAATTTTCAAGATTTAAGTAATGTGGAGTGATGGTATTGGATGGTAATACCTGATTAAAAGTTATTCCTGTGATAATAATTTTTTTATGTCTTAAAATAGCTTTATTATAAGTCCAAGTTCTTGTCTCATTTAGTATACGCGGCTCTATGAAAATGTGAATTATTCCCTGCCTCCACTTACTTGCCCCCCCAGACCATAGATATATATATGTATATAGACGCCGCATTCGCCAGTTCTAGACACGTAGCTGCTGATTTCACAGTGCATTCGTGAGTTGCGCTTTTACAGCGCATATTTTATCGGCGCTGACGTTAACAGGTTTGAGCATTCACACTGCACATGTGAGCAACACGTGCTCGTGTCACAGAAATAAAGCTGAAGCTGCAGTGTTGAAATCGTTTCCACGCCCATGCGGCATAAATTTCTATGGGTGGGACCGAATGATCCACTCGTTCAACTGTGTTGACGTGATAGGTTGCATGTTTGTGATGTAGGGAACCGAGGCAATTTCAAATTTTGGGATTGAGATGACGGCAATTTTATTGAGAATTATTCAGCAATGACGTATACATCGTTTGTCTTGAAGCACATTTCACGAGTTTGCATTAACTCTTTTCCCGCCATTGACGAGTTATCTGGTCAATTAACAGAAAACATTCCTTGCCAATGACGCTTTCCTGGCGAGTTTTTATGGTAATCTGTAATTCTGATATTATCCACTAGATGGCCAATAAATTACCGAATTTATAAAAAACTGAAGTAAAAACTAATTTAACATCATTTTAAACTCTGTGTATATTTGATAATAATTCTGAATCTGATCTTTACAAAAATTCCTTTACAAAAATGCAATTATCTTAGCTTTTTGCTTAAAATTTTGTATTTTTGAAGAAATCTACCCATATTTAACCCTAGAGAACCCAAAAAGATTTTGGGTAGCAACAATTAACAGCGGTCAAATTTGACCCCATGGGTTCTCCAAGGTTAAAGGAATAGTCTACTCATTTTCAATATTAAAATATGTTATTACCTTAACTAAGAACTGTTGAATCATCCCTTTATCATCTGTGTGTGTGCACGTAAGCGCTGGAGCGCGCTGCGATGCTACGATAGCATTTAGCTTAGCCCCATTCATTCAATGGTACCATTTAGAGATAAAGTTAGAAGTGACCAAACACATCAACGTTTTTCCTATTTAAGACGAGTAGTTATACGAGCAAGTTTGGTGGTACAAAATAAAACGTAGCGCTTTTCTAAGCGGATTTAAAAGAGGAACTATATTTTATGGCGTAATAGCACTTTTGGGAGTACTTCGACTCACCTGAAAAGTCCGCTCCCCTTCTCACTCTCATAATGGGAGAGGGAGGGTGTTACTGCGCCAAGTCGAAGTACTCCCAAAGTGCTATTACGCCATAAAATATAGTTTTATGCGCTTACGTGCACACACACAGATGATAGAGGGATGATTCAACAGTTCTTAGTTAAGGTAATAACATATTTTAATATTGAAAATGAGTAGACTATTCCTTTAAGAGGTTATAAAAAGAGATATATTTGTATGTTTATATATTTATAGAAGAAAACATTTCTGAAAGGCATTTTGTGAAACTTTTGTGAAAATCACAAAAAATGCTTGCGGGGAATGAGTTAACATGTAATCAATAGGGTAATGAGATAAAGCATATTTGGGGTG
The DNA here is from genome assembly GCF_030506205.2 of Paramisgurnus dabryanus. NCBI lineage: Eukaryota > Metazoa > Chordata > Actinopteri > Cypriniformes > Cobitidae > Paramisgurnus > Paramisgurnus dabryanus. The sequence goes on from NC_133341.1 coordinate 15,890,953, forward strand.
CTGTCCAACGGGAGCACAATATTAGGGCAAAATATTAGCCCAAACCCAGAGTACTTCCCCTCTTTAACTGGGATAGATGTACAAGCAGAGAGTTAGGTGATGGGGTGGAAGAGGGAAGCTGCAAAAACGGTCACGGGACGGAGGTGAGGGACGGCCATATATAGAGACCTCTCCTTGACTAGTTGGATTACATGACCATGCTCCTCCCGAACTTAGTTAAAGGCGGGGTGCGTGATTTGAAAAACACTTTGGAAAAGGGAGTCGGGCCGACTACCAAAACGCACTTGTAGCCAGTGAGCAGTAAGGGGCGTGTCTATTTACCGACATCGTTGCCTGGGTTGCGTATGTGTTGGGCGGGTCTATCAAATGAAGGTCCAGAGTCTATTGGGGTAGGGGCGTGTTTGTTTAGGTGGTTTCAAAAGTCAACATTGGCTTTCAGAGATCATGGATCCCACCTTTAAATAAACTTCATAAAGACACCACATAGTCATAAACAGCAATTCAAACTTTTATTTGACTTTAACATAAATACCATCTTAATAAAATTTCTACAATATATAATACATTTTTGGATGATTTTAGTATGTATACACACAAAAAAAAAACAGAAAGATAGTCTATATATTTAGAAATAGGAAACTGTTGAGAGACTATCTAAAAATAGAAGAACCGTGTAGAGAAGCGAGAAAATACTGCTTAATAGATTAAGTGAAATACTTGCAAGCTTGTACAATATAAGGTGTAATTAGACCATAAATAGCGTTCAGTAACCTACTGAGAAATTTATACAGCCATGATAAACAGTGTAATATTCTTTGTTTTTCTTTTTTCGTTTCCTCAGTGGAGCTGAATGACCTGGGCTTCAAGTTTGTCAGAAAATGCATCAACTTTGTTGAAACAAAAGGTGAAATTACATTTACTCCACACCTCAGAAAATCAGGAACATCACTCACTTTTTGTAGTTTTTGTTGAAGTTATCAATCACCTAACAAGTTACTTTGGGTGCCTCGTGAAGCTTCAGAGCCCATTGCGGGCTGTTTAATATGAGCTCTGTGCTGTTTATACACTTCATGGCCACCATATGCTGAACCTGCACGATTTAATTTAATTTAGTGTGAAAGACGAGCAGAATGTCACAGTTTTTTTTGTTTTGCCTTCCAAATGCGACCAGCAGAGGTCAGCAGTATGCCATCTGTTCATAAGTGTCACATTTCGGGCCGAGAGCATTTTGAGCCAACTGTAAATAGAAAACATTCATTTCCAGAATTAGTTTGTTCTGCAGAACCGCTGCTGATGTGGCCAAAGTAACCTGAAATGCACACACAAACATTGAAACATGCCAACATATAGATTTTTATCAATAATATATCATACAAATTGAAAGAGAAAACTTCTGCACTGCTATGAATTGATAGCAGATGTATACAGACAGCTTTTTTCTCTTTTGTGAAGACCATAGGTCAAAAGCACCAGCCGTGTTTGGTCTCCAACGCAGTTAGATGTTGGATTTCGTTACATTGACACCGTGAAACCGTTAAGTGAAATAAAGAGCTGGTTTATTCTCACTAATAAGTGTGTGTAAACCGTGGTGTTGACTGCAAAAGGGGAGCGCTAACAGCTCTGTTTGACGTGCTGATGTATGTGTTCGGCGTTCTCTGATTATGCCGTTACTCAGAATAATTTCCCCCAGACGTTTAAGACAAACGCTGTCGTCAAGAACAACATGGTGCACGTTAACGATCAGTAATCTCTGGCAAACTGCGGTTCGAGGGTTATTGTACGGCTAATGACGGCCGGACTCGAACTGAACACCGGCCAGGTCCACCGCTGCTCTGTCGTTTTTCGGTAGAGCTGTACTTTTCCACTGCAGGACACTCCCCCGTTTCTTCTCGCTCATGCCAGGTTCTCCCATTTTCTCAGTCCATAAATCATTGTTTCTGTTTCTTTTCCACTCTCATTTCGTTTGCTTTCTTCTCTTTCTTTCTGGTAGGGCTGACTCAGGAAGGGGTCTACAGGACTGTGGGCAGCAACATTCAAGTACAGAAACTTCTGAATGCCTTCTTTGGTGAGAAAATGGCCCGATGAACATCTGCTGTGTGTGTGTTGGAATACATGCAACCCACACACTTGTCAATCTCTTTTACGCACAGATTCACACATTACGTTTTATACATTCGTTGTGGTACGCAGAAAACAGAACCCCAAAACTGTTAAAAGCCATTAAACCTGATTTATACACACAATTATAAGCAAATTTATAAACGTTTTTTGATCTGCCATCAAGTTTGCAAGTTCACATTTTATGTGGGCATTAAATTTAAATCGCGATTCGCTTAGAGTTTTCTAGTCTTAACTTATTGTGGAATGTTGAACATCCAGAGCGAGCTAGATGTCTTTTTTTTAACAAGTGTAGCAATGGGACAGTAAGGAAACCAAAGCAGAGATATACGTCCATGAGACCGACCTTGAGCTGTTACAAACTCCCTGACACACAGCCCCCATACTGAACAAAAACAACCATCTGAGGAAGGTCATTTATCTCTCTTTCTCACTCTTTCTCTCTTTTTCTCTTTGTCTTCATCTGTCCTTCTCTCGCTGTAGATCCAAAGTGCCCAGGTGATGTAGATTTCAATTCGAATGACTTTGACATTAAGACCATCACTAGTGCCTTGAAATTCTATTTACGGTGAGTTAAGCATTCATGCTTTTTTATACACTATATATAAAATTTGAGCTGATATATGAATTTTGAGCTGACAGACGTCTAACCATAGCCGGAAAATAAATGTAATACAATGAAAAAATAAATGAACTCAAACACCTTGTAATCACTGTTGACTTTGCTTACATACTGGAATATCATACATCTCACAAGGTATGTTTGCAAAAACTATCAAATTTAAACGGACACTCCCCTTTTTTGGAAAATGTGCTTTTTTACAGCTCCCCTAGAGTTAAACATTTGATTTTTACTGTTTTGAAAAATCCATTCAGCTGATCTCCGGGTCTGGCGCTTCCACTTTTAGCATAGCTTAGCATAATCCATTGAATCTGATTAGACCATTAGCATCGTCCTCAAAAATAAACAAAGAGGTTCGATATTTTTCCTATTTAAAACTTGACACTTATGTAGTTGCATCGTGTACTAAGACGGATGTAAAATTAAAAGTTGCAATTTTCTAGACTGATATGGCTAGGAACTATACTCTCATTCTGGCGTAATAATCAAGGACTTTGCTGCCGTAACATGGCTGCAGGAGGCGCAATGATATTACGCAGCAGCCAAAAATAGTCCCCTTAGTATCTTTCAATAGCAGAGGACTATTTCCGGCTGCTGCGTAATATCATTGCGCCTCCTGCAGCCATGTTACGGCACCAAAGTCCTTGATTATTACGCCGTAATGAGAGTATAGTTCCTAGCCATATCTGCCTAGAAAATCGCAACTTTTAATTTTCAGTCGGTCTTAGTACACGATGTAAGTACAGAAGAGTTAAGTTTTAAATAGGAAAAATATCAAAACTCTTTGGCAATTTTTTAGCGCGATGCTAATGGTCTAATCAGATTCAATGGATTGTGCTAAGCTATGCTAAAAGTGGTCCTGCCAGACCCAGAGAGATCAACTGAATGGATTCCAAAACAGTAAAAATCAAGGGCAGCTGGAAAATGAGCATATTTTCAAAAAAAGTGGAGTGTCCCTTTAAGTTTTTATTTTGGCTTATTTTGATAAGAGTCTCTAGTTATCCTAGCCAAATGAAATGACGGCTTTTGCTTGTTAGGTATGTTTGTACGCCTAAGCAATATTATGTGAGCAATGTTGAAAAGTCCTGTTCTAATGAAGCCATAACCAGAAAATAACCAGAGCTGTGCTGATACTCATTTAAACAGCATGGTCGTGAGTGTGATATTTCTTTTTATGGTTCTATAAAAAAATAATAATGAGTGACTTCATTTAAATGCAATGTGTCCAGTAAATACAGTCAGAGACTCAATACGGACAAACAATACAGTTCTATTATAAGATAAATCAGCACTCTTAAAACGCTGCTTGTCCAATCAGATTGTAGGACTGGAAATAACTGTTGTATATTTGTATACCTTTTTGCAGGAGTCTCAGCGAACCGCTCATGACCTACAGTCTGCACGGCAAACTGATTTTAGCAGCAAGTATGACAGCACTCTCATATACACAGCGATGCACTCACACCCACATACCCATCTTTATGCGATTGCGATCTCACACACACACACACATACACACACAATTTTATGTGTTTATATGTGTTTTCCATCTGTTGTGGGTCACTCAGTTCAGCAGACTGAAATGCAGCTGTAAAAGAGGAAAAACACGACTACAAGTGCACTGTTTACTCTTTCGGTGTTGTACATAAAACACAATCCTCTACCCCACACAGACTTTTGTATCATTGTAGGATCTGTCCTTTTGAACCAAGCATTAAAACAAGAGATGCACTAACGTAGCTCTCAATCGCAAGTTATCTGCCCTATAAAATTTCAAGCGGTTATTTAAAAACAGCCAGTTACAGTCTACCTTGTCAATCAAAAAGGGGGTGTCTCACGGTTGAAAATGTCTCCTTTGAAAATGTCTCCCTAAAATAGAGGAAAATGATAGTTGAGTTGCAATTTACAAAATGAAACAAAACTGTTATTCAAATGCAACAAAATCACATGGAGGAAAACGAGCAATGCGACAACATTAAACACTCACATTATAATCACCGAAGCTGTCACTCACTGCAGGTTTACATAGTTTCACATGACTCTTTGATCTCTCAAGCTCGAGCGGTGGGCCTTCTTTTACAATCACTGTAAGTCTTATTTAGATTATCTACTGTATGCCTCGTTGATTATAATGAGAGGATTCTAGTCTTGAGGTGTATATTGGATGTTAAGACGTCTACATTGCACAACATGTATCGAATCAAACATTATTCCTAATTACCGTCTGTGCTTTCCGCTTTGGGTCTAAAGCTTCTTTTTGGGTGTCGGATAGTGTTTTTAGCACTCACTTCCATGTGCTACCTTGAGCAGATGTGAAACGTAAAACCCTGCTGAATCGATGCTATAATCTTAATATTGTGCAGCCCTAATATATGGTGCTTTTTTGTTTAAGTGTTTTCGTTTTTTCGGCCAATTTGATTCTAAGGAGACTTGCTGGATTTAACTGTAGTAGTTTATTGATTTAAATCTGTTATATTAAATAATAGCGTAAAGTAATAGCACTTAATTTCCCATATTTCAGAAATTGGCTTATGAAGCACCTGGAGTTTGATAAATGAATGTGTAAAATGTTTTTTAGAGAATAAAACGATTAGTGTGTTGCAACAAGATAAGAAACAGAACTGCTGAACAGTTGAGGATCGCACATGCACACATATGGAGTTCACATTAGATTAATAGTAAATGCGTCAAAACTATGGAAATGTTACTATTGGAATTATGTTGCTGACTAAAACTAAGCAATATATCATACAAATAAATCAAAACAAACACTTTATTTTATAGTGCTGTTTTACATCTATGTAATATGTACTTACTCTGTAACTGTATAATTACTAGGTACCAACCCTAACCCATATAAAGTACACATAGTTACCAAGTACACAGGGAAGTACACTGTAAGTGCATATACTGTAAAATAAAGTGCAACCGAACTTTGTTATATTTCAGCATCTTAACCCCTTCAGACCCTGCGTCTACTGGAATGGACAACACATGTTTTGTGGTTCAAACTAATAAAATGTTGATCAACCAATCAAAATAAGGCACACTGATTAACACTGAAAAAAATCAGGTCTGGATGGGTTAAAAGTAGTCACATTTTGCTTAGAACTACTCAGAATTGGACTCTTGGTATTTTATGAACCAGCTTTTTTCATATACTAACTCTGGGATATTTTTTAAACAGAATTTAAAAAGTGTTGGCACTTTTGCATGATTATCCTTATTATTTTGTTCAAGTCATCCGTTTCAGAAACAATAAAAAAGGTAAAGGATTACTCCACTGTCATGTAGATGTAGAATGCACTCAAAACAGACAGAATAGACCAAAAAACAGGTCTATCAAAAAATATATATTATTTATATCAAATGCAAAAATTGAAAAAGTGTTGTCACTTCTTTACTTTTTGCATATGATAGAAAATATTTTTGATAGACCTCTTTTGGTCTGATTGAATTTTTCAGTGTGCAGACAATTCTTTCTCTACTGTCATAAAATAAATCCTAATAATTTACTCACCCACATGTCATCCAAGAGGTTTATATTTTTTTCTTCCGTCAAAAAGAAATTACGTTTTTTCTTTTTTAAGGAAATTTGAGGAAATTACAAGACCTACTTGCAGTTTCAATGCAGCTTTAAAGGGCCCTAACTGATCCCAACTGGGGCATAAGGGTCTTATTTATCCTTTTCACCAAAAAGTGTACTTTTTTAACCTCAATTTATAGTCCTGCAATAGCCCTGGGATGCGCGTGCGCAAATTATGTAATCACATTGCGAAACCCACACACACACGGACCATTTAAAAAATTATGATTGTTTTGCTTGATAAGACCCTAATGCCTCATTTAGAGCCGGGTGAGTAAATTATCAGGAGAATATCTGAAATTTTCATTTTCAATGAAATTAAAATAATCCAACTTTATATTTGTCAACAACAAAATTTATTTCAAACATTTAAAGAGCACCTATTGTCCGATTTACAATTTTACAATTTCCTTTGGTGTGTAAGTGTGTATAAGTACATGTTAACGATATGCAAAATGTACAAACCCCAAAGTAAACACGAGTTATCATCTTCAACGTAAATCTTTTTTTTTACTACAATAAACACACGGATTGTAGGCAACAGTTTACTTCCTGGGCTTGTTGACGTGGACACGACAGTCATTATCATAATTCCTCCGCTTTGGCCTGTAAGTTAGCATTGCATTGTGAGCAAATCTTTCAAACATGGTAAAGAGCGTCACATTTCCATCTGATGTCAGAGTTATTCATGCCAATCACAACGTACAGATTAGCCGGCCAATCAGGGACACTGAGCTTTTCAAATCAATAAGTTTTGTACAAAATCAGTGCGTTTCAGGAAGACAGGGACATCTGGAGCTACAAAAATGTACAGTAATGCAGATTTCATATCAGTACATTCTTGTCGATAGAAGCTAAAATAGTCACATATCTTAGTTTATTATTGTGTCTAAAGCCTGTTTCTGGAAGCACGAGAGCATGTTGGCATGTTAATATAAAATTTTAATTCATGTGCGTTTTATTGCCATTTTACTTTAAACAGGCCGCCTAACCCAATCAGATATGAGTTATCTGATTTAAATAGTTATAACCATTCTGGGCTGATCTCATGCTTCTGTTTTGTCTATGTGTGCTCAGTCTGTGTGTGATGTGGTTGCGGTGTGGTGGTGCGTGAGTGCGCGTCCAGCTTTGAGCGTTTCCCTTGAATCGTGCCGTGTTCTAATCCTTCCTATAATAAGATTAGAAGCCATTAAAGCAGCTTTGATTATTATAGCTCGTCTGCGCAGCTACGCTCAGATTACACGCAACCGAACGAGCGCAGCGCGGACGGAGGAATGAGCTACACCTGCCGAAGGATTAACGGCTCGCTTTAATGTGCTTTACTCGTATGGCACAAGTGACCTCGGTCTATCACACTGTTGAACTTGTTTAGTCGCAGCTGGTCTCGGTTTCTTTTTTTTTTGATTTCTAAAAGATGTCGAGTGGCTCCATTTGACCCCTTTCAAACTTAAAGAAGCTACACTGGCACACCGGTAGTTCCCAAGTACACGCTCAGTTTCCACTTCACTGAACTTGTATAAAGTAGGCTGTTATGCTTAGCCCAGGGCTGTATGCTGAGATAAAGCTGTGTTTATCCCAGATCTCACAATAAATGTGTCTCTACTGATCCTTTTAGGATTTTACAAGGTATCTTTGGACAAGTTGAAAGACGTTGTCCGCACACATAATAGACGTAATATGTCAGCCGCGCAAAAACAAACACATTCACACTTCTAGAAACCGCTAGTTTGCTAACACAAGCAAATGGATCTATTAGCTGTAACAGCTCTATTAGTCTGAGGATAGATGGATGCGGTGTACCGACATGTACTGTCTGCCTTCATGCTTTTACAAGCAGGTGAACTGGTCTATACGTGAGCGAAACTCAACTTGGATGCTAAAACATGATGGTATATATACTAATGATGTGATTTGTAAAGTGTGTGTATGCATGTTCATTTTTCAGAGTCTGAGAATCTGGACTATCGGTTAGGAGCGGTCCACTCTCTTGTTTACAAACTTCCAGAGCGGAATAGAGAGATGCTGGAACTGCTAATCAAACACCTGGTCAGGTAACACACGTAGGCATGCATGTACACACACACACACACACACACAAATGCGCTCAGACTGTTTTTCTAACCGTTACCCAGCTTGCTTGAGCGTACCTCTATAATTATATATTTGAGCTGTGTTTTGGTTAATGATAACTGGTTGAGTGCGATTGTGAAAGTTTTGTGTTCTGCCAAACCTGACAATAAATCACCTGCTTTACTGTATAGCCCAATGTGTCATTTGTGTCTGTGTGTGTGAGTCAGGGATGCATACACGTGCACTAGCTTAAAAGTCACTTAGTTTGATAGACATGTACTAAAATGAAATTTTTTTTAGGATTAAATAGCATTAAGTGAAATAAGTCTCAGATGTGTTTGTGTGGCTGTAAGAATAGTTCAGCACATTGCAGTGGTAAACAATACGCGAGTGGCTGTTTAGCAAACATTTATATAAAAGGTGGCTTACAGTACATTTCTAAGCGGGACCTTTTTGTCGTGAGTTTGTGGTATAAATCAGCGACCCCACCAGAGACGCCATGAGATTTAGCCGGTATGCTATTTGTGTTTTTATAGTGCATGTAGCCACAGCAGTGAAAATCTGATGACGGTGTCGAATATGGGTGTAATATTTGGCCCCACGCTCATGAGAGCTGAGGAGGAGACGGTGGCTGCCATGCTGGATATAAAGTTTCACAACATCATCATGGAGATCCTTATCGAGGACTACAGCAAGGTCAGACATTACTCTCATTAACTGATCGGGGAACGGTTTATCTGCATTTATGATAAAAGCATTATTATTATTACAATTTATTATTTTAAAATAGAAATAATGCCCTATGTGATGTTTTTAGATCTTCAAAGGTCCTCCAGAAGAAACCACACCGCCTCCTGTCCCGCCTCCAAGGGTGACACCACGAAAACGGCAGCCAATTACAATTTCGAAACGCCCACCTCGTAATTTCCCTGCCCTTCAGCCTCCAAATTTTGAGAGTAAATAGTCTTCATCATCGTAGCCATCATTATCATCATCATCGCTTTTAGCATCATCTTTTTTTTGCCATATCAATCATCAGTATTATCTTTTGTGAAAGTTAATTATATTTGTCATTTATGTGCTTGAACTGTGATCAGTTGTGATTTTTCATTTTTTTTAAAGATCTGTAAAGGCCAAATCAGACTGCTATACTGTATACTGATTTATATTTGGTTCCTTTTTTTTAATCTTGATCAGTATTTTCTTCCTTCAGTCTTTTAAATTTTTTGCTTTTACATGCTTTTATGCAAAGCTTATTTTTGTGCCAAAGGCTATAATACAGTACACACACACCTAATAACCGAGTTCTTAGCACAAGCGCGTACGCACACACATAACAGCTGATCAGGTTTCATATGTTTTGGAAAGGACCTCGGTCTGGATCTGTTTCTCTTTAAGTGCTTTTTCTCTAAATGAGGAAAATGCACTCCCCGACTTCCCTGTCACACACTCGCACACATTCCAAAGTCATGCCAGTTTAGGAGCTCTTTATACACATTGTGTATTGTGTGATTAAATCTGCAGGATCATAGTGTGTGCATGCGTCTACGTGTGTGTGTGTCTGCCCCGATAAACGTTTGTTCTCTGACATGTTGTCCTCCCCTCATTGTAAGTCGTGTTATGTAGTGTTTAACAACAGTCAAGCTAATAGTACACTCACTAGAGCATGAAAACTAAACGACTACCTGCCCTTCTGCACCGAGTGTGTGTGCGCATCAGCGCCTATGGGTCTGCGCCGGCGCGCTTGCGTATGTGTGCGCATACTCGTATTTTTCATGCGTGTGTATGAGTGTTGGTATGCCATCGTGTGTGTCCTGTGTCTTCTACCCAATGTGTTTGAGAGCTAATGCTTGCATGTGTTTACGAGTCTCTCTCGGTCTGTTTTCAATCACCTTTTGGACTTCTTTCCTGTAATAAGCTATTTTCATTATTAACATCTGAGCTATTTTTTCCTTTCCTGATCAAAAACGAATGTGTGCATGAATTCATTCATTTGTCTCTCTTGTTTATTGAGTATTAATGAAACTTGGCTCATTAAAGCATGCTCGATCCTCATTTTGCTTGTGGACTACAATTTTCCTTCTGTTGTGTTTTTTTAGTCAAAGCATGAATGTTGAAAGATCATATCTGCTCTTTTACTGTTTGGTGATTTGGATGGTGGAGGGATGTGTGTGCGTGCGAGTGAGAGAGCAGTAAGTCACCTGTTGAGTTTAAATAGATTTCGGATTATAAGTGAGTGTGCGCATGCATATTTCTGTATTCTTGTAGAAAATACAAACAGTTGTGAAATATTGGATGCAACTGTGTGTGTGTGTGTGTGTGTGTGTGTGTGTGTGTGTGTGTGTGTGTGTGTGTGTGTGTGTGTGTGTGTAGGTGAGCTCTCTGCCAAAATGTGAATGTCTTTGTTAAAATGTGTTCATGCAAATGTATCCCTGTCCAGTTTGGCTCACTCACACACAGCTGGTTGTTTTGACTGATGCTGTTTGTGTGTAGATGCGCGCACACACATACACACACAGCTGTGTTCTGCACTCATGTCCTTGGTTTTCACATGGCCATAGAACCATTTTTTTGATATGAGACCAGTTTCTTCCATTCACACACTAAACCAGACTCAACCCATCTTTAAAGGAATACACCACAGTTTTTCAATATTTTACTGTTCTTACCTCAACTTAGACAAATTAATACATACGTATCTTTTTTCAACGCGTACACTAAATTTTTGTACAGTGCGTCATGAATGTGTTAGCATTTAGCCTAGCCCCATTCATTCCTTAGGATCCAAACAGGGATGAATTTAGAAGACACTAAATACTTCCATGTTTTCCTTATTTAAAGACTGTTACATGAGTATTTATCAGAACAAAATTGAGCACTATGTTGTATGGCGGAAGTGCACTTAGTTTGCAGCACTTCGACCTGGGGCGCAGTAATATTGATGGAAGATTGAGCGAGAGGGGGAGTATTCAGGAGTGATGATGTAACTGCGAGCTAAGTGCTCTTCCGCCATACGATATAATTCTAATTTTTTATTCAGTTAAAAAAACACCACGTTTTATTTTGTGCCACCATACTTTCTCGTGTAACTACTCATGTAACAGTCTTTAAATAGGGAAAACATGGAAGTGTTTGGTGTCTTCTAAATTAATTCCTGTTTGGATCCTAAGGAATTAATGGGGCTAGGCTAAATGCTAACACATTCACGACGTGCTGTACAAAGTGCACGCATTGAATAAAGATAGGGATGTATTAATTTGTCTAAAAAGTTTGTTTTTCTTTAAATAAAACGGTTTTCAAATGAATAATTCTCATTACAGGAAATGCCTTGATAAACAGATAATAGATATGACAGGAATAACACGAAAAAATCCAGTCTGACAAAAGTGAGCTTCGACCATGTGGAGTTAACAACAGTGAACGTGTTTGGCTTAAGTAGTTCATCGCTACCACAGACACTTTTTATTTCAGTTTACAGCTCCCATTATGCGTTCTGGCTGTGTTTAAGCTGTTAGAACAAAATGAGTCACTTTGGATAATTTGTAATTTGATTTTGACTAGTTCAGATTTTTGTAAAATCTTTATTGGCTTGTATTTCTCGTCTTGTGGAAACACAAGAGGACAGCGAGCCCGTCGAGCTGTTCTCTTTATTTATTTATCACAGCTTTCCTTTTTAAGCCAAAACTACAGGAACAGGAAATTTAAAACTTTAACGACACCCTTGATAAAATCTTCTTCCCTCAGGGGGAAATGTTCAAGGGTGAACTGTTGCAATTGTGTTTCTGACCCGCCAGACGTTATGTAGTTTAGTAGTGTTTTATCTCAACTGCAGGCATTCACTGACTCTGTACTTAACAGGACGAGAACAAAACGGTGCCACCCATAATGGTGGGGAACCCGATGGAGATACCGGTCCGGTTCCTCATCAGAGAACAAAACTGGCACCTCCTTCCGTCTCTCCTCCATCGATCCCTCTCTCCTCTCCGAAGCCCAGACCTGGCCTCCGCCCGTTGGATTGTGATATTTCCAAGTTGGACATTAGGATACAAGACGGCCAGAGGTCGGACGGCACGGTGACGACCGGCGGGGAGTCGGGAGTGAAGGTGAACCGAGCTCAGTCTTTCCAGGGAAGGAGGCAACCGCTTCAAGGGACAACCGGTAACCTAGCAACAGGCACGGTCAAACTTTCCATCACTCAGAGTGACATAAGTGAAGGTCAAAATCTGAATTTAAATGACTGATTCCTGTGATGTAATAGCGCTGCTTGGCATTTAAAGTATGGATAATCAGCATATGAAGTGGGCCACACACAATAGTCACGATGTGGGAGTGGGTCAGTTAAAATGGTACTAACAGGTGTGTGTGTGTAACAGGAGAGGCTCAGGGTCTAAAAGGACGATCTTTCACAGAGAAGAGTTCCATCTGCCGGCCACCCACTCGACCGCCGGATCCGCCCTCCCGTTTCCCCACTAAACCTCAAAATGAAGAGACGATATCATAGTGAGTAAAACATTCATCCTCAGCTCACTTTGATCAGATTTATAATGCTTGTGTTTGAAATGAGGCTTTCGTTATTGCAATTTGAATTGTGTTCCAGTACTCAAAACAAACAACACTGATAAATCAGAAATAAGTTGCTTGGCGTATAGCGAGCAATCCATCTCCACAATTTTATAGTGCAGCAATGACAGTATTAAATATTTTGGGGGAATATCAGCTTTTCATGGCTATCAGGTGTGCACATTTTGGCACATTCATCTAGTCAGATTTGCTCCAAATTGTTCCGGTTATTTGCTCGACACCTGTACTGCAATTTTCAACTACTGTAGTGTCCCAGATTCAGAACATTTATTGGGCGATCGTGAGATATTCCTTTTTGTTCTTGTCCCACTACGATGCTAATTTCACCCTGTTTCTGGGATCACTGACCTGCTGAAGGATGAACTTTCTCCAGAGCACAGTTTTTTGGCACACTACATCAGATGCTCTGTACTTTCCTGCGTTTTTTAACATCCATTATGCCCTCTATTCCACGAGTCCATGCCGATTAAAGAGAGCCTTACTACATGATGCTTCAACATAGGGATGGGGTTTTCGACGTGTGGGCCGAGCTAGTTTGGCGCCACATATTGCTTTAGGCTTAAAAGCCCTATCTCGATCTCATTTGACCAAGATCTTTTCCCACACTGGAGAGGATCGCTTACTTTCTGGCAAACTCCACGCTTTTTATCACAAGCTTTCTATTGAGCTTTCTACCGAGCCATGGCTCCTGCTGTCATCGTCTTATACAGGCCAACGATATGCATAACTCTTGAAATTGTTGGCTGCTTGGTGTTTACTCCGTTGTCAATGACTGAGCTCATTGGCTCCTGAAAACCATCGCCGGGCCTTTCTCTCTCTGCAGATCCCTTGCGGGTTTCCTCGCTCACACAGCGACACCTTCTCTAGACGATGATGTCTGGGTGGCTCGGTCGCTCCATCAACACTTGACATAGTTTTATATCTTTTTTCCGAAATTCGTTTCACTCAGGAATGCTCTTAAATCGTCATTTGCACAGCAGTACTTAAGTTTCGCAGCTAGAATAATGATCTCTTAACTGTGGGGTTATTTTAATGATTCACAGGTAGAGGTCAATTCGACAGCATTTGTGTCCTCGTTAACACCATTTGTTTTCCATGTCTTTAAAAGTTTGCAACGAAAGATTTCTGATGTTAGTGACCAAAGAAATGCATTAAAGTTTTATAAAGTCACATTATAATAATATTGAGTTTCATTGCTTTAAAACTACAAATATCACAGAGGCTGAATTTCAGCATTCGATTTTCAAAGTAATCCGAGACAGTTCACGGTCTGAATACTTTGGAAAAACTGTAATATAACGGTGGATAACTGTAAATTTACCACATATGTATCGGTTAAAGATTGCTAATCTAGAATCCAGGATAGGTTTCTGCTTGTCAGATACTTATAATTACCATTCTAGGGGCAGGAGCAGGGAGCGGTAATCTTAGACCAACTATGGGTCTGAGAAAACATGTGGGTATGTTGGCTGTGGTGTCATGTGGTCTTGTGTGTCTTATCTTAGACCTTCCTCCATCAAATTGATCTCAGAAACTCACATAAACTCACGCGCACAATTGTGTGCTTCATGTGCAAGAGGCCGACGTCTAATTTAATAAAATTGATAATAAACTTATTCATATAATTTAAGTAAAATTCAGTAATTGATTAATGATTTTTAGTTGAGGTCACAAGCGTACAGTAGGCCTATGTGCAGGTGTTTGTATTTTGGATGAACTTCTTATATTATTTGTTTTTTTTTTTTATTAAAAGAAAGCTAATTTAAACAAATGCATGTTTGTGTTGAATGCAAAAACGCATTGCTTACACTCAGAGATTCCATGAAGATGTTGGTACATGTACACAAGATTAAATAAGTGCAAAGAATGAGTCAGTCCCAAAAAAGCAACATTTCCAAAATTGGAATTTAAGATTCAAACTGGAACCCCAAGAAGAATCTGCAGCATTTTCTGGTCAGTGTAATCTGATCAAGCTTGTAGTTTTCTTCAAAGCATGTAAACAGCGAAATGAACAAAATGTGAAAATATGAAGAGAATGTTAAAAAACTGGAAACAATGCTTCTATTGGACATTCAAATGGTTTGATGTCTTTTTTTCTCTTTTCCCATAGTGTCGCCACCAAGACCAAATTTTTTGAGAACGCTTCCAGGCAGACGGGAAGGTACGTGAGTGTGCGTGTGTGTGTGTTCGCGCGCGCATGTCCTGGCTCAGGAGCGCGTCAGCGTGTGTGCGTGAACCTTTCATTGTTTCCAGCAGCTGCCTGACCTCAATTACAACGGCTCCAGTAAAACCCAATGCGCTTTTCATGTGGTGCTTTCAAATAAAGTCGTGTTTAATACAGGACCACATGCTGAAAGTCCTTACGAGAGCAAATAAAAACCGGACTAGACATACATCCGATCGGTTGTTTGGTCCTGCGTGGGGGTTCAGTTTAAACCGTTAAAACTAAACTGGCACTTTAGCGCAGGTAAACGGAGCCAGAAATGCTAACATGCACACGTTTGCATCTAAGGGAGAATTATTTCAACTCATTTGCTTAAATTTGTTCATACAAAGTGAGTTATAAAACAAGTGCCCCTTTTAAAACATTTGTGTGATGTTGATCATTTAATAGTTTTAAAATTAAGATGAGCCTACCGTAACAATGAAATGACACGAGATCTCAGTGAAGAAATATTAAACTTTAATTTTTCTTAAAGGACTTACGTTATTTATTAAATAAATCCTGTTTATGATTCTAACTGTAAAGTTGTCTAATGGGAATAGTTTTTCCAGTGGCGGTTATGAAAATTTATGCACTTTGTGATTTTAATCCTGTCATATTTAATTGTGTCAGTGGTTCCTTTTCTTCGTTGGTAAAAATTTATGGAGCAAATTACTGACTGCTCTTTGGCAAACTCAGGGGTCCACTGAGAAATATAATCCCGTCCGGATAGAAACGAAAGCATTGTGATGTATTATTTTTCCACAGTACTTTTCATTTATTTTGACTTTTGGACAGAATGCTAGTAGAATTTGTTGTCAATGTAGTCAGAATTAAATCTATATGGAGAATTATGAACTAATCAGAACATCTAAATAAATGTATTTGTTCAATACAAAGACAATAAACTTTTATTAATTATAAATTTTAATTGTATTCCAGTTAGCCACCATAAAATCATAGATGTCCTCTCTTTTTATTATAACCTAAACATTGGTTAAAAATAAATTAATCCAATAAAATATAAAAAAATAATAATTATTATCCATATAAACAAAATACATTTTTATGTGATAAATGCTAAAGATAGATCTTACCTTATACAGAACCTGGAACATTTCTGTAAATGTCCCAAGTTAAGTGCTAAAAAAGCAAAGTATTTATGTCAAAATATTATTGCCAATATAATAAGATTAAACTTAAAATAATGTCATTTAAGATACAGTAATGTGCAAAAGTCTTAAGCCAACATGCCAGGATTGGATTTGTTGTTTTTGCAATGTTATATTGATCATATATAATTGTTTCTCAGTTTCTTTAATAGAATACATCCAGAAAATACAGAAAATGTGTATATAGTATTAAAAACTGTGTAAAAATGTTTTTAGGGTAAACTCCCCTTCCACTTGAGCAATAACAGGAAACTGCAGGAAATTAAATCATAATTTCTAATTTAAAAAAAAGTCTTTTTTTTTACTTCATTCTGCTCAAAAATGCTCAAGATGTGTTTAGTGCCAAAAGAGGTCACACTAAACACAGATGATGCCTGAAGAAGACATTTAGTCCTGATTTTTTTTCTGTTTGTATCTTAATAAAATAGATTGAAAAATAAATATGGATGGACATTAAAACTTCTAACCCTAACCCTAAGTCTGGTGGTGGTGGTGGCCTATAATACTTTTTTGCACATTACTGTGCTGTATGTCACCAGACGAGCTACTAATTCACATAATATCTATTTTAAAATGATTTTTAGCTTTTTAATACAACACGACAAACTTTCCATAAGAAAGTGCAGAGAAATTAAACTAGTAAATGATCTATCCTGTTTGTGTGTATATATTCACATTAGTATGAGTTGATACTTTTACAAAATTCTAAAATAGTTGAGATAGCAGTTTGGCAGCTTGAGGATGATTCTCTTCACTGCTCGTGGCTTTTCTCCAAGCCACCCTCCACCCCCCCAAACACACTGTGCAGTTGAAGTTCAAGGCCTTGCACAATGCTAGAACAGATCCCCGAGGGAACTCTCAGAGGATACCGAGATAAAAGGTTCGACCAATGCAAAGCATCAAAGTTAACCAAAATGAAAGTCGGTAATGAAACACCACGCCCCATTGATTTCACCAAGCTTAGAGCAGCTAAACAGGTGTCAAAATGTAATGCTGATTTACAGTAAAAAAAAATCTAAAAATCTAATAATAAAAAGCATAATTAAATGACCAACCTTTTGGAACAGTTTACATACCTTAAAATGGTGCCTCAGTAGGTATCTCGCTATGTTTTAGAAGAGAGTGATAATGACAACTTATTGTTTTGTGTCCCACAGCTCCAGTCCAATTTCTTCTTGTAATGCCTCACCTGCAACCTCTAGAGATGAGGTACAACCAGTCCTGTTTGTTATTATTATTATTATCATCATTATTATTAGCGCAACTGATAGTGTTGTTCTTTTAAGTATCGGTATCGTAAGAGATGTCACATATAATTAGGTGCACGTGTGTACTGAATGCTAATTTCTGTCACTTGGTTTTGTTTGCAGAACACTAAATAAGAAATAACTTCCAGTCAATCGACTTGCGGGCCAATTAGCGCACAGCTGCGTTCGAGTGAGTGCGTGCAGCACGGGCCCGAGTCTAGACCTGGTATTGGGAGATCAATTATTAATGTTACAAGCAGACACGGACATCAGTGCCAGTTTTGTTTTTGTGAATGAGTCTGAAAGGGTACTGTTTTTGTCTTCCACACTTGCTTACTAAGTCTTTGATTCTGATTCGGATGAAAGGACAGAAACAAAGCATTGTATCTTGTTGTATTGAAAACGTTTTGACCTTCTTGTGAACGGTAGCGATAACTTCCTCCCTATTGCTTCCACCCTATTGTTTTCCCCGTTTCTCTGACCTAGTTTACAAGAGTCTCGCACACGTATGTTGGCACTACAGAAGTCGCTTGAAGAAAGATTGAAGCAGGCTACACCCGAATGTATTATATAATATTCCGAATCAACACTAATCTGTGTTTAATTACTCTGAAGCTGAACACGGATCTATGAATTATCCATTATTATCGTAGTTATTAGTAACTGGAAGAAGATGAAGGATCTGGGTTCAGAAATATTTTTGACAAGAAAAGTAGTTACAGTAATTGCAAAATGTTTCTCCTTTCATCTGGTGGGACACGCCTGTGGTGTTCCTATAAGGCAAACCGAAAGGAATTGAAAGAGAGGAACTTTCATTACCTGACTAGTTCACAGAGCTAAATGTGCTTATTCTTTTCAATAGGCATTGCCATACCTCTATTTCACCTTTTTTAAATTATCAGTCAACCTTACTGATAAGAAAACTCCTTCTTTATTTAGCTGAACTGGACCTTTTAGAATGAAAGTCTCTATCTTTGACCGAAAAGTGTTTGACCTTAAAACCACTCTGGGCCTTTATCCGGATGTTTACTTTGGTCAATTTGATTTTTAAATGTGAAGGCTTAAATAAGAGACTAAATATCTCTATATGTCGATAAAGTTGAAATTTTAGAGAATTGTACCGAGGTTTGGCAGGAGCTCGCATTTGAAGCAGATTGGGGTGCATTCCTGTGTAATGCATGTAAAGCACCAATGTGTTATGTTTACGTTGTCATTAAATGTTATTGTAAATATTTTGTTGTTTCAAACTTTCGTAACAGTCACTAAACCCTGTGTTGTATTTGTGTTTGAATGTACTGCAACTGCAAGAAAATGCAACTACCTGTAAACAAAAAAAAGTTGTTTTGTTTGATTTCTTGTGAATGTGAACTATGACAGTAGTAAGGCCTTACTGTACAGAATAAAATTGCCAACAGATAACAATCAGTACATGATTGGCAGCAAAACAGACGTCTGGAATCCGAGTAAATTAAAACAGCTGTGCAAAACTTGACAGAGCAAAAATTCAACGATCCTTAGATGACCTCTATAGAACCACTTCTCATATTCACTGTCAAAAAAAAGTTTAAAAGGTACTGTTTTGTATATACAGATATACATAAAATTTTACTGTACCATAAAGATCTATTATGTACCTTTAAAGGAAAACACCACCGTTTTTCAATATTTTAGTATGTTCTTACCTCATTTTAGACAAATTAATACATACCTATCTTTATTCAATGCGTGCACTTAATCTTTGTACAGCACGTTTTGAATGTGTTAGCATTTAGCCTAGCCCCATTCATTGCTTAGGATCCAAACACGGATGAATTTAGAATAGGGCTAAAATGATTAGTAGACATTGCCGAGTAGACGTTTCATTTTACCCTAATGTAAGGGTCTGCAATGTCGTGATTTGACTGCTACGACACTGTAGTGTTAGAGTGTAATGCAGCCCTTACAAATTTGCAATAGAAGAAGATAGATGAAAACACAGCGCGAATGGTGAAGTGCAAACGAGTCAGGACGAAAGTTTCACAAAACATCAAACCGAGAATGCTGTTGTGTTTAATACATAAAAGACATAACTTGCCTTTCAAGGGAGCACATTGTGCATGTTGGAGCACTTAGAGGAAATATCACAGCGAAACAGGAGCCGGTGAGAGTGTTCTCAAGCTGGAGCTACGTTAACCATCTTACCCCGGATTTCCACCAACTGCGGAGCGGCTGCAGATCGGCTCCGCTGCGTTACGGCTCCGCACTCCGCCAATACCCACTAGTTCCGTATTTGTTGCAGAGCGGCTGCCTGCTGAAGTGACAAGAACCCATGAGATCTCGCAAATTCAGGTATGATCATGCGATATAGTCATGGCTCCGCCCTGAAGCTCTGCGTATTTGTTTCTGGAGGGCTGCGGATGGGCGGAGCTGTGACGGATTCGAAATGCAGTCAGTGGAAATACACACATTAACTTGAATCGAAACCGATTGACTCCGCCGCCATTCCGCAGCGGATCCGCAGCCGGTGGAAATTCGGGGTTAGCGGTAAATCTCTATTAGATAAATTAATGCAGTACTACTAACAGTAATAATATAATGGTTACACTTTATAATAAAGCTAATACATGTACTAATTATAAACTAATGAAGAGTCATTATTAAGTACAACATGACATGTTTTTAGTTGTTAGTTAATGTGTTAATAAACAACTAATTCCTGTGTTGAGTCATGTTAGAGTTTATTATTAGTACATGCCTTAACTCAGCATTACTTCATATGTAAGTAAGAATTCATTTAAATCAGTTCATTATGGTTCATGGACCCTTATTATAAAGTCTTACTAATATAATAACAGTAATGTGATGATTTATTTTTCATAGAATAAAGCCTGATGGAGTTTAGGATAGTGATAATAAATAGTGTTATTTTAGTAACACCTTTAGGTCTTATAGTGTGTTTTAGAAAATAAGCTCTTATTACTGCTGACAAGAGTGTTTGTGTTAAAACATTTTTGCCTTTAATAATGCTTAGTTTTTGTTTATTATTTTTTCTATTAAAAGAGAACAGGATATTTAAACAATGCTTAGAAAGCATTTGTGTGTAATTTGAGTTGGACAGAAATCCAAAAGCTTAAGATTTTTTTTCCCCCCAAAAGCTTAAGAGAACGACCTCATCAAAGTTCATTAAAACAACTATTTCAAATGCTGAAGTGACTTTCTTTTATAAATTATTATTTACAATATGTATAGCTTAATGTTTAAACTAATTAAAAAAGCTGAATAATCTTTCAGAACATACTGATTAGTCGCCGAAATGATTGTCGATTAGTCGATTAATTGTTCTAATAATGGATAGATTATTCGATTATCAAAATAATCGTTTGTTGCAGCCCTAATTAAGAAGCAACCAAATACTTTCACATTTTTCCTATTTAAAGACATGAGTAGTTACACGAGTAAGTAGGGTGGCACAAAATAAAAAGAGGCAATTTTTTAAGGGGATAAAAATGAGAACTATATTGTATGGCTGAAGAGCACTTAGTTTCAGCCCTTAGAACTCGGTGCAGTAATAGTGACGGAAGATTAAAAGAGACGGGGATAAGTCAGGAGCAAGGATGTTACTGCGCACCAAGGTCGAAGTGCTGCAAACTAAGTGCTAAGGAATGAATGGAGCTAGGCTAAATGCTAATACATTCACGATGCGCTGAACAAAGATTAAGTGCACACGTTGAAAAAGATAGCTATGTATTAATTCTTCTAAGTTGAGGTAAGAACATAGTAAAATATTGAAAAACGTGATTTCCTTTAAAGGTACTGTTAACTGTTTTGTACCCCTAAAATTTACTGGTACAAAATTGTACACACTAGGCCCTTAGGGAGTAATATTGTACCCCCAAAGATACAACATTTTAATGTGTAAACCAAGTCCTGAAGGCCACTGTCCTGCAGAGTTTAGTCTCAACCCTAATAAAACACACCTGCATTTCATTTCTAAGTAATTCTGAAGACTTTGATTAGATTTGTAAGGTGTTTAATAACTAAACTCTGCAGGACAGTGGCTCTCCAGGACCAGGATTCCCTACCCCTGCCATAAAGGTACAAGAAGGTAACACCCCAGATTTTCCTGACAGTGTTCAAGTAACCATTTAAACTGTTTACGTTCTCAAATATCAAGTGCACATGAAAAGTAACAAAAAAATGCTACAGAAAAGTATTTGATTTTGAAATGTTTTTTTATTTAATTGAAAGCGGTAAAACACAAACAAACCCGATTTACACAAGCTCTAAACAACAAGAGTCAGAGCACGAAAGCGACTGATAAGCGATTATCCATGAGTGGAAATCAGTTCGCAAACTGCTCAAAAAAAGTCAGTTAACAGTGTCAATACAACACTACATAGCAATACTAAATATTCTGCAAAAAGCGTGCATGCACACACACACCCGCTCACACCCTCACACACAACTGCTGTAAAAAAAGACTATAAAGTTACAAAGATTGAAGTAACAAACATCGTTTAAGAAGCCAGAATTTTCTCCTCTAATCATATAAAGCCCAACCATCCAGCTCTTCCGTCTGTATATGGAAAGGCGAAAAATATCCCATAATACCAGGGAAAAACAGGAATTATTCACACCAGAGAAAAAGCTGTAAAAAAGCATTCGCTAATGATTAATTAGTATCAGCCAGCAAAATGTTTTTACGTAGCTGTTACATTTATTATGGGAGTTTTTATATGGTTTACAAAGCTAAAACAGGAAATAGATACAGCTCTGCCTGCCATGTTAACATGAATGAGTTTTTATTAGCGAACCGGTGTGGTGCTCTCATTTCTGTAAGGCGATTATTAATATACAGCTTGTTGAACTTATGTCAAG
Source organism: Paramisgurnus dabryanus (assembly GCF_030506205.2). NCBI lineage: Eukaryota > Metazoa > Chordata > Actinopteri > Cypriniformes > Cobitidae > Paramisgurnus > Paramisgurnus dabryanus. The sequence continues at coordinate 15,913,409 of NC_133341.1, forward strand.
AAGATCTCAGCAGATTCCTTGCAAAAGTATCCGCATTTAAAAAGCCAAATGACTTTCTTCGTTGCCAGGAAAAAAATACACACGTCAGGGTGAAATCATTTGGTTAAAAAGTCCCTAGTGTAATAAAAGACCAATTTATAACTGCAAGAAACATCCTGGTGACATGCAGAACGTTTTGCGATCCGGCTTCGTCGGATGGACGGACGCACGCTGACCTCTGAAACAAATGCCTTGTTGAAAAAAATTGAAGGATGAGGGGAAATCTGTAGCTAACGTATACATTCATTTTACATAGTAACGTTAGCTCAGTGTAGTAGTTAAGCTTAAATCAAGGTAATTTACTTTGCTTTTGTTATCAGAAATAAACTACTCTCAGGGATGTTATCGATTCTTTGCGGAAGTTAAGTTTGGGCCACAAAAGCCATTTGTTTATGTTGTTTCCTCTATATACATATATATGAAAGCAGAAACGTTGGTAGGACGTGATGCGAACAAGATCCAGCGCAGGCCAAATTCAATATAAAAACGTTTTGTAAAACGACTCCAAAAATGTCCTTATTGCTTTCTTTAATCAGACAAAAAAAGTGATGTGGGTGTACCTACAAGGGTGGCGATGCAGAGCCTGTGAGCGGATTTACAAGAGAGCATATAAACATACACATATGCTTTTGTTATTGGCTGACCACATTGCACACAGTAAGAGTAAATCTTAAAGCGGAGATCTGAAACCATTTAAGACTTTAATTGAAAACCAACACACGCACACACACGCACACACACACACAATAGTTCTACATCATAGCTCATAAGAGATGTGTTAAGAAAGTCACAATGTAAATCAGCTTACGGACCATCCAAGCACAAGTCAGTTCATGAGCGCAGCTCGAGCCAAATGAGGTGTTACATCTGAGTAACTTTCCACTGTAAACAGACGACTGTAAGACAGCGAGAGCGTATCCCTCTCAAAGCCAAATCTCAACTCTGAAGCTGGACAGCGGCGTTGTATTAATTACGATCGAGCCCTCTTATAGTCCGACGTCTAATTAATGTCTTTATGATGAAACGTATTTATCCTAAAGCGCTACATATTTGCTGGGAAAGTCATGAGCTCTTTTTTGGCAGGGTAAAAGTGCAGTTTGGAGTTCTGCAAATTCTAATGAGTGCTTTCGGGCCGTCTAAATGGGTAAACACCTGCGTGTAATTGCGCGGTGCTTGGTGCTGTCAGAGCAGAGGAGCCGTTTCTGACAGCCTATTCTCTAGCTGGCACATTTAAACCGTCAACGTGCTCGGCTGCGGCGAGAGCTAACGGCATCTCTGCGTTTTAACTCGGCGCGAAACTCGCTGCCGCGCTGCCAAAAGTACACCCGGGGTCACACCAGGCCTGACAAAGACAACACGTCGCCGAGACTTCAGGGCTCTTTAAAGAGTAATCTACATACATAACGCTGCAGGCATTATTCAATCATTTAGAAACCGAGCGCGTGGAGAAAGAAGGTGACACGACGACTACGAAATATGAGCGTGCGGCAGGTATGTGGAAAGCGGGTAAAGATGTTCTGTTCTGACAGATAAATACGCTTTAATTGAAGCGAAAGCGAGTAAAAATACACGTGACGTCTCATTTTGATTTTTCGCCTTTTTCGAATAAACCCAGTTTTAGCACCACTTGGCGCGGTTTTGCGACAGTCGATGGTGATTATGTTTGGTAAAAGCGATTATTAGTGTGATAAAATAACAGTACTATCCCGTGTTAGCAGATAAGAATGGTGTTTTTTTTTTTGCGTTTTAATATAACTGTGTTATTGTTTAAAGCTGTGCACCATTTAAGCATGCTTTGGTATCCTAAGAACAGCTTGTGTGTGTTTGTTAAGCATGTGATTACTTATTGCTAGCGCAGAGAAATACAAATCCCTCGGTGGCACTTACTATGAAGGAAAGAGAGGAAACTGTACTGTAAAACTATTGACTACATCCATACATTAGCACATAGAAAGGTTGAAAAGAACCACGCTTAACTTTTACATATATATATATACACACACAAGAACATTACCTTGCCAAATCTTCCATTAAGGACAAAGAGAGCGAGTAACTTCATAAGAGCCTTATGGGAAACAGCCCCGTTTCCTAACAATATCCACTTAGCTTACTGGAAATGCAGTTTGGTTTGTTATAATATCTAGGGCTTTAGCATGCAATTATTTGTTTGTTGTTTTGTTGTAATGGATATGAAGACGGCATGCATATATAGATATAGATAGGCCTAGATTTCAGCAGGTTCTATGCTGATCCAAGCTTTGCTGTGTTTATGTTGTGTATATACAGTTTGGTAAACTGTCAATATTATACCTCGCACTTAAATATCCAGGTTTAAAAAAAAAGGGCATTGGAGAGATAAAAGGGGAAAAAAACTGGGCCCTGTCTAAAGGAGGCAAATCCCTGCGTTTCGACTTGCTGTGTCTTCTCAGCAAAACGGTAACAAATGCAAATTTCTAACACCACTTTGATAGATTCGAACACAAAAGTCACTTTAACACAAATCTTCAAAATATATCCCAAATCGATGAGCCTCCATATTTCATAAGAAATAAATGAAGCACTTGCTTTGCGATCAATAAACGAATAAAACAAAGAGGAGATGGTTTGTCAGTCCGCTGCTGTCCGTACACTGTACTGTTTTTATAGTACAGGACTGTATTAAGTAACGTGTCACAGGCACGAAATCACGTGCGTCTCAGTTTTCGTGACGTTCGGATGCATTTCTGTACGCATGCTGTTTTGCTTTGTCTGCTCGAATCACAGACAATGAACGAAACCTTTTTTTATCCCCAGCAGATATGATGCATAGAGAGTCGAGGCAGGTCACAGGCTCCTGTACCTGATGGGGATCTGCGTAATGTCCTTTTTCCCTTTTTTTTTTTTGTGATTAAGGGCTCAGATGAATCTGCAGTGTGATATTTTTTTCCAACTTGTCCACTAGGCAACACGCTGTAACTCTTGAAGGATAACTGCTGGTCGAAAGAAAGAACAAAACCTGCTTCACACCATGCTGTCAGTTTGAGAAAATGAGCTCAAATGATCTCTGAGAAGAAGATAGACAACTGTAATGATGTAATGGTCCCGCTACTTTTCAGGGCCATTTTTCAAAAACGAGGGTGAGGGAGACTGAAATATAGAAAGGAAGAGAGAGAGAGAGAGGGAGGGGAGTGAGAAATGCTAAAAAAATGGAGAAGAGAAAATCAGTATCGTTCAGTCTCGTCGCTCAAATCGAGTCCGGATTAAAAGCGTCACGACTGGCGTAGGCTGGATCGAACAGGATCAGGCCGAACTGACTGGCTCATATTGCCTGGGTGGGGTCGGTATGGATCGGTGGTTCTTGTAGTCGTCACTTGTGAAACAGGATTGGTTTAGCCAGGCCGGCGAGGATCTTTGGCACCTGGACCGAGATTATTTCTGCAATCATTTCGGGAAAGCTGACCTTTGTGGGGAGTGACCGAGCCTGGACAAAGAGGTCGAAGGTGAACTGGTGCAACTTCTGAACGATCTGGGTGAGAGAGAAAAAGGGAGAGCGGGGAAAAAGACAAAACATGACGAATTAAAAGGACAGAAATAGCCAGAACATATTTTATGTCAATTGTCTGTACCGTGAAAATCCACTGCGGCACAGGCTTATAGTTAACACCCAGGACCAATATTACATGTAACACACTATCATTTCTGTGGCTGATGTAAAGTGTCCCAGTGTGTTTTAAAGTATTGGAAAATACTGCTACATTTGACCTTATGAAATGTAATCGTGCCAAGAATTTTCACATTTATATTTTTGCCCACCATTTATGATATGCCACCATTCCCAAAGTGCATTAGTTGATGTACACTGTATTTTTTTCTATTTAACCAAAATCCTATGAGTAAAATACAGTATGATTGAGTCTGTATACAGTATATGAGTCCAATGTAGATAAAAGAGAAAAAGAATGTCATAAGTTCATATAACTAAATGCTAAAAAACATACAGAATTACCCAGATATCAACTAATATTATATCACCTGCTCCCAACTCCTAATTTAGACAGATTAGTTTTTGCGTCGTGGTACTGCAGGTGTGCATTGTGTGTGTGTGTGTGTGTGTGTGTGTGTGTGTGTGTGTGTGTGTGTGTGATGATGTGTGTTACTAACTGGCTGCAGGGAGTCCATCAGCCGGGTCAGCTGCTGGAAGCGCATGGCGCAGTTGCTCTTCCTGCCGTAGTTGATTAAACGATCCAGCTCATTTATGTACGTCAGACGCAGCTCATCAAAATACTTTTGACTCTTCAGCCCCTCTACTGGAACTGCACAAATAAAAAACAGATAGAAATCTCCACTTGAACTTGTATCCACTTTTTAGAAGAGAACATGATGTATTCATTGAAAATTATTGATTTTGTGTTTGCTTGTTGTGCCTTATTTATTTAACTATGTTTTCGTTGGTAAATATCAGTTTCCATGAATAGGGTACAAAATAGGATCTAAAACTCATTTTTTAACAAATGGTCAGTTAAACCAGGTGCTTAACCCCTTAAAACTGTGTCAGCCTCAGCAGGCCAAACTATTACAGTATATGAGTTGTTTCATTTTCTATGAGCATTGCAGGGTGTTTTTGCCACCCTGTTACCAAAATTTGGGACAATTCTAAAAATAAGATTTCAATTGATCTTTTAATTTCTAGGTATACAACTTGATAAAGACCAAATACACTGTAAAAAAGTAAAAGTTGGATCAACTTAAAAAACTTAAGAAAAATCTATTAAAATTTACAAGTAAAATTGAAACATTTTCAACGTAAGGTTCAAAAACCTTTAGATTGTAAATTACTTTAATTAGTAATGCCTAAAAATCAAAAGTTTTTTCAACCTCAATTGTTTCACATTACATTACATCACATTTTAAGTTGGAAATGTTTCAATATTACTAGTAATTTTTTATAAGATTTTCACCTTATTTTTTTTTGTGAGGCGTTACCAATTGAAGTAATTTTTACGTTTATCAAATATTTACTTTTTACAGTCTAACATACATAAAAACAAATTTATCCTAAACTAAGCTTTTATTGTGGATGTGCTTCACAATTCTGTCTCTCAGTGGAGACTTTCCCTTTGTTTCTATTGTTTTCATAATAAACTAATGATATTTAATTCTACCCTTACTCCTAAACTCAATCTTTACAGAAAACATTTTGAGACATTAAAGCATTGTCAGGTATATACACCGAAAAAACGAACTTTTTGGTGTAGTAATATAACTCTCATAATTTCTACATAATAATATTAACATTTATTGAGAACTAGATTTTCCTAAGTAAAATGGTGATAAATACACAATTAATTAATGTAGAAAATGAACTGTGTGGGAATAGTAAGTCGTATTAGATATTTTATTGTATTATTTAACTGTTTTATAATCACTGCACATAGTCCTAAAATAATTAAGTAAATTAAATTTAAATCTTTAGCAGATTCAAGTAAAAAACTTAGTTTATTTAACTTAAGAATATTAAATCCATCAAGCTAAAAAAAATCAAGTAAAATTAACTTAAATGTACTTACACATTGAATCCTTGAATACGCCTGAATATTTTTATTTTTTAAGCTTTATCACAGAATGAGAACTGATAAGAATTTAACTACATAAATATTTGTTAATAAAATGTCATAACGGTTTAAGCTCTTATATTATTGATGTTGTTTTGTTGTAAATTATAATTTTGTCACCGTTCAGGTGATCATTGTTTCTTTACATTAACCATGTTCAGAACATTATATTGTATTTCTCTCCACAGTGCTGACAATGCATGTCAAAAACACAGTTTGTTTGCGTTTCTGTTCAGAATCAAGTTTATTCAATGACTGACTTTTAGTCAGTCATGAATGTTGTGTTATAATGCCATTTATAACACTAAAAATAACTAAGTCCATAGAAGAATGTTAAAGAAAATAACAAACAGTAAATACAATTTATTTAATATTTTTAGGACAGCAATGCTTCAATTTTCAAAAAACTAATAGACTTTACCTAAACGATTAAAATAAATCTAACTTCAAAAAAAAAAACAATGAAGTAACATTTACTTAATTATTGAACATATGTTTTTTATGCATTATTAAGTAGATTTTATTTGATTTTAGTAGGTAAGTTATACTTAAAAAAGCAGTAAATTTTACTTAAAAAAAGTTTGTGCACATTGTTACGAGGATTTTTTTAAGTAAATTTTATAAGTTGTTTTTTTTCAGTGTACCTTTATCTGGTATCTATGAAGTGTATGGTTCCAAAACAGGATAAACAGCATTTAAAAAAACTGTTTCCACCTAAATCAGTATTGTATCAAGTTAGTATTAAAAAGTAAATTCTTAAATTATGCGAAATCCGATATCCGCCATGTTATTCTGTTATCTTTTCTCCCTTTTTCCCAAAACGCTATAAATGGAACTCTTCCTTCTCTCCAGAATGCAATAAATCTGCTCAACAAATCAGAGCGCACCATTCCACGCACTGTAAACAACAATGGTGGTGCGCTGAATACACACGGTATCCTAGTTTCCCCTTATCTACTTTGTACTTCGTGATCAACAAACAAACAAAAACTAAATAATATTTTTGATTGCATTGATGAACCTGACCGTGGTGGTTTTCTGTGGTGGGGAAGAAACATAAGCCACTCGGGCGACTGAAACATTTTGCTTGTTCTCACACTACAGCATTAAGCTTCTGTCATGCTAACACATGGGGATCTCCATTATTTTACGCGAAGTCAACGAAAATCGAGCAGAACCAAAAAAATTTACAGCTAATCGCTGTCAAAAAGGCTCATCGACGATGTCCCAAAGATGACAGCATCAGTGACAGTGTTCTTAAAATGACAAAGAAAGTGTTTTGGTTAATGCCATTAATATTTTTTTAATCAGTGGATACTACTAGTCAACTAAATGAATATAACATGGCAAAGATGAATGCACATTTATATTGATTTATTCATATATTCATTTAAAAAAACTTGTCATGCATTTATTGCATTTTGCGGAAAAAAATAAACAGTTTTATAATAAATAAAGTATTATTAAAATTTTAATGTTATTGTAACCTAAAGATGCTATGTAAAAGTTTGTAAAAGAAAATAGTGGTTTTCATCTTGTCATTTTCTTTGTATAGAAAACACATTTTTACAGAAATAAGTCAAAATGGATTTATTGTGTTTTGGAACCAAACTCTTCATATGTTTTCTTTTTTTTTATCATTGTGGCTACATTTGGTCCCAGCAACACATATGAAAGCTGTCACACAAAACACACAGATGTATTTTATAAGACTCACTGATGCTGAAAAGAAGGAGGGCCTTCATACAGAGAAACTCTTCCTGTGTGACCTGCAGAAGCACAAACTCCTGAGAGAGATGCTTCATCTGAACACAGTGCTCGTACATACTTGAGATATGCATCCTACGACTGACAGATAGGGGGCAGATTCACAGAGAAAGAGAGACAGAGACAAAGACGGGAAGAAAAAAGGCAAACAAAGAAACGTTTAACAAATTCTGACAGCTGGCAACAACTTTACGCTGGCTAATTACCAATACAGATTACACACTAATGCGGTCAGTCATCTAATAACTTCATATCTCCCGCTAAATGAAACATATTTTTCATGCCCAACACACAATTTCTGCCGGAGCATTGGTATGGGATATGGACAAGATGCATTTAGGAGGGAAATCTATTTCAGATATTGGTGAAAAAGGCCATTGAGAGCATGTGAGACCCCTGAAAAATCCAATCTCTCCTGGGATTGTGTTTGTGACAAAGATCCTCTACACCATAATAAGCCTGCAGTAAATTATAAATGAATCTGGGAAGTATCCAGGACTAGACTGTTATTGTGTGCATGAAGTACAAGATATGTACCTGCCCGACAGAAAAAGAGAGAGAGAGAGAGAGAGAGAGAAGGAATAAGGTAAAGAGAGGATGGCTAAGGAGTTATGAAAAGAAAAATGATTGTGAGGAGGAAGGACGGATTAGTACATTTACAAAACGAACAAATGAATTAAAGAAGAAGAAAATAGGATGACAGATGCAGAGGCAACAATGCAGATCAGAGATGAATGGCGAACAGAAAAGAAAACAGGACGCAGACGTGAAACATATAAAAGAATGGGACTGACTCGTTGAAGACAAGGTCCGGCGCGAAATACAGCATCCGCGCGTTGGCGTTCTTGTAGGACCTCCAACCCAGAGCAAAGACCATCACTCCCATCCAGGTGTGCTGTATGACAGTCATCTGATCATCCACGTGCAGGTTACGGAAACCTGCCAGACAGGTAGATGGAGAACGGAGAGATATTTGTGGTTTGTTTTGCTCCCTATATCTCACAGTTTGTCAGCTGTCTGGATGCTATTATTGCACAGCGAGTTCATTTACGACTCTATTTCAGCTTTGCCAGCTCAAGCCATGAATCATATTTTGCCCATTGTCAAGTCAGAAAAAGGCACGTGTTAATTTGAACTGAGGACGGATTTCTGAACGTTTTTTTTTTTTTTTTGATTGAAAAAAGCTTGGCCAAGTAGAAGACAGGCTAGCAATGCTTTCGCGTAACAAAGGGATAACACTCAAGAGTTTTCCGAATGGGTTTAACCGTGATCCCATCTCATTCGAAACAGATATGTCATTAATTTCGGACCAGATTGATGCCAGGCCCTAAAGTTTTATTAATGCTATCAATAATCAGACGTTGAAGAAACGCAGACCAATCATATGCGGTCAAGCTAACGGCTTCAAAAAATTTGTTTGTATAGATGCCCCCTCCCTTTCTCTTTCTTCTTTTCATACTCTGTTTTTATATGTAGCAAGAAATTATTGCATTATATTTGACTTGTGAACTATGCAGCATACATTATACAATTTTTTAATCTATTTATTTTAGGGCTGGGAAAAGATTAATTGCGATTAATCGCATACAAAATAAAAGTGATTTTTGGCATAATATATGAGTGTGTGCTGTGTGTAATTATTATGTACATATAAATACACACACATTCATTTATGTATTTAAGAAACATTTACATGTGTATATATATAGACGGTTTTATCGGACGCACGTGTGGATCCGAACTTTACTTCCGGTTTCGTTTTTTTAATGGTCTGACTAGTTGCTAAACTGATCTCTTGAACAAATGCCTTGTCGAAAATAACAAATGTTTTGGTTTCCTAGGTAATCTATGTGTTGTGTTTTTGCTTGTTATATAAATAAACTATGTTTAAAGAACTTTGTTTTATTAATTTTTAGTGGAGTTTACCGGAAGTTACGTGCGGACCACGACAGCCGCTTGTTTATGTTGGTACTGCTGAAACTGTCTATATTTATTTATATTATATATAAATAATTAAAAAATTTATATATAAATAAAAACATCTGACATGAATATATGTATGGGTGTGTGGTTAAATATACACAATAATTACACACAGTACACATATATTATGCAAAACATTTCTTTTATTTTGAATACGATTAATCGCTATTTATTTATTTTCTCCTCTCTTCTTTTTATTTTATTTAATTATTGTTTTTATAATTGAATCAGAAAAAAATAAGTATATTGATTCAACCACATTTTGATTTTATTTATTTATTGTTAAATATGTTGAAACAACACCAGGTTGTCCCTTGACTTGATTGAAAAAACGCCAATAAAAAGATTTAAGCTAAAAAATGTGTTTATTTTAGGCTGCTTTCTCTCTCCTCAGCATTTGATGGTGCATTTTACATATGACTGAAGTCTTTCCTTTTGAAATAGCCCTTCATCAAAGCTCACAGAGAAAAGCAGAATACACAAAACCCACTTAAGCTTCTGAATTGTAAATACACACCATTATTAAATCACTGAGTAAAAATGAAACCAACACACAAACAGTTTATCAGTCCATTGATGTCTCGACTTGAATCAACAGGCACTAGAGATGAGGCACTAAGTAGGCTATTCTTATTTAACAACCGACTGTCTAATTTACATTAAAAGCAGGTCATTTTAAAATTACCTGGAAGTCCTTTGGCCCATTTCACCACTTTAACCAGTTGCCTCTCCCCCAGTTCGTTCAGGCTGGTGAGGAGAGCGGCCGCAGAGTCGGGCTGAGCGTGATCGTGGCCGGCGTTTACCACCTCGGGCTCGATGGCCTCCAGAATGTTGAGGAAGATCATCTGCGAGTGGAACGTCAGGCTCGGCTTGGGGGACAAGGATTGAAGCTCCAATGGGCACTGGACGGGGCCCATCTCTTCTGAACCCTTCATCTGTCCGATCTTCCTCAGCTTACGAGCTGGAGTAAAGAATAAAAGCAATTTATAATCTATAAACAAACAACAGAACCACATTTTTTTTTCTATTTTTTCAACACGTAACAAGTATCTGGTTTTAATACCGTCGTGATCTTATTTCTGCACCTGAACTGATCTCTGTTACACAAAGGAGAATAAAGACCTGCAGTGCGACGAGGAGTGTCTCCGCCACATTATCTCCTGCCAGTCAGCACAAAGAAAGATTACTGCCCGCAAAACACACCTGAGACCATGTGCTTTCCCCCGTCTGCCACTAAAATAAAGGACCTGATTGGATTAGCGTAAGTGTGTTGATGTATTTCACTAACACAGAGCTCGACTACAGTCGTTCAAGAATGCAAAACATGCGCCGCTCACCAAATACTCGAGGATGTGCATTCTTTCACTAGAAACATCCGCTTTCCTCCCTCTTCCTCTCACAATGCACCATCTTTATTCTAAGGACATTGCTAATAAGGCGAATAAAGAGAAGATATAAATTTATATGTGTGTGTGATTTAATGTACAGTAGTTCAGTGAGCATCTGTGTCATTACTTGCTTTAACGCTCATATCCTCCCATCACCGGCAACTCTGATATAAATCATAGGTGATCATTATTCAATGGGCAGCATCAGGGTGCAGAATGAAAGACTATCAGTTGAGATGATTTACAACTCGGGGATGGTGTTCATTAAGACCAAAAAAAAAAAACCCTGAATCATTTGTAAGGTCACCGATTTCAATGCTGGCTAAGAGGACGAACGCAAATGAAAATGCCCTCTGAGATCCTCTGAAAATGGAGGCTCTGATTCTGCTGACGAGAGACCTGAGCCCCCTGAATAAAGCGTGGTAAAGAGAAAGTGAGAGAGATTATAACTCCATCCTGAGGCGGTTTACCAGAGCCTATGGGTTTGCGGTAAACTCGTGGCGAGGCGCCAAAGATGCCACCTTTACGTTTCCCTCCCCGAAAACAACTTCACTAACCAGCCGACGCAGCAAATGCGAGCAAAAATATAACATTCATGGCAAATAAAACAAAAGATTTTCCTGTAAAACGCTGCCTCTTGCACCTAGATTGCTAATCTTGGTGGCGCCCAGAGAGCTCTTCAGTGGAGTGGGGTTGAGACATCGGCCTCCGCAGCTTTCGTGAGAACTTGCCTCAGCTACAAATGAACTGAAGACAGATTGAACTCTATAAGAAAGTCCTATAATGCCACATATTCTGGAAAGTAACTCTTTTTTACTGTACGGGTTGCCGCAACAGAGCCTTGCACATCAATGGCAGATATTTAACAAGCTTATGCCAGTTTAAACAAGCAAACAGTTACGTCTATTCTTAAAAAGTCTGCTTATAGGAGCGGAGGAACAAGGTCATCTCTTAGGTAAAACCTAAGCTGTTCGATGAAACTTAAAATTACTATAAAATGGCCAAGTTTAAATAAATGTCTTTTCTGTATCATCTTTGACTCGAAGCTGGGACTGGAGGAACGATATGAACGTGTTAAAACTTCAGAGGTGAGAAGCCCGAATGCCGTAGATGAGTGAACAGTTTACCGTTATTTAAGAGCAAACGTTTTGTTTCAGAGTTTTGGAGCTCCGTTCAGAATCTGTGAAAAGTTTTGACTGATGTGAACTTTAGCTATAATGACAGATATGTGCATATGGCTTTGACTGGCAGAAAAAGAGTTTTAGGACTTTTGGTAACAGTTACAGTAACTGGAATCCCTTTTTTTTTCAGTTTGCAGTCTTAAAAATGCGTCAAACTTAAGCCTAAACTTACAAAATACAAAAAAACAAACTAATAAAACAACAAAATTTAACAAATGAATAAACAAAGAACGTGTTGGTGATAGAATATATGAAGAGTTTGGTTCCAAAACTCGATAAACTGCATTTAAAAAAAAAAGTTATCGCCAAAATCAGTATTGGATCAGGTCAGTATTAAAAAGTCAATTCTTCATTTTACACAAAATCTGATATCGGCCGTGTTATTTTATCATCTTTTCTCCCTTTTCTCCAAACCATGACAAACAGCAGTCCTTAAGTGCTTAAAGAATCACATCGCACCATTCCATGCACTGAAATAATTAGGCGGCGCATTGAATACACAGGGAATCCTAGTTTTCCACATCTACTTTGTACTTCATGATCAACAAACAAACAAATACAAAATAGTAATTTTGATGGCATTGATAAACCTGTGATGGTTTTCTGTGGCGAGGAAGAAACGTAAGCCATCAAAATCAAATAATTTACATGAGAGACACTTGGGCAAAGGAAAAATGCCGGCTGTTGCTTGTTCTCACACTACAGCATCAAGCTTCTGTAATGCTAACACATTGACCACAGGGGATCCTATGAAAAACTTTCCATTATTTTACAACGAACATCGAGCAGGACCAAAACATTTTACAGCTGATCACTGTCAAAAAGGTGTTTTGATTTCATGCCATTAATGTTTATTTTTTATCTGTGTATACCACTAGTCAACTAAATGAATATAACATGGCAAAGATGAATGCACATTTATATATTGATTCAATAGATTTATAGCATATTTTTGAAAATCATGTCATGCATTTATTGCATTTTGCGGGAAAAAAACAAGTTTTTGTAATACATTTTTTAAGATCAAATTATGGATTTGACTTTTTAATGTTATTATAACCTAAAAATGCTATGTGAACAGAAAATAGTGGTTTTCATCTTGTCACTGTCTTGTTATAGAAAACAAATTTTTACCAAAATTTGTCAAAATTATTGTGTTTTGGAACCAAACTCTTCATTTATAGGTACTGTTTTTCTGATGTTTTGTTATGGTAATCCCTTCGCATACCGAATAATTGTCAAGTTTTTCTGAACGTTTATAACACACTGTAAAACCTAAAAGTCAACTCAACTCAAACCATTTAAGTAAACCGGTTGCATTAGTTTTAAAACACATACATGTGAGTACTGTGAACTTAAACAAATTGAGTCATATGCAGTTATGCACTTATATTTAAGTTCACACTACTTAAATATAAGTGCATAATTGCACATGACTCAAGTTCACAGTACTTAAATTTATGTGTTTTAAAACTTAAATGGTCTAATGCAACCGGTTTACTTAAATGGTTTGAGTTAAGTTAACTGTTAGGTTACAGTGCACTGAAAAGGTGTGTTTAACGTTTGCAAAATTATCTTTTATCAAAAATATAAGACATTTACTTATTTAAAGTGCACCTATTTCATTGCTTAAAAACAATGATATTTTGTGTATTTGGTATAATACAATGTGTTTGCATGTTTTATGGTTAAAAAAACACATTATTTTACACATACCGTACATTTTTGTAGCTCCAGATATCCTGCCTTGCTCAAACACTCTGATTTTGTACAAAACTCATCGATTTGAAAAGCTCTGTTTCCCTGACTGAGCTAATCTGTATGCTGTGATTGGCCCAAATACCTCTGACGTCAGACAGACATGTGACGCTCCTTACCCTGTTTGAAAGATTCGCTCACAATGCAATGCTAACAGAAGTTAACTTACAGGCTGTGAGTCCAAGCGGGAGGAATTATGATAATGTCGGTCTTGTCTACATCACCAATCCCGGGAGGTTAACTCTTTCTTACAATCCATGTGTTTGTTGTAGTCCAAGAAATTAGATTTACGTTGGAGACGATAACTCGCGTCATCATTTACTCCTGGGTTTGTATCTTTTGCATATCATTTACATGGACTAATACACACCAAAGGAAATATGAAATCGTAAATTGGACGATAGTTGCTCTTTAATGAACTATAGGCGCTAGATCACATAGCGGTCCTCATCGGGACCCACATTTGATATAGGACATCAAAAGGTGACTCAACGAATTGGTTTATATTAATATGCTCACAAACAAGAGCAAATACTTTATTGCAACTGATTACTTTTTTATATTAGCAACTTTAAACATTGTTTTCCCCTGCTGTCAGTAACTCTATCCATTTTTTCACAGTGGACTCTCGTGTCAAAAGCCACACAAGCTCATTATTTTTGCAAAACCTGTTTACTTCTCATACCGATTACTGGCAATAACAACAAACCTGACCACAAAAGAAGTGAAGAAGGGAAACAAAAAGAAGTGCGCTAGCGTGACAGTCTGAGAAAGTGAAGAACCGAAACGATGCATTAGTTGTAAATTGATCCGTGGTGCCATTTGAGTCCGAAAGGTGAAACTATTCAAGCGCTTTCGCATAAACAGAATTCAAACGTGTCAGAAAAGAGGGCTGGAGCGTGTAGTCATCCACAGCCATCTGCTCTCTTCAGTAGCTCGCTTACCGCAAAACAGCTGTACTGCGTGATGGATTTACAACCACACTCGTGTGCTGTCTACTGTTTGTTTTGTTAAACATTTTAAGTAACTAAACATTACACAAATACAAACAAATCAAATAAATGCATTCTTAACACAAAATATTTGTATTAAAAACGTAAAGCTGATATGTGATCGATATGATTTGTGGATGTTTATTCATACAGCATAGTGAGCGCAACTCTGTGTGTGTGTGTGTGTGTGTGTGTGTGTGTGTGTGTGTGTGTGTGTGTGTGTGTGTGTCTGTCTGTGCAACTTAACCTGATGGGTTCTCTGTACTAAAGTTGTAACAAAAGACTGCATCACTCTAAAAACAAAAAGTGCAATGAATAAACAACATAACACCTCAACTATGCCTAAAGAACAAGCCATAAGTCACAAGCTTTACAGACTGCGTGAAAGCTGCCTATTTTTCTACCCTTACTGTACTGTACTAAAAGCCGTGTCATACACTTTATCCAGCAAAGAGCATCATTTTTGTCTTGTGCCCATATATTCAGAAAAGTCACATAATTGTTTCCATTTTTTAAAATTCTGCATATTAAATATAAATAAAAAGGTCACATTAAATTAATTTAATGTCAAGGCAAACTTTGCCCGGTCTAAAAAAATTAACATCAGAAACATGTGGCCTTGTTTGGTCTTCGCTGTTGGGAGTCTTGGAGAGGGTTTTAAATCTATTTACAACATCCTCACTGAAAGACCATCTACAATTCATCTACCAAAGGATTTTCAATCACTGGCAATCTACCCAAGCCAGATACATCCCAAGAGCTGATTGAAAGACACTGCAGGAAGTCTCCAAGAATCTAAAGATGACATCTATAGATTTATAGTCTGATCTTGGCTCAGGCAAAGTCGCAGAGCAAGAGTCAAGCATCCTCAAGAGACAGCATTGCTTTGCCCTGTATGTGACACACACAAGGAAGATGAATGTGAGGACATCTGTTAAAAAGCTGAGGCTGAACTTTAAGTGGACCTTAAATTTGATACGTCCTGTCAGGAGGAGTGGGCAAAAATTAATGAAAAAATGGTAGGTGTTACATTGACAAATTACAAGAAACACAAGCTACATACTGTATTTGTTCCCTAGTTCAGCTCCTGTCAATGAGAAATACTTTCCTGACAGATCATTCGTTTCAAACTCAAATCGAATCCATATGAGTGTCAGTGTTTTGATTGTTCCTGTTTTGTGATGCAGTTTGAAAAATATAATTCCCAATTCGTACATAAAGATACATTAACACATAGTTTGTAAGAGGAATTCAACTTGGCACTAAACAGCTCTAAACATTTTTGGAGACTGGAAAAATATCTCCACCCAGCCCACATAAATATTATTCTATACATTTCATTATATATCCGAAATATAATGCCGTAACCCAGAGAAGGAGCTGTACTTTCTCTCTGAACCTATCTACACCTACACAAAGACCCTGACGACAAAACCAAAGGCTTGAGTTAAACTGTCTCCAGACTCGAGTCACTTTTTCTTACTGAAAACTCTCAGGGCCTCTACGGTGAACTTTATATAAATCTGCAATTTTAAGTCAAACATTAAGGCCGGATAGCGCAAAACAGCGGCCCAAGTCCAGCGGCAGAGCAGACCTGTGATCTTGCTGACAAACCAAAACGACTTCACCTTTTTTAAACTCGAATTAAAACATTCACGTGTCAGGGGAGGGAAACAGCGAGATGTGTGTGTCGTCTTGACACCGCACACTTTTGTCGCGTACACACACACACAAAATTGTGCTAAAAGTGTGACATGGTGCATCGGCGTCTGATAATTACAGCCCTGATGATACCCACCGTCCCCTGCAGTGCTATAAACTGCTCCCGAAAAATCAGTAGCCGGATTTACTGTCATTACACACAAAAAAGTACTTTAAAATACTGAACCACAGCTGCACCTGTCATGAAAAAAACTTAAATGAGGCTTTCCTAGGACAGCCTTTCTTCTTAAGCTTCTTTTATAAATAATGATTTTAAAGATTATAATTTAAAATTGCCAAAGTGTTTGGCTAATACACGTTAATTAGAGTATAAGAAAAAATACACAAAGCAAAGTTTGTGCCATGTGTTTTTACTTAATTAGTCCGTTTGCTCTGTCTTTTGTTAATTTATGGATACATTTGAGTTAATGATGTTGTGTTACAGTTCTATAAGTAATTGTTCCAAAGTCTTATTTTACAATGCGATAGCCTGTAGGCTTTTTAATTTAACAGGGGTATAGACAGCCCAGGCTTTTTCTGGGTTAAAGACTTAAATATATATTAGCCTAATTGGCCAAAACCTTTTTTGTAATTTCTCTCTTTACACTGGGTAGAGCATCTATCTTCTCTAGCGATAATTGACGTAATTACTAAAAATGCACTTTTTTCGATTTTTATAGACATTTTGTTCAATATCCTTACAGCAACTGTTTTCAGCACCTGCCAAATCTAACCTAATATACTAGGTAACATAGCATGCAGGCAAAGTAGTGACAATGAGAATATTAGGAATAGAAAGAATAAAATAGCACATACACAAAGCTACATTGGAATTAATAAATAGTTTATGTTATAATGTTTATAAAATGTGTTTAGTTATAGAGTACAATTCCATTATTCCATCGATTCCATAGTATATTTTTGCGATTCGGTAACACTTTAGAATAAGGTTCATTAGATACTACATTAGTTACTACATTAGTTAACATTAGTTACTACATTAGTTAACATGAACTATTAATGAACGGCACTTATACAGCATTTATTAATCTTTGTTAATGTTTATTTCAACAATTACTAATATTTATTAAAGTGACACTTTGTAGTTTTTGAACCTTCGTAATATATTTTCAAGACCCTTGTGATGGTACATCGACTTAAAATAGGTTGAATGACATGTCCACCATAGCCTGACGGGGTCTGTATCGCTTTTACTCGTACTTTTAAACTTGGGGTTTCGGGTAGTATCCCGAGCACAAAACAAAAAACTACAAAAATCTGCTTTACGGCATACGTCACTTTCTCCACTTCCTCAAATTCGGACAAGACAGCACAACTATTTATTTTCCTGATGTTTTTGTTATGGCCAAAGCAGCAACTAAGAAAAAGAAACCCAAGGTTTTGTCAGAGGAGACCAGAAAGAGAAAAGGGGAGAGTGACAGAATAAAAAGAAGGACGAGGATCAATATTGGGCCAGCGTTCGCTCGCTGGTGTGAACTAAAGAAGGAGGAGGGGTTTCTGACCGATGCTGACTTGACCGTTATGCTTTTGTACTAGTAAGTAATGTTATAATGCTTGCATATATAAGTCCTGTCTGGTGTCCGAACACTATTTTTTACATGAATTTTACTGGAGGCTACTTCGAGAGTTTAGAGAGAGATGTCAGGATCCTGCAAGATCCTTGTTTGTATTTAGATCTAGTTCAGCATGGCAGGGTTCTGACAGAACAATGTTCTATGTGGGAGATGCATGGTTTTAGTATTGGTTTATTCTGACCACGCATTTCCCGGGTCTCGTCACTTTTTCCCCGATCCCTTACTTGTAATGATTTCCAGGTGTATGTAATTTATTTTGTCCCTATTTAAGAGTCCTTGTGTGTGTTGTTCAGTACGGGTTCGTCTGTATTACTACGTTGGTCCTGCCAGTCAGTGTTTCCGGTGTGTTCCTGTTTAAGTTAAGTGTAGTGTTTTCTAGTTTAAGTTTAGTGTTTGTTTATATGTCATGTTTAGTGTAGTTCTGTGTAGTTTAGTGTTTGCCCTGTTTGTTTGCCCCCTCGTGGGTTTTGTTTTCAGTTATGTTCAATAAATTATTATTTTGTCCCTATCCGTGTCTGCATTTGGGTTCTCTCGGTGTCCTGATTCCTGACAAGAGACTTATATCACGTGACATTGTAGCGCCGTGGTAGCGTCATGGACCTACGACACGGGCGATCCGGGTTCGATTCCCGGGTTCGAACTTTAACCAAGCGACCACCATTACAACTGGGTTGTAAACGTGAGCTACGCGATTTCTTTTTTGGCGTTGGATGAAAATAAAACCCATAAAATTATATTATGTTGGAAGGCACACTTTGTGACCTGAGTTGTCTTCTTGCGGCGCTTGTGGGCTCTAGGAGCGCTAGACGTAAAAAATACATGTCTAGCACCCCCTAGTGGCCAGAAAGTTCCATGGTGTGCCTTTAAAATTTTGTTAACGTTAGTTAATGCACCGTGAACTAACATGAACAAACAATTAAAAAAAAAATTCTATTAACTAACATTAATAAAGATTAATAAATACTGTAACAAATGTATTGCTCATGGTTTGATCATGTTAGTTAATACATTAACTAATGTAAACTAATAGACATTATTGTAAAGTGTTACCAGTTATTCACTGCTTATCCTTTTGAAACATTAGTTGAACGATAAGTTACAAACCCTAAAGAAAAGGCACACCCATCATCTGTCTGCAATAACATTTTCAGGCCAAAATGATCACTTTTAACCAAAACTATATTTCCATAAATTTAAGTAGAAAAGAACGCTGTTTTTTAAACAAAGTACTGCTGAAATATCATTTAATTTGTTACATTTAAAATAGTAAGGCCAGAGATTTTAACTTGCATTATAATAAAATATAGAAATATAAAAATACACTGTTAAAAATAAAATTGTACTTTATTTTATTTTTACTGTAATTTTAAATAATAAATTTTTTATTTAATAATTTTTTTTAAAAGTTTAACTCATTTAAACTTACTATTTCACAAGTTCGCATTAACATATAATCGATAAGGAATGAGATAAAGCATATGGCATGCTGTCCAAGGGGACGGCTCCGAGCTCTGAATTTTAGCCCAAACCCAGAGTACTCCCCCTCTTTAACTGGGAATGTACAAGCAGAGAGTGATGCGATGGGGTGGAACTGGAAGCTGCAAAAAACTGTCACAGGACAGACGTAAGGGACAGCTATTTATAGGCACCTCTTGACCATGCCCATGCTCCTCCTAAACTCAGTTAAATAAACTTAAAATATTGGCTATTAAGTTCAAATAGCTTACACTGCTGCCAGTAACTCACTGTAGATTTTACATTTATGTTATTTACTGGCAACAGTTTGTTCAAAGTTAAATAAACATAAAACATTTTCAGTCTTTATCTTTTACAGTAAGTTACTGGCAATCAGCTGCATAATTACAAAAGCAAATATTTTAGCTTGATTTGATAGTTAAAAATTAAAATAACATAAACATAATATGTTTTATATGTATATAATATGTAATAATATCACTTCAAATCATGCAATTTTGTCAATGTGTAATCTAAAAAGCAACTTGGTTCTCATAATTTGGCCCAATGACAGATTTTGTTTTTAAATGTAGTAACTTAACTAAACAGCGTGTGGCGGAAATGTTAGGATCAACTGTTGGACTAAATGAAGGACAGTGTTTTACTGAAGTACATTAAGGGATTAAATCATTGGTCAATACAATCAATAAACCATTAGAATCTAAAGATGTATGATTCACTGAACAGACTTGCGGGTAATCAAGTTTATAACTGTAGATCCTCACATAAAAAGATAATAAACGATTCTCTGTTAATTATTCAGAATAAGCTGGAAGCTCGCAGAACGAATGTGGCTTCAGACTTTGACTGCATTAAGTCTTCTAGTCATCCCTGACATTTAAGTTCCTCTGTTCGGTGCTGGCACCTGCTATAAGGCAAATGCACTGCAAATATGCTGTACTGCCAACAGTCCTGTATTACGCATGAAGAAGGCACCAGAGTCCAATTCTGCGTATATGGGTGTCTAAACTCTCTTTAGATCAGTGCTGCTTTACAGCTTGTTTTACTAAGGATTAGGAGCGTTCAGTCAGTGTGTGAAAAGACAAAAGATTTTCAATATTTCCGCTAACAGGTTGCTACATTGTCTTCTCTTAAGTCCTTCTGAATCATCTGAGCTTTCAGCCACGTGTAGTTTTTATTAAAAGCTGCTGAAAGCAGTTTTTTCATCAGATTGATGGGTTGTCTCTTCCTCTTTCTTTTTGTCTCTCTATTCTACTTCTTGCGCTCTATCTCTTTCTCTCACTTTCTGTCCTGCTTTCTACACACCTGATCTTTTAACCTCCCTCTCTTTAGTTGAAAAAAAGAGGATCGAGACAGATTAAGAGTAAAGCAGTAGATTTCAAGGGCCTTGGGGAGAGAGATTATCTGTGCTCCGTTGCTTGGCCTATCTCTAGGACACAACGTCCTGCTAAAGATCAGCATTACTCTGATCATTCTGTGACTCAAAGAGCTTTGCCAATACACACCGTGGCTTGTGTCATCACACACAAATAAACACACTATCTATCTTGGTCAGAGTAATAGGACAGTGGGTCAATGTTCTAACAAATTACTTTCGTTTTTGACAAGTAAGACCAGGACTTAAATTTAGAAAATGGATAGTTCCTGCCCTGAACAGTAATCATATTAGCCACATTCCAAGCTATTGTGAAAGAGCCGAGGGTGCACCTGTGACTGCCTATTATGAACTGAATTCTATATTAAAACAGCAAACGGTTACTAGAATCTGAAAATTAGATAGTTAAAATGAACTTTGCCATTATTCATTACAATTAATACGTTTACTTGTTTATTCAACACTGGGATATTGTATTAAATTGCTGTCACTACCACATCAAAAAACGCAATAAGCCACGAGAGGCTCTTAGAGTGATTTTGCCAGAGTTTAACAACACCTCTTGCGGCTTCATGCTTTAATATAACTTACACACACACACACACACGCACGCACGCACGCACGCACGCACGCACGCACGCACGCACGCACGCACGCACGCACGCACGCACGCACGCACGCACGCACGCGCGCGCACACACCAAAGTTTACAAGCTTAGAAAAGAACAGAGGACTCGAGCACCTGCTAAAATACGATGAACATTCTTGTACAAAAACTTTAAAAGACTGAATGAGACTGCTCCACATCAAACAGTGCTTAATTGTATAATTGTATAATGAGTCTGTATAACTGGTGTGATGATAGTTTATGAATTTGTGGTGATGAAATGCCCTGTGGCTTTTTGATCTGAGTTTACAAACAGAGAATCTGAGTTTAAAAAAATGGGGAGGGAGAAAGAGATCCATGAATGTAGACACATGAATCTGCCCGCAGAAACAACTTTTGATTTCTCATTTAAATAGAATATATATGCAGTATATTTTAAAGGATTAGTTCATTTACTTAAAAAAAATCCAGATAATTTACGCACCACCATGTCATCCAAAATGTTGATGTCTTTCTTTGTTCAGTCGAGAAGAAATTATGTTTTTTGAGGAAAACATTTCAGGATTTTTCTAATTTTAATGGACTTTAATGGACCTCAACAGGTAACAGTTTTAATGCAGTTTAAAATTGCAGTTTCAACTGAGTTTCAAAGGACTCTAAACGATCCCAAACGAGGCATTAGGGTCTTATCTAGCGAAACCATTGTCATTTTCGAAAAGAAAAATATAAATATGCATTTTTAAACCACAACTTCTCGTCTATCTCCGGTCCTGAGTAATACGTCATGACGTCAAGGGGTCACGGATGACGTATGCGAAACTACGCCCCAGTGTTTACAAGTGTGGAGAAAGAGGACCGTTCCGACGTTGTTGTATGTGGAATGATACTAATTAATGTCTTTGTGTCAGTTTATTGTTTAAAATGGTTCACAAATGTGCGTTTCATATATGTTACAAGTGACCTTTTTACGTCACTACGCAATTACGTGAGGTCGCGCTGGTGCTTCACAAGACCAGAGATAGTCGAGAAATTGTGGTTTAAAAGTGCATTTTTTTTTGTCAAAATTGACAATCGTTTAGTTAGATAAGACCCTTATGCCTCGTTTGGGATTGTTAAGAGTCCTTTGAAACTACAATTTTAAACTGCATTAAAACTGTTAGGTGTGGGGGTCCATTATAGTCCATTAAAATGAGAAAAAAATCCTGGAATGTTTTCCTCAAAAAACATAATTTCTTCTCGACTGAACCAAGAAAGACATCAACACTTTGGATATCTGAATTTTTTTAAAGAAAATGGACTAATCCTTTAAGATGCATTACAATTAGGGATGTCCCGATCCGATCACGTGATCGGAAATCGGCCCCGATCACGTGGTTTCAGACTCGATCGGAATCGGACGTTACCTCCCGATCAGGACTCGGATACATATGCAGGGTTTAAAATCCATTAAGTTCTCGCTCTGCTCCGCGCCAGTGTACGCGCTGCGCTGGTGCGTGTGAACTGAAGAGAATAGGCTTGTTCGACTTCATCCGGCTGCTGGTTCTTGTGGTGCTGCATGCATGACGTCAAAGTTCCGCGAGAACGATTTAAAAGCAAACTCCTCCGTATGATTTCGCGGATCACTCTCGCGGTAGTTTGAAGTCACCCGGCTGTCGATTGTTGCGGCGCCGCATGAAGTCGAACAAGCCTATTGACGTGCTTTCATTCATAGGCTTCACACTCGTGCGTGCAAGGAACCCACAACAAAACCGCGTTTTTACCGCTCATTTAAACGACGCGTTGATCGTTATTGTCAACATTTGCTCAGACGCAGTTCCGCGTCTCACTCAGAACCTCAAGAATGCGCATTCGCCCAGGATCATTTGACATTACTGTAGAGATGAGCGAGAGAGAGAGAGAGAGAGAGAGAGAGAAAGAGAGGTAAGAATGGTGCCCATGTCGAAAAAACCTAATAGAAGTCTAGAAACAAAGTATTAAAGTATGTATAGCCATGTCACTCATCTCATTTCAAAATGTTAACTAGATAACTGGATACAACTGATTGTATAGTTTAATAAAATAATGTATTTTGATTATACAAATGAATCACGACCTAACTATAGGTATTTTATAACTAACTGCTGACCAGCTTAGGGAATCTCTATGGCTAATTTATAAGATATATTGCTGAATCAGTATGTTGTTTTTCTTGTTAATTGAGTCTTTTTGGGTAGCCTATCTTATGCCTAGAATGAGTCAAGGAGGTTGAGTCTTATAACTTCATTCAAAGTTTGATCAATTGTGCATAATGACATGTGCACCAAATGCATATAGGGTGTCAGACTCATAGATTTGCATAATTTAAAGTTCAGGTTTTAAAGTTTGGGTCAACATGTGGCACAGCTTTAAAACTGAAACTTATAAAATACTATCAGAGATACAAAATGTCATTGAAGCACACCCAGTGGCTTTGCTGTCATCAGGATTAAACATGTTACCCCTCGAACCCTCCCTCCCAACAGAGCCTCCCCACAAAACAAACCCCAATTTAACCCCTGAACATATATACTATATATTCATTATTTTTTAACACATCTGTAGTTATGCGCTGGCACAGAGTTAGACTCTTTTGACTCCACACAGAAACAGCAATGCGTGCGGCATGACATAAGGAACATCCTGGTTCTGTTTTTTCGCTCTTCTTTATTCTTTTTTTTATGTATTATAGAAGTATCGGATCGGGACTCGGTATCGGCAGATACTCAAAATCAAATGACTCGGACTCAGACTCGAGGGCAAAAAAACCTGATCGGGACATCCCTAATTACAATAGTACAACTTTTATGCATGTTACATGTGTTTGGAGTATGATTGACAAGAATTTAAGGAGGCTTGCCGAAAATTACGCAAACATGTGCAAATATGTGTGATCCTGTCTGTGAAAACCCCAGTTAAAGCTAAAGTAATTGTTTGTGATTATTGTTTTCTACATAAAAACATCCTACATGATGTAAAGAACATTCTGTGAAATATAACCTTGATATCTTTAATATTCACTGATTAAGGTCATGTCAAAGATTGAAATTAATGAGTGAAATCAAATTAGATTATGAGACTTTAGGATTGATTTCACAGACATGCAAAATATTGTCACAAATGTGGATTAAAAAAAATTACCCAAAAGCTTTTTGTTTTTTTATGCTTTTTATATTTAAATTAAACACAGATTCCCTATAACACGCTGTAGTTTAATTTGTCCAATAGATACCTTAAAGGTTTAGTGTTTTGTTTATTTTGTATTGTACACTTCATATTTTGATGTGGCATTTAAGCAAACATTATATAAACATCACTTTTGGCCAATACTGAATTTATATACACATACTACATTTATATTCCCAAAATAATCTATAATTAGATATGATTTGTGATTTGTTTTATCGTTTTAAAACAAAACTGGTATTTCATTATAAGAAATATTTTATTGCAAGACTTATTTTTATGGTTTACTGAGAGTAACCTAGAAATTAGTGGTACTTCAGAGCTACACTAAAATCACAGCTTTTTAAATTCGAAGGAACAGGGATCTTAAAAAGCAGCCTTCTGATTGGAGAAAGTGAATTTTAAGAGAGACAAAGTAAAGCTTATGGCCATAATAGCTAAATCCAGATTATTACACAAGCTGCAAAGTGATTTTATTACTGAAACTGAACACTGTCAATAAAAAAACAGCTTGTAAAAACCCATTAAACAGCCAGGCTTTGTTATCTGTTATCATTTAAGCCTATCACTGACAGGTTGGGCTGAGTTCCTTTAAACCAAAACAAACTAGTATTGACAAGTATGAGTATTGTTATTTGTATTGTTTCATTTGTTTGATTATTGTGACAGAAGATCCGCCTCCCCTCATGTCATCATCACTCAAACGTTTCTATCATTGGCTCCTGTCCAGGCTCATTATGGAAGCATGAGACATAGAGGCCGTGCCGTCAGAAATCAAGTACTACAAATAATCCTGTGGCATATATGATGTATGTAATCTTTATTTTTATAATTTAAAACGACTACCTACCTTCACACTAAACCCTTACAAAACGGTTTGTGTGACAAATGATGTGCTCTCTAAAGTCACAAGTCAGCTGTAAATAAGAAACAGCTTCAGTTCAAAGTTCTAAAACGTTTTTTTTTTTTTACTTACAGATGGCTTCAGATTACACAAACATCAGTGCACCATTATAGGAAGAACCTTTTACATGTACATGTTTAAAAATGCATGCATAATGTTGCACCCATCAACTATTCTTTTGAGAGGTAATGAATTGTACCAAGACCCATTGCCAATTTAAGGTGTTGAGACTTGCTTGCCTAAAAGAAAAATTGACTTGACTTTGACTAATGACTCAAGGCATCGGCATTGACTTGAGTGTTTATCCTTTCATGTGTAACGACAATGACTTGAATCAGATAATAAAAGCCAAAGAACCAGAAGCAGCACTGGACTTCTCATTACATCACAGCATGCAAAAAAGAGGAACACAGCGCTTCCAAAACCCTTTGGATGTTTGAGATTGTTTCCTTTGGCTATAAAAAATAGATAAAAGCAAAGACTCTAAAGTTCAGCATGGGATGCTTGTATTATTGAAAGAATAATAATTAAAGTGATTAGTGAAATTACTAAATTCATTCACACAGATAATTAATAATTTTGTCTGTTTTTGGACTGTAATTGGAATTAGTAGGTGTGAATTAGTGATGCTGCATTTTACATCTTCTCTCTCTCTCTCTCTCTCTCTCTCTCTCTCTCTCTCTTTCTCTCTCTCTCTCTCTCCTTATGCTCTTCTCTACACAGCATTGGCTGTCATTTGAGCGTGAAAGCGCCTTTGTGCAGTAATCTGCCTCATTGAGAATTCTCAATGTAAAATAAATAACCTTAGCCACAATTGTTGAACTTTAACACTGCTAAGGTTGGAAGCAGTATAAAGACCTGTAAAATGTATTAAAATTTACAACAGTGAACATGTGACCGTTAAAAATGGTAAAAATGTTTGTCATATTTTGTCAGCTACAGGTACTAGAGAGATGCAACATGGACTTTAATTTTATAGCACCCCAGTTAGTTACATTTTCACCTGGAATATGCAGGTACCTTTGTATATACAGGATTTGATTTCCCAATGCATTCTGTCAAATTTTATGCTGCAGTCCATAACTTTTGCTGTTGAAATCATAAAATTGCAGGTTACTTTACATACTTTTTATGTTCCTTTTTTAAGAAAAACAACTCCGACATCATTATTATTGTGAATTGTAGCAAGATATAAGGATTGCAAATGTGAACTACAGCCAATTTTGTATTTATTTGTACCTACAAACAGTGGCGGCTGGTCAATAAGGAGCGCTAGGGCGCCGCCCTCTTAACTCTTTCACCGCCAGCGTTTTAAAAAAAAGTTGCCAGCCAGCGCCAACGTTTTTCATGATTTTTACTTTCAATGCCTTCCAGAAAATGTTTTTCTTTAAATATATAAACATACAATATACCAAATGAAAGAACAGACCCTCTGCTTTCAAACAAAAAACCCGTTTCATCCTACCTTCAGTGGTTCTTTTGTAATCAGCTTTTGAATATGGGTTTCTGCAAAAACACCACATTTTGAGCAAAAAGCAGAGATAATTCAATTTTTGTGATGGACTTTTCATAGAGATCCCATTCAGAGCGATCTTTAAAACAGACACGGACATGCAGCCACTTGCCATAGGGCAATACTTTCGGGTTTAAAAAGTTGCGGAAGGGGATAATAGCGGTATTGCGGAAAGACGGAAAATCTCGTCATTGGCGGGGAAACGTTTTCTCTTAACTCTCTTTCCCCGCCATTGACGAGATATCTCGTCAATTAAGAGAAAACGCTTCCCCGCCAATGACGAGATTTTCCGTCTTTCCGCAATACCGCTATTATCCACCAGGTGGCCCTTCCGCAACTTTTTAAACCCGGAAGTATTGCCCTATGGCAAGCTGCTGCATGTCCGTGTCTGTTTTAAAGATCGCTCTGAATGGGATCTCTATGAAAAGTCCGTCACAAAAATGGAATTATCTTTGCTTTTTGCTCAAAATGTGGTGTTTTTGCAAAAACCTACCCATATTCAAAAGCTGATTGCAAAAGAACCACTAAAGGTAGGATGAAACAGGTTTTTTTGTTTGAAAGCAGAGGGTCTGTTCTTTCATTTGGTATATTGTATGTTTATATATTTAAAGAAGAACATTTTCTGAAAGGCATTAAACTTTGGTGAAAATCATGAAAAACGCTGGCGCTGGCTGGCAACTTTTTTTTTTTAAACGCTGGCGGTGAAAGAGTTAATTGACGAGATATCTCGTCAATGGCGGTGAAAGAGTTAAAGTTGGTCAGAGAGGAAAAATACTTAAACATGTTACCAAAAAGTTGAATAAATAATGCAAATTAATACAAAATGAAATCATTTAGTTGTACTATTTCACTTTTAGTCGTGTTATCATTTATTAAAACAAAAATAAAAATAAAAACTTAGTTGTCTGTGTCATATGTGTGTGTCTGGGGCACCACCCAACCAAGTGTGTATGTAGGTTCAGTAAATGTGTTAAAAGCATGTAAGATGAGGCTTAGCTCTTTTTGGCTGGTTGCAGATCAGCCTTGGGGCACAGCACTGTGCACCCCAAACCCTCAAACTTGAATTGTTAGCAAATCAACATTGTTTTTTTGACCCTTATGTGATTGGATCGCTCTTAGAGTCTTATAATTGACAGCTACAGTACTGATCAGTGGAAGCAAGCGAATATCGGGAGATGAAAGAAAATGTGATTTTATCCTTACAAAATCACCCTTTACAAGGCGTTCAGTTGAAGAATAAATAAAGGATTAAGAGGCTTGGAGCAGATCGACCAATGGAGTCAAATGATTGCAGTCTTTGTGCTTCCACCACTACTTAGGGCAAACAGAGTTGGCTAGCTGGATGCTATGTAAGTCATGCCTTTTATTGTTTTCCCTGTTTGCATGTTTTTAAGTCTGAAAGCAATAGACTGCACAAAATTTTGTGACGCGTTTAAGCTGGCTTTGCGTGGACATAATGAGAGCGAGAGTTCATATAATCCAGTATATTTCATTGCTTGGTCAACTTTGTTGTTTATGGAGTTTAAAAAGCACCCACGAGAAAAGGAAACTTCAAGAATCATGCAGAATAAGACTGTTGGACAGTATGTTGTCTGTTGTGAGGGAAAACATTTGCCTGTGCTATTGCTATTGAAACAAAAAAAACGTATTTGCCTGTGATTAGACAGCGTTAGTGTGTGTGTGTTCGGTCGAGTTAATCAAAAAGTTATATTTTTTAACTCGTGGCAGTGGGTTGAGCTAATGCAGAACTGTCTCTAAGGTCTCTAGTGATATTTTTTCACATTTGTTGATATTTTTATTGCAGTAGTATTTTGTGATTTGATTTGTTCATATTAGCACAAAGTTTGCTTTTTTATCGCCTCCATTGTCACTGCGAGAAAAAACATTAATTCATCTGCCTCATGTGATGTTAAACATGTACAGTTCTCTTTACAAATAAATAAACTAATTTTAACTTCTTGTAAGTTCATAAAGATGAACATCTGAACGTTCATTAGAACATGAAAAGATGGATAATAATTAACTAGGACGGAATTTTTACAACGCTGTTCATCAAAAAAATGACGAAGATTAAAAAAGGCTAACGTAACCTCTGGTGTGTGTGTGTGTGGGAATGATTCCCTTGATTAGTTAATTACTCAAATTTAATTTGCAGAATCATAGTACATGTATTTCATGCTTTAACAGTTGACTTCAACAGTAACATTTTTAGCATTTTAGCTAAGCAGTAATGATACATCGTCACCTGATAAACTGCTATTTACAGTCCTGCATTACTACAGTAAAAGTTTGATTTTGTTTGCGCATCCCAAAAATTTTTTGCATCAGCTGCCACTGCCTACAAGTTGTTTTGTAAGAATTACAGTATCTGATAAGAAACAACTATTGTATTTTGTAAATCAATACATGATTCAATCACAGAACAAAGGAATCAAACCTTTGTTAGATGTAAATGTTAATAAAGCAATCCTATGTTTCTTCTCAGACACTGCATGTATAGTATAGTGAATGATTCACAAAGTTCTGAAAGAAAATAAGTAATATAACCTCCACTGGGTACTATTTGGAACTTGACCTGACCTGACCTGATCCTCAGCAGGATTTGACTTGACGTGCTTGAGGTGAAGCCACTGACTTAACTTGTCTGGCTTGATTGTGCGCACATTTGAGACTCGACCCGAAACCTAAACACGAGTGCTTGGATGTGCATGTGATCTCACGGCAATAAGATATTTTACAAGGTGTCTAAATCATATTCATTTGTACAATCTCACACTAGGAACATTTTAGGTTCATTTTTATCCAACGGCTGGGTTGGTCCATAATTGACCTAACCATAGATTGAAACAAAAGTAGACTAAGTCTGGTTTGCTTTAAAAGAGCTCTGAGGTCATTTAGCGCGGTCATATGAAAGACATTTTTTATAAACCACTACAAATCCCTGAAATAAAATGTGAATCAAGTTTTAAGGCAATAACATTGCAAAGGCCCAATAACACATATTTGGATTTTAAATCAAATCCTGTTAATGTAAATGTGGATTTGCAAACATATAAAACATTTTTTTCTAAATATAAAAAACTTCCAACTGTGAAAAGCAGCATACAGCCGTTATTAGCAGTCTTTCCTAAAATCATTACAAGTTTTTAAAGGACTCAGCACATAACTCAGCGTGCACTAATTTAAGGCAATCGGACTGTGGCAATAAAACCACTGTACAGGTCTTACTAGACGCAGGCACAATATGAAGCTACACAGATAACGTCTGATTTACGAGCCTGCTGCCGAGAGACAATCACCCGACAAATTCAGACAACTAATAGGTGTCTAATATCCTGTCTGATGCAGTTTATCAAGATGTAACAGCTTGAATGGTGCTCCCCGGGTGTGTACCTCTCTCGCTCTCTCTCTCTACGATCAGCACTGCAGAGATCCTCTTTTCTGCTTAGTGCAGCAGCGTCCTTACAAAATCATCCTAACAATCCAGTTATGCTGAATGAAACTATAGGCGCAGGGAACAAAGTCTTCACAAAAACCGTGGCCAGTTCTTTGGTGAGTGTTGAAACTGCACCGTTTTTCCACAATTTCTCAGTTTCAAAATATAATTTTCAAAACTTTTCGACTCACATTCGCTAGACTGACACTGAGAACACTAATGACCTGATGTTGCATATTCATGCAGCGTATCGGGCAATGCAGATCTACTCTGTGGGAAGTTCAAGGAGCACAAAGCACGTGAGTCATTTTATTATTATAGGTTAACACTGTAGTTAAGCCCAGTTGTAGATTTGATTTATAAGCAAATAAGAACTTTGTATGGGGAAAATCTAGTTTGAGACGTGCTGGAACCATAATCAATGTATCATTTGACTTGATAATCAGTGAAAGTCCCTTTAAGAAGTGTTGTACTCTGCGTCAGTATCAGTCATATGATACCATGTACAGTACAGTCTTGAATGAGAGAGGACAAATATCTCTAAAATTGCTTACTATATCACAATTAAACAACAGACAACTAAACCTAAATTAACTAAAGTAAATGCTCTTTGCACATATTATACATTCATCAAATACTTTCACTTAAAATCCTGGCATCAGGCCTATTAGAAATACCACTTTGTTCCATCTCAGACGCACTTAAGAGTGTTTTGCTTCTGACCACTTCTATTATTACAAATATGTGTGTATAATGCCGCAGTCAGATTCACTTATTATAAAGAGCCACATAATAAACACCACTTAGTTGTTAATTTAATGATAGTGCTTAATTTAAAGATAGCAATTATTCCCCTATACTGTATACAATAGATTTTATTTCCAGTGTTGCCAACTTGGTGACTTTTTAGACCCCTCACAAAAAACATCCAGCGACAAATCTAGCAACATTTTGGATGTGCCGTAGTTTGAGATCTGTACATATTTTGCGTGCCCTGTACTGCCTATAAACATTGGCATAGCTCAGTTGCACAGTTTATTACCCAGACGGACTTTAGCAGTTCGGTTGCTTATTAACAACGTGTTATGTTAACAACATCGTTTTAATGGGTCACGTTCAGTTACTATTTCATTTGTTTTGTTGTCTGACAACAGAAGCAGAGAAAATACAAATAAATAATCATAAAACCTTTTTTTCTCATTCGGCTGAATTGAAATATAGTTTGTGACAGTTCGGCGAGTAAGGGAAACGTAAAACAGATTTGAAGTGCCAATGTGTTTTATTTATCAAACACAGCGTGATGACGTCGCTGATATGCTAATTAGGTGTGACGTAATCAAGCAACTTTCCACTAAAAATAATTCTTGGCAACACTGTTTATTTATATTTTATTAGAAAATGTTCTGTCATGAAATTTTAAAACTTATTTGCACATTTTAGCACATTATATTTGCACTTATTTTGCACATTATAATTGCTTCAAATTATTTTATAAATAATTTGATACAATTATAATGTATTTGTAGATTAATTTAATTGTTCATCATTTTCTGAAATGCTCAAGTTATTTTTTAGTTTGATTTTTGTATTCTTTTGAATAATTTTTTTATTTATAAAATAGCTAATGAAAACATAATAAAGAACAACAATAAAGATTGAATTTGATCTTCAAATGCAGTCTAATATCGCTATTATACCGTTTACTGCAACATAAAAATTGGATACAGTCACCTGACTACCCAGACCCACCCCTCCAGAGAATCATTGGCCCTGTTTATACCGAGGATTTTTCTTATGAGGCCCATACGGCAGTGATTTAAACTGCAATTCATTGATGGCCGCTAGAGGCTGGCTCCATGTATAAATCGCCAACTTTACAGTAGAAAATAATATGTTTACAGCCTGGTACAAAAATAGTTTTTGGTCTATATAGCTAATTTTGCCCTTCATGACAACTTTTGTGTAACTGATCCATTTAAAGGGGACAGAGAATGAAAAACCATTTTTACCTTGTCTTCGTTGAATAATGGTAGTCTACCCGCATTCACAAACATACAAAAAGTGCTAAACATGCTAAACATCTCAGTCTCATAGAAATTCCTCTTTTAGAAATGTCAGCCAGAAAATGGCCCAATCTGAAAAACTGATGCTTATGACATCACAGGCCCCTCCACTTTAAAATAATTGGCTACATTTTTTGAGTGGCAGCAAAGTCAGCCAATCAGTAATGAGATTGCAAGTTAAGCCAGTAGGGGGAGCCAAATAAGTGCAAAACCACTTGTTTAAAATCCCCCACCCTAATAGAGCTATCTGAGAGAGGTTTTTAGGAAGCTTCTAAGGCATAACAGACCCAAACAAAACATTTTTTGTCTACATGTCACATCACAGAACAAGGATAAATACTCGGTTCAATCATTCTATGTCACCTTCAAATTATACCAAGCTTTAAAGTTCTGCATAATTAAGGGCGTGGCCACTTGAGTGATGGTTGAACAGCCTGTCACTAGAATCGATCTAGGCGGGCGTGGTTTAAGCAACCAGCCACCTCAGCTTCACCCACATCCCACCCCTTCACCCATTTTCGCATATCTGCGAGTGATGTGCGGTGACACGCGGCAAAAATGAAAACGGCAGTCACCGCCTACTTTTAGCTTCAAAAACGATCTTCAGAAACCTATGTGTGACGTCACGGACACTACGTCCATCGGATAACAAGTGGATGAGAGAGACACATTTCCGTTCACACCTGGTGTGACCACTTCTGTCCGGATTACTTCAAGGTGGATAGTCTGTGGTCGAATCGTTAAAACAAGCGGGAGAAATGTCAGGATTAGTTTAACATGCACTAATATTATGTGAGAGTATCGCTGCTTGTGCTGTTAGTAAACATGCTACACAATGTTTTATACATATGTATATATAAGTGCTTTCTCAGATATTTAAGAGGAATTGATGAGATTTTACAGGCTTGCAAAATGAAAGAGGTGGAGAGCAGCAGTTTTCTTTTCATCAATGAAAGCCTAAAGATCGCGCCAAACACTGTGGGTTCGTGCTAGAGGACATGTCTGAAAACACATTCGACCACATGCACGACTACTTAGTGCTTTTTCGACTATACCTCTGAATTTGGTAGGCTCAAAAGTGGATAAGCTCCAAATGTTTTACACCCCATTTACACCTGTATTTAGTGTCGTCCACTTGTGATCCGATTGACCAAAATGTACTTAATACCAAGTGTAGTCTTTAACACGTTTTTACTTCAAGGCGAGACTTTTTTCGCTAGTGTTCGCTAAAATGAATCCACAAAACTTGATCGTGAGCATGGCCAGCACCGCTTCCGAGCAAACATCTACACTGAGCAATTCTGTAGTCTGGCACCTACTGTATAAAGTCACTTGGCTCCTCATGTTCAATTTGAGGAGCCAGTGGCTCTCTTGGGATAATTTGAGCCTGGAGCCTTGCAATATTTGTTTACGGAATCCAGAAGAAATTCAAACATTTTATTTACCTTTCCAAGTTGAAAATGAATACGAAAGCCCCATTTTAGACTGGGCCAGTTTTCACCACAATTTTGAAAAATGCCAAAAAAGTAGCAGAGGACAGCTGCGGAGGGGAGGGGCGAGAACAGAACAGCTCTCTGTAGTGTGGTCCAGCCAGTTTAATTTCATTTTTATGAGGTTAACAATAGCAAAAGTTCTCACAATTGTATGCATTGTGGTACTATTGCTTGCAACAAACTGCACAGGTTTCATACGCTGTTTTGTAAGCGAGCAATGCAAACGCAAATTTGCAAAGGTCATTTGTGTCTGTAAATGAATGCAAACATAAATGCAGAGTTACTAACATTTGTATTCAAGATATATGTTAGTGCTCATTAACTTTTGAGATCTCCGTGACGTTGATTCACAATTGGGCTGATGTGAGAACTCACTCTCAGCAGGGATGGATGGCATTTGAGATGCAGAAATTAACAGCTTAGGCAGGTACGGCATCTTGTTTCAAACAAAACAGACAATGATCAATAAATCCTCAGGTCCATCTGTCCATAAAACAAATTCTCCCATAAAAATTCATGTTGGAACCAAACATTTGCAGACCTCTGCCAGCATGGCTGGTAAAGGCAGTTAAAGAGCACGTATTTCATTGCTGTTATTTTGTGTATTTGGTATAATACAATGTGTTTGCGTGGTTAATGGTTAAAAAACACATTATTTTCACATACCATACATTTTTGATGTCATTCTCTTCCTAAAAACGCACAGATTTAAAAAGCTCTGTGTCCCTGATTGGCCAGCTAATCTTTACGTTGTGATCGGTCTGAATACCTCTGACATCAGCAGGAAATGTGATGCTCTTAACCATGTTTGAAAGATTTGCTTGCAATGCTAACAGGAGTTAATTTACAGGCTGTGAAACTGAATCGGGAGGATTTAGATAATGACTGTCTTATCTACATCACCAATCCCAGGAAGTAAACTGTTGCCTACAATCCGTGTGTTTGTTGCATATCGTTAACATGTACTAATACACACTTACACACCAAAGGAAATTTAAAATCATGAATTGGACAATAGGTGCTCTTTAAAGGTGCAAAAGAGGATGTTTTCCCTGACCAAGAATTCAAACACTGTTACTGAGTTTTTGAAATGAGCGAATGCGTTAGAATAGCCCCTCCTTTACAGCTCATTTCTAGGGAAGGCCTCCCAAAACTTGTGCACAAGTATTGGAACACAAGTGTTTGTTTACCACCGCATATGCTGTGTCAAGTCAGTGGATTCATTATGTGAAATTATATGATAATCAACACATAAGACGTAACGTTAGCTCAGTTGACGCTACTTTAATTTCAACTAGCATGTAGCAGACTGGTCACTGCCTTATGTTGCGTTTACACCAGCCGCGGTAGAGGCGGCAAAAACGCGCTATTCGCACATAGCTGGATGTTTGAACATTTGAGTTCACACGCTTCATTCACGCGTGAAAGCCGCACATGAAATTCTAGTCATTCGAGAAATTCACGCGGAAATTCGTGTCATGGGAGGGGCTTCTGTGACTCCTTGGAAACTCTGCCACTTAACACCTCTCTGTTCCTTCATTGCTCTCCAGCGTTGAAATGTTTCTCCAAGAACTACTCTGGTTAGATTACGTTCTTCAGACTATTTTCTCCTCTTCTCAGCAAATTAAAAAAAGTCTTTCTTTTGTGTCCTCCTTTCTTCTCTTCCATGGTGCAAATTCGAGGAGAAAAGCAGGAGCGACAATGAAAACAAACCGAAACTAAAGACGGAGTTTCATGCGCTATGCGCATGTGTCGTCTGTGTAAAGTTACTGGAGCGTGCACGTCTCTCACAAGGAACGTAATGGCAGTGATTGACAAGCGTAACGATGATCGCGTAAACGATTGGCTGATGTTTTTAAGGCCCTACCTTGTGCACAGATGACGTATATTAATATTATTACGTTCAGTGCACCTTTTATCAGTTAGTAAAGACAGTTTCAAGTAATATTGCAAAAATGTATAAAACAAACATCCTATTTTGCACCTTTAATGGGTAAAAACAAACGGTGCTATATAGCACCAAAAGTGTTTCTTTGCTCGTTATCATAGAAGAATCGTTTTTAGTGCCATATAGCACCGGTGAAGCACCGGTAAAGCACCTGCGTAGAACCAAAAAGGGGCCATATAGCACCACATATGGTTCTACATTGCACTAGCTTCACTGGTGCTTCACCGGTGCTATATGGCACTAAAAACGGTTCTTCTATGATTACGAGCAAAGAACCACTTTTGGTGCTATATAGCACCGTTTTTTTTTTAGAGTGTATATGACCACCATTTCAAGGTTTTTCACATTTTTCCTTCAAATTTAAATAATCCAGCATTTTAATAAATACATTTTAAAAAGGTTAACACACACAGCAAAAAATATTAACCACAGTCTCTCACTATGAGCTTAAAATGAGCATTAAATTCAAACAAATTGTTATAAAAGAATGAGAAGCGACTTTTAAATTGAGTCTATGGTACGTCATACTGCAGGACTGTCAACTGCCCAATGCATTATGAGCAAGCTGAACAAGCGCCTGTCATACTGAAGAAAAGGGCGTAAGATCTCATGAATAATTATTATACTGACACTACTGATTTCTTTCACGCTCATCTAATGTATGTTTTTTCATGTCCGCTTAAAACTGCTTTACTTTTAAAAGTATAAACAATGTGGTTTTATTATAATTTTTATTATGGTACATTCTGTTAATTCCTTGAAACACACATTTTATCCACTATCATAACCAGATGCTAACACTGTAACCTAATCCAGCTATGTGAAACAGTAGTTTGTACCAATGAGATTTCACTTGAGGTGGGGGCTTGCCAGTGTGATGTGACAGAAATAGAAACAAAGCATCTAGCATAAAGTCTTTTTACTTATTTGGGCCGGATAGGACCAAAACAACAACCAGAGGTTAACCTCAAAACACCTTTGTGTTTCTCTTAGTGTATTTCTATAGGCTTTTTGTCTTATATTAGATAGCACAGCAGAGATAAAAGTGGATGAGGAGAGTACAGAATATTCAATTCAATTTGTATATTAATTCTTAAGAGCTGATGCAGGTTAGACACATGGTTACTTGATCTTTATTTACTGCTTCCCATCATTCACAGATCTCTGCTTACTGTTGTTACTGTTCACTAACTGTCAAAACAAACCCTAAATACATTTATTAAGCACAAAACTGCTCAGGCACAAATGCATGTTCTCTTACTTTCACCGTCAAATACACACACAGTGTTAATGTGGGGTAAAACAGTAGGTCAAGGAGGATTAAAGAAATAAAAAGTGGTAACTTTTGACAATTTATATTAAAGGTCGGTCAAACTATATTGTGCCATGGGAGCCAAGAACAAGCTTAAAATACATTACTTAGATATTTTACATTCTAAAAAACAGGTAAAAATATCTGTGATAAGTGGGCAAAGCACCACGATTTGTACAGTTACTTTACACATCTTCCTACATTATATTGAGACGTTTAACCTCTTATGTGCCGCAAATCCCTTTTGAGTGGGGGGGGGGGGGTGAAAATGTGATGTACACTTTCTAATAATATAATTCTGGCATTTTTTTTGTCTAGAAGCCTAATCTTAGTCTTGTTTTAAAGAAGACAGGGTTCACAGAAGTATCTGGAGGTGAAAATCTTGAATACATTTTTTTAAAGCAGGTTTATTTATTTTAAGAAATGCAAACACGAAGCCATAAGTTTCATTCAAGTTAAAATCACAAAAAAATTGGTTTGTCTCACACTTGTGTGGTTTTACCAACAACGGCCACTAGGTGTCAATGGTTTGCTGCATACTCTTGTCACAAATTAATAAATTACTGTCACTGCATTATTAATAATGCAAAAAAGGTTTTGAAAACTACATTTTTGGAGCTTTCCAAATTCCAATGATATATAGTTTGTCAACATTTTGAAGATTTATAATAGGATATAGTGTTATGAATAAATAATAATAAATATGCATTCCTATGAGGGGGGAGTCATAACAAAAATTTGTCACTACATTATTTCTATCATCAGATAACCTTGAAATATGAAAACTACATTCTGAGCTTTCCAGTGATATATAGTTTGTCATGATTTTTTAGATTTAGAGTAGAGGTTTATTGTTATAAATATGTAAAAACAAATTTGGCCTACCTGTGGGCCCGTGACCTTTTAGAAACTGACTCTC
Organism: Paramisgurnus dabryanus; assembly: GCF_030506205.2. Classification (NCBI taxonomy): domain Eukaryota; kingdom Metazoa; phylum Chordata; class Actinopteri; order Cypriniformes; family Cobitidae; genus Paramisgurnus; species Paramisgurnus dabryanus. Next base: position 15,951,651 of record NC_133341.1, read on the forward strand.
ACTATGTCATAATTTACCCCAAATGGTGATAAAAAATATAAAAACTAAATTCTTTGAGCTTTACAATGATATATACTGTAGTTTGTTAAGATTGTTTAGGTTTAGAATAGGGTATTAGTGATATACATATGTAAAAACAAATTGGGTCCACCTGTGGCCCAGTGACATTTTAGATACTGACTCCCACTATGTCATAGTTTCCCCAAAATGGTGATGCAATATGAAAACTACACTCTTAGAGATTTCCAATGATATATAGTTTGTCAAGATTTTTAGGTTTATGATAGAGTTTTAGTGTTACAAATTTATAATAACAAAGTGGGCCCTTGGCATTTTAGAAAATGGCTTTCACTATGTCATTCCAAAATGGTGATGATAAATTAAATTAAAGCTTTCAAACGATATACAGTTTGTCATGATTTCATATGAATTAACTTGCAAAACACTGAAGTAAACATAGGCGTCCCTCTCACGGGACAGCGCCACTTAAGGGGTTTTAATATTTAATCATCTGGCCAATGTTTTATAGTGTACTTTCATTTATTTTAAGTTAAGTCTTGATGAATGTTTAATCTATAATTTTGAGTTGCCTTTAATACAAGAATTAAGAAAACCAGAATGCAGGATAACTGTTATACTGTATGGCAGCTGTATATTTTTCAAATATTTACATCTCTTATATTGTTACTGTTCTCAAACTAAAAACGTCTGCACTTCTGTGAAGAATCTTCATTTAAAGGTTAATTATCCTTTTATCCTCATTTATTAGAAAATTGCTGTTGGCGAGTCTCAATATATGGCTTACCTATCCTGTATTACATCTTGTGCATGTACCGACTTAAATGAAATTGTTAAAAATTAAAAACTTTACAAACTAAAATAACTAGCTTCCGGTAATGGCGACGAACGTTCATGAGAGAGTGTGAGTCCAGCGTAGGAGACGTACTGGCATAGTGACCGGTCTTTACCAGAAGCTAGTTATTTTAGTTTGTAAAGTTTTAAATATTGATATTTTACCCTCAGAAGGCCTTTATTAACCCCTTGAAGCCGTGTGGATTACTTCTGTGAAGGATAGATGGAACTTTTGGGCCTTCAAATCACCATTTACTACATCATAAAGCTTTGAACACCCAGGAGATTTTCTAAATATAATACCAATTGTGTTCATCTAAAAAAAAAGATAATCATATACATCAGCGATGGCTTTAGGGTAAGTAAATCAAAGGGGAATTTTCATTTTTGGGTGAATTTTCCATATTATTCCATATCACCATATTAGCATAAAAACTGCACCCCTAGACAATACAAAACTATAATTTTATATAGCCTAGCATGCAAATTAATAGTCATGTTTTTATGTAGCTTCATCCACACTTTTTGTAATGTAGCTTTAACTGCAAACGTTTGTTCACATCTCCGATTTTATTAAGGCCGTCTCTACTTGAAGATCAAAGAACATTCTGTGAGTCTCAGAAAAAGGTAAACTTCACATTCAAAGTAACATATTTACACTCCGTAATGATATTAAATGAACTGTCAATTTTATGAATATATGATCATTAGACGAGCTTTACAAATGTCTTGCATAAAAAATCCCACCAACCCAGAGCCAATAAATCTTCAGATAAATATAGGTGTAACAACTTCTGCTCTATCATGTCTGAGACCCGCCTACTCAATACAATAATAGCTCACTTTTAAAAATATTCTCATGAAGACTTTAAAGTGGCTTCTGAAATCATAACTGGCCAATTATCCAACAATCTACCAAGGCATGTGTTTCTGTTAAAAAAACACAGATGTGTGTAACTGGCCAGCATGTTGGAGCAAACCCATTCGTTTAAGAGTAGACCAATGATAACCCGAGCGGTGAGCGCTTTCATTTAAGGTCAGCCTGATCTGATTATATTCTGAGCCTTATATGCGCCACATAATTATGTAACTGCCTCCTGGTGTCCCAACACCAAACGCAGACCAAGTTCGCATGTTAATCCATGTGACCACAGCGGGTGAGCCTGGAAATTTGTTCATGGGGGATCAAAAATTACGGTGATATTATTATAGGTCAGAAACATGAAAAGTAATGTAGTAAAATCAATATAAACACCCATTTTTTATTGCTTTTCTAAATGACAGCATTTACAAGAGATTAATGTTAAAAAAATAATAGCTGATAGTAAATTTTCAAAAGTGTTACCTGCATATCTTTAAAAAAATAAATAAAAGAGCTATAAAACAGTACTTGATCCTCATCTCGTTTCATCTTTCTTTTCATAAATCCTGCAATTATTTCTTCATATGCAAACAAGTAAATTAAACCTCATCCTGCCGTCACGCGCAATCATACTGTTTACAGTCGCCTGATATTTATAATTCACTTTTAATGAAGCGGGTGAGCAAAAAGGAAGGGGGAAAAGTCTGAGTAAATATTACATTATAACTTTTGACTTGGCGTCTTCATCAGAATTGCTCGAATACAAAGCGCCTTGGTGTGTGTGAGTGACTGTGATTGCATGGATTTGCGTCTTTTATCGGCAGTCTGATCTTTGTGCAACACTTTGTGTAAATAGGTCAGGTTAGATTGACCTGCTCGTACTCGCCTGCTCCACCCACAGAAAATTAATGCCAGCACAAATACACCAATCTCCCAACCTTGGGCTCATCTCACACACACATGCATGCACACACACACAAACAAACCATATTAATTATAACTGAAGTACACTCCCATCTAATATCTAATATCAAAAGCGCACAACAAAATAAAGAAGACCTGTACACACGCATACAGACAAACTGGTTGTGTTGGCATTAATTTGCTGTGGGTGAAGCAAACCGCGTCTGTGTGTGTGTTCAATACCGAAATTCATTATTTCCTCTAACAGCGCATGTCAGGCTGACTTTGGAGAAATGTTCCCTGATTACTTTCCTGAGAGTGTTCATAGTTCACACACACATGCGTACTGTACAGACACACACACACACGCGCGCGCGGCAGTGCTGTTTCTCTGCATCAAGCTGACAATTACACAGAATGCACTGAGCTGATGTGGAATGTTTAACATAGTTGTGAAGCATCCGAACAGACTTCAATGGAAACTAGTTTACTTTAATTGAGCTCGAGTTGAGCTATGTCATCATAAGCGTAGACAAGCCACAAGATACCCAGCAGACCGCTTCAATGACAAAGTGTGTTTACATGTAAACAGTGCAAGCTCTGCAGTACTTGCCGTAACATCCTTATTTTGAACCGTGGGGAGACAGCTTGTAAGCAATCCAAGGAAATACTCTTCAAAGAAGAGGAAATACCCGCAACAGCAGGATACATACTCCACCCTCAGAAATGCAAAAAGCATGTCTTAAATAATACAGCATTAAGCAATTACTTTGTCTACCTTCCGATACATTTATATACTAGGATGGGGTCTAATGCTTGATGGTTATGGATGTGGGCAACTAAGTGACTCAATACTTGGGAGAACTGAGATGGGAAAGTAACTGAGATCCACTTCTACCAAAACTGCGACACGAGAATGAAAAACAACTGATAGTGATGATGTTGTATAAGGATGTTATACATATGAGCCGACATCCAACTAGCTGTTTTGACTCACCTACACTCTTAATGTCACAGGGAGACAGCAAAACATAACCGATAAGATTTGGGTTTTAGACAATATTTTGATATTTACTTATTTACGCATTGCAAATTTCCTCCAATGTGTAGTGTAAGACCAGCTAATCAGATTTTCTTCTTTAAAAAGACTATTTATGTAACTTTTTGTCAACTACACTTTTGTACATTAAATAAACAATGCACTGGAGTTGTTTTTTAAAACCTAGGTTCTCTACTGCTCTCGTTTTTACATTAAGAAATATTGTGAAAAAAATAAATGCATTTTTAACATCTGCTTCGATGCAATTTAGTTTCATCTTGGGGCTGTAAAATATAAACTGTAAATTTAAATGCCTGAGCGCAGATTAAAATCAAAGTCACAAAGCCAGTCTAAACACTGCTGTCAGGTCTTTATGTTCTCCCTCATACTGTATGACAACTGATAATATATCCAACTTTAATGTTTGCAGAAAAACTTCTTTAATTTTTACAGATGCTTCAAGCTGTGGTTGGCATGCTGGCACCTGCAAAGTTGAAAGTAGCGCCTGTAGCACAAGACCGTTGTGCTTGCAACCCCGAGGTCATGGGTTTGATTTTCACGGATTGATCAAATGAATTGCTTTAGATAAAATGCATTAATGTAAGGTCATTGTCTGTCCATAGCAAATACATCAAGCACAAACAGGAGTTTAACTCACAATTACAACATGTGCTGGACAGTGTTCCTAATAGCTATTCATTTAATTTACACATGGAAATAAAATACTTTCATTTTAGTTAAGAAACATGACAGACACTCAAATCACATTGAATACTTTATTGTGTTTTATTCAGTCCCAGCTACAGTATGATGACTAGATATATTGGTGGAGATTATTCAGTATTGTCGTAAATTTGGCTGGTATGTTTCCTCACGGTCTACTCTTCAACAACTACGCCCATGTGTGGACATGATATAAGTCAAATGTGTTCCTGTTTCAAACTAAACAGGAACACACTTATAAACACCAGTGGGGCTTGACAGTCTGCTCTGATTTATTCGCTGCCGTTGTTCTGATCCTTTACATAAACATCATGCATTTACAATGTTTCTTGGTAGGGAGAAATTTATTACTGCATGCGTGTTTCCACATGCTATAAATTCAATCTTAAATGAGAGACAAATAGGGCTTTACTCTCGTGGTTTAAGAGGATTTCTAGTGTTTATTTGTCTTAATTTGAAATGTTCCCTGGCATTACAGCTCTATTGAGAAACGTTCGTTCAGTCTTCACAATCTGAATTATTTCAAGAATCTAAAGAATCTATAAAAGATAATCAAAGTTTAAAGCTCTCATCGAATCAGACTCAGATGGCTTCTCATAAAACGAATACGAAACTAATACATCATTCGAGCGGAGAGATCACACTGACGCAGATGAAGTCTTGATGTTGACTCTGCTTCACATTCCAAACATCTACATTTCCAATTCCCTGACTATAGCCTTTAAATGAAACAGATATTTGAAAGATTGTAGAGACCTTGTGGAAAATTCTTACCAAAATAAATAACACTTGGACGATAAGAAAGAATAAGAAACGGCTTGGATGGGATTTGTTTTCGGCATAGTGTTTTAGTTACAATTATTAACAGAAGACGTATGTATTTTCCGTACTGATCTGGGCGGAATAGAAATCCCATTATGTACCTGTGGCAGCTGGTGACTGCTCTTCCGAGCAGGGCTTTGAAACAGAACTTTTTTCCAATTGGTTCGTTCAGAACAGAAACAGTATTTTAATGTTTCCGGTTTTTGTTCATCTCTAAAGTTGACGTTCCTGAACTGGTTAGAACTAAAAAATTAAGTTCCCGAACCGGTTAATAACGTTCCATGTCAGCTGTGGGACATAAAAATAAGTAGGCTGATCATTAGGACATTAAACTTAAATTATTAGTCTATATCATTTTACTTAAGTCTCTATCTTGTCATCAAACATTAAAAAAGGCTTCATTATATAAGCGGCATAGATCTGTAATTCTGACATGCCTACATTTGTTGAGTGCACTTAAACACACAAACACACACAGACGGAGGACGAATTCCAAACGGCGCTTCGGGATGAAGATGCAGCATAAACAGTCGCTCCACATAAAGTGAAAATGACGTTGTTTTTCAGTGCTTTATTCGCCAAATGTATTTTAATGGACTACAGTAAGAGACACAGTAGCATAACTCTCTCTCAAGTTTACACATCAAGAGTTATGATCTTTGAAGGGCATAGGTATAATCTTGTTGGACCGGACACATTCAAACGCATTTGCGTTGGGGGTACAGAAAATTGTTCACTTTGGTGCCTTTTTGCGGTTAAATTGTTTAAAATCACTGAAGTGTTCAATTTTGCAAGCCTTTGAAACGTGCAAATGATCAACTTTCACCATATTTAAATTTGCGTATTAATCCGCGAATCACATGCAAGCCAAACAGTGGGTCGTGATCTGTACGGATCACGGATCAACTGCGATCTGTTACACTACTTAGTATTAAAAAAACAAACATCTTGAGATACTTGCTAAACTACAAGCTTCTCATTTCTCAGATGAGTCAACGACGACCGGAAGTGAACTTCACCGAGTCATATTGCAACGAAATCTTGTCAAAGAACGGAAAAAATAACGGTATTAACCGGTTACCATTATTTTAAATAAACGTTTCTGTTCCGGAACATATATTTTTTGAAAGTTTTTTGGTTCATTTCTGTTCCTTGCAAAACATCAAAAGTTTCTGGTTTTCGTTTTTGTTTTGTGAACCGGTTCAAAGCCTTGCTTCCAAGGGTCGCGAATTTAAAACATGTGTTCGGAGTGTCATGTGTCATGTCAAAAGTCCCTGCTTCACGCACGTTAAAACCGTTTATGATTAAAAAAAGCTCACGTTCACAAAATACACGCAAGACACTCACTTAAAAGTAAACTCTGATTACTATATGTGAGTATATGATGTTTTATCATAAACCCTTTAGACGTGTATGCAGCAGGCACTAATGCTGCGTTCCCAGCAAGTTTTTGAGCACGTAAATCACGACTACAAAACCATGACTCAGAACTGGGAGTACATCGATCTAGTACATGTTCACGGGTGGGAAGTCACGGGTTTGACTGCCGTTCCAGTGAACTTTCATAGTAAGAAGGTTGAAAAAACACGGGTTACATGTTGCCTGGAACGTGGCATTATTTTGACAAGACACGTGATGCACATATGTTCACTTGATGCGCCGAACACATATTTAGAAATGACAAACCACAAACATGACGGACTACATACATGTTGTGACCACTGATCTATATAAATGACTGGATTGTGCATGACGTCACACTTGTGAAGCCACCGCACCGCCATGTTGGTATACCCAAACGTTCTATTAAATCAATGGATGTTATCAGATTTTTATGATAAAACATCACTCTACTCGTCTTCGTTTTTATATCTGAAGTTACCCTGTACATTATTACAACACAAACGTCCAAAGCATGTAAATAGTTATTTACTGAAAGTTGTACATTTTGCGTTTTAAACAGTTATTATACATTCATCTTTATTACAGTATCAGATCAGCAGACAGACCGCAGCATATTTAGTATTAATGACCAACGTGCTCATTCTGAAATCAAAATAAATAATCATGCTTTGTACCATATGTGCATGCAATAATTTGCTAGTTTAGCATTATGTTATCTAAACTTACAAGTTACCTAAACTTATTTAGAGAAATAACGCTGACCATCACAGTGTAGCTGAATGCCAAAAAAACCTTTATTTATACCCGTGTCATTAACAAATGCAACAGACACACTCACCTTAACGTTTTTTATAAATCCATTATCCTGCCCGATTAAAACATTAACATTGCAAATAACACCAGAATTAACAAATAATTAACGTACACATATCCTAAAAATTAACCTTGTGTAACTGATACGCTGTAAAGGGAGTTAATTTTGATCATGATTTTGAATGCAAGTCAATGACGCTCTCTGCCGGTTGGGTATACCAAGATGGCGGCTCGAACTCTGCGCTTGCTTCACCTCACGCAGTTACGTCAAGCGTTCTATGCGCAATCCAGTTATTTATATAGATCAGTGGTTGTGACGAGCTTCGCATTGTGCGCCCTTGAAAAAGTAGTCACCGGCCACTACTATTATGTACTACAAATAAAATTGACTGTTTGACATTAGACAAAGGACACTGGATGTGTGCATATAAAGAACAAAACTTATCAGTGTCACATATATAATTAAATTATATAATTAAGAATTAATTATGGTGAGATCAGACTCTCATTATTGATTTTTTTATCAGATGGGATGTCAGCAATACTTGAACGTACCCACAAAGTTGGCAAAAAAGTCTTAATCCATAATGTAGATGCACCAGGCAGCAAAACCTGAAATTTTGCTTTAGTTACGCTCTTTGATGAAGGTCAAAATAAATGAGATGAAATGCAGAAAATAATTTACCACAATCATGGGATTAGATTTCTCCAAAGGCCCATGAGTTAGCAGAAGTGGGCATATTGCTCCATTATTTTACAAAGGAAAAACACAGACGTGTTCGGTTTGGAAATGATTTAAATGGCAAAGTACGTCCAAACAGGAATAAAGTATACTTATGCAACAATCAAGTTGTTAAAAAAAACCTGGAAACGAATGTTTTAAAAGTATGTTTTGAAAATAATATAATATTTCCATCCTGACATTGGCCTTCTAAAATGTAAAATGTATGTCTTTCCAATGACTTAGTTACATGATTAAATAGAAATGATTTGGTTGAATTTGGTAAACATACTTTATGGGAATGTTTCGTTTTCACCTGCACCACACACACAGGAGGTTTCTTTTCAGAAGCTGAAATATCTTCTATCTGTCACTCTTGATTAAAAGTCTAAGCTTGCCGAGTTTTTCAAAGAGTTTTTCCTCGGATTTTCTACTTCTTTCAAACGCAAGACATCTTACTTTCTTCTTGACATAATACGTTCAGCTTTTCCTACAGTGTTACACTGAATTTAGAAATGTTTATGTGAATATAAGATGTTGTGTATGATGATCTATTCATTGGCATCGTCTGCAACTGAAATCTGCAGCACTTTGAAAAGACAGGTCCACAGTTCACTTTATTTGACAAGCTTAGTCCTGTATTTGATTTTTCTTCTTTTTCAGATCAGCAGGATTTACAGTCGTCGTTTTATCACCTTTTAAAGAAAAGGCAAAGTTCCATCTTTTGAGGGTAATGCTGGACTGGTTAACATTAAAGCACCTGATCCCACTTTAGCCTGTCGAAATATTCTGATAATCTATGCCACGTTTTAACCAGTACTTGAATGAAGAGATGCCAAATGAGAGTGGTCCATAGTTCAATATATTTGACAAGATTCCAATATTCGATTTTCCCTAGTCACTGTTTCTACTTAACTCTCAAACGAAGGGCATTTTTAACCGCAATATTTAGTTCACCTCAAACTCACTTTCACTTGGAGGCATCTGCTACCCTATGACTGATTTAGATCTATGCCAAATTGAAATGCACACTCCAGTTTGCATTCAAATTCACCATGCTATCACACACTCCAGATATACATTATGTTATTAAGATTGAGGAATGCAAATCTAAAATTAGGAAGTGCCGTTATCGCATGATAAACTGGTACTGCGGCAAACATATATCTCTAGTGAGGTTATTGAATGGGTTTGTGACATTGTTGTAAAGATTGACTCACGGTGAGACACTTCACAAACTTGATGCACATAGTTAGATTACAATCAGATTATCTTTAGATTTTTTCCATTTTTAAAGGGATGAATTATGCTCTTCATGCATGACTTACTGTTAAAGAGTTGGATTTTCATGCTAAACATGGGCAAAGTTTCAAAAAACGAACCCTAACCCAGGTGAAGTCATAAAGGGTGGAAGTCTTCTCCCGGAATAGCAGACACACACATCAACCAAAGTGAGAGCAAGAGCATGCTTATCAACAAGGCCCAGGTTAATGCTGGATTTGCAGATGGTTTAAAACTGAAAGATGGAGAGGCCCCAGCACTAAAAGAACCAATCATGAGTCAGAACCGCAGCAGTGAGCATAACTGCATCAAATGTCTGAGTTTTGGTGGCATACGGTGTGTAAGTGCATATAAAATAAACAACACAAACACATAGTAAGTCAAAAGTTATCCAGGGATAATGCAATGATGTATTGTGTGTGTTGCGTGCTCATGACTCACTCTTCCCGCGGTACGCTTCCAGAAGCTAGTCTGTTTTTTTATATTTTAGACATCTGATGACATTAAAGACTCTTGTGAAATATGAAAGATGCTACTCTGTACTTGAGATTAACATAAGATTGGCAGAAACTGTAAGTGTTATGTCACCTTTAATATCTTTTTATACTTATTTATGGTCTTATTTTATATGCGCTGCTCTTATATCATTTTATACTTCTTTTAAGAGCCATTTCCATGTAGGATGTAAGCTGGAAAGGCGTGTCTATTTTAATATGACACCTGTTATTTCTTATATTGACTTTTGATAGTCCTTAAAAATAATATATAATTTCATTAGATTAGAATATATTATATAATCACAATGTGCAATGATTTAGCATTCTATTATATACAGGTGCTGGTCTTATAATTAGAATATCATCAAAAAGTTGATTTATTTCATTAATTTCATTCAAAGAGTGATACTTGTATTTTATATTCATTCATTACACACAGGCTGATATATTTCAAATGTGTATTTCTTTTAATTTTGATTTTGACTTAGGAAAATCCCAAAGACAGTATCTCAGAAAATATGAATATTGTGAAAAGGTTCAATATTGAAGACACCTGGTGCCACACTCTAATCAGCTATTTAACTCAAACACCTGCAAAGGCATTTAAATGGTCTCTCAGTCTAGTTCTGTAGGCTACACAATCATGGGGAAGACTGCTGACCTGACAGTTGTCCAAAAGATGACCATTGACACCTTGCACAAGGACGGCAAGACACAAAAGGTCATTGCAAAAGAGACTGTGTCCAAGCACATTAAAAGAGAGGCGAAGGGAAGGAAAAGATGTGGTAGAAAAAAGTGTACAAGCAATAGGGATAACCACACCCTGGAGATGATTGTGAAACAAAACTAATAAAAAAATGTGGGGGAGATTCACAAAGAGCTGATTGCAGCTGGAGTCAGTTCTTCTAGAGCCACTATGCACGATGCATGCAAGACCTGGGTTTCAGCTGTCGCATTCCTTGGGTCAAGCCACTCTTGAACAACAGATAGTGTCAGAAGCGTCCTGCCTGAGCTTAAGACAAAAAGGACTGGACTGCTGCTGAGTGGTCCAAAGTTATGTTCTCTGATTAAAGTAAATTTTGCATTTCCTTTGGAAATCAGGGTCCCAGAGTCTGGAGGAAGAGAGGAGAGGCACACAATCTACGTTGTTTGTGGTCCAGAGTAAATTTTCCACAGTCCATGATGGTTTGGGGTGCCATGTCATCTGCTGGTGTTGGTCCACTGTGTTTTCTGAGGTCAAAGGTCAATGCAGCCATACACCAGGAAGTTTTATAGCACTTTATGCTTCCTGCTGCTGACGAACTTTATGGAGATGCAGATTTCACTTTCCAACAGGACCTGGCACCTGCACACAGTGCCAAAGCTACCAGTACCTGGTTTAAGGACCATGGTATCCTTGTTTTTAATTGGCCAGCAAAGTCACCTGACCTCAACCCTATAAAAAATATATGGGGTATTGTGAAGAGGAAGATGCGATACGCCAGACCCAACAATGCAGAAGACCTAAAGGCCACTATCAGAGCAACCTGGGCTCTCATAACACCTGAGCAGTGCCACAGACAGATTAACTCCATGCCACGCCGCATTACTGCAGTAATTCAGACAAAAGGAGCCCCAACTAAGTATTGAGTGCTGTACTTGCTCATATACTTTTCAAGTTCATACTCTTCAGTTGGCCAAGATTTCAAAATATCCTTTTTTTTGTATTGGTCTTAAGTAATATTCTAATTTTATGAGATATTTGGGATGTTCCTTAGTTGTAAGTTATAATAATCAAAATTAAAAGAAATAAATATTTGAAATATATCAGTCTGTTTGTAATGAATGAATATAATATACAAGTTTCACTTTTTATATGTAATTAGTAAAATAAATCAACTTTTTGATGATATTTTAATTGAATATGACCAGCACCTGTATATACACAATACATTTAATAATTGCCCCGGTTTTTATTTTTTTTCTTCATCTTCCTTGTAAATGAAATGTTGGAATGTTTCATTGTAATGTAATTCATACACATTTAATAGTTGACTTAGAGTGTTGTCATCTGAATTATGTTTTGTTTGTACAGCTTGAAAACACTTCCAGCCTTAAGTTCAACAATAAGAAAGTATCTTTCATTGAGTGGCGCCTGAGTGTGTGAATTTGTGCATGCAGCAAATAAATGTACTACCATGGTAGTACAAGTCTGCCAGGACTACCTGTTACTAATTATAAATACAGTACTAATACAGTTGGCATCCAACTTTAACCTCAAGCCGTGTAGTCAACTTCTTGGTAAGAAAGCTTAAACTGTGTGAAATTCGATTTCCAATGTTAATTTTTTATCGATTCAACTCTCAGGTGACGTCCCAATCAGAAACTGACAGCTCACACTAATCCCAGACACTTCAAGAAAGCAGATCAAGTGACAAGCGTTGTCCTGTGGGGCTCATGATAATGAGTATTTACACAGAACAGGACTGCTTAGATCAATCCTAAATTTAAAGAAAGACCAGGAGAAAGGCTATGTCATATATGCTTGGTAAAAGAATGTCAACAGCTTGATGTTAGTGCTCAGTGATAGAAAATTTTAATAAAATGTTGAAGTTTATAGAAACCAGTCGCCCAAAGTTTTTATTGTAGGGAAATATACTTGCATATATGACCTGTTTTTGTACAGTATGTATGACAATGTGTTCCAGTAGTTCAAGTAATACAGCATTTAAAAAAAAACAGTATAAAAAAGGTTCCCAAAAGGGTTCTTGGCAGCGATGCCATAGAAGAACCATTTTTTGTTCTCTAAAGAACCTTTCAGTTTCATTGCAACCTTTATTATAGTTTGTAAAACCTTTTTCCACTACAAGATAACTAGTGGAACAGAACATTTCTAAGAATGTTAAAGGTTCTTCTTGGAACAACCAGACAAATCGCATTTTAGGAATTTTTAAAGGCGTAGCAACACCAAGGTCATGGGTTTGATAACCAGGGCGCACCCATACTGTTAAAATGTATGCTCTGAAATGTATGCGCTTTAAGTGGCTTAAGCATCTGCCAAATGCATAAATGTAAATGATTGGATGACATGAGGTCCCTGGTCTCTCTCTAAACAAAGCAAACAGTGTTACTGTCACATCTAAAAGGCACTGCCCGGTAGCACATTGGGGACAGACAACAAACGCATAAAGTGCCGCCCTATACAAAACATGTTTAAGAACGGGTGTGCCCAGTGGGAACATCTTGTTCCATGTATCCTTATGACTTATTGTGTATATATGTAATGTGATGGTTTTTAAAGCAAGAACACTTAAATCAATCTATATATGCCTTCTGACAACAAGAATGCCACGAGTTTAATGCAGTGTGCAGTGTTTGTTCACCTTTCATGTGCCAGGTATTAAACAAGCATTGCGAGTCACCCCTATCCACGATTCTGCAAGTCTGGGCTCTGCATTACCGCATCTCTGTTCTCTTTGCCATCTGCTTCTCTCTCCCTCTGAGTTTTACCCTCTTTTCTCTCATATGTCCAATAACTCTCATCATGTATTCAATTTTCACCCAGACCCCTGACAGTCTTACAGTGAAGCAGGCAACTGTGTGGCAGCGAGTGTCTACACGGTTGCGTGTGTGTGTGTGTGTCAGTGGGACAGTGCTGAGAGAGGTGTTGAGATGTTGTTAATATGGCCTCCAGCTGCCAGAGAGCGTCTGGAGGGGCAAAAGTGCCATAATTCTGTAATGTGCTGATGACGCTTTCCTCTCTTTTTTCTCTTGGTGCTCTTCTTTTCTCCACTCAAAGAAAGACAGGCCCCCACCCCCCAAAAACCCTGTCACTATCATTTTATTCCCTTTCAGTACCTTTGGAAATACCTCACATCTCTTACATTTCCTGCCAAACTCTTCTTTTCCGTCTCTTACGCCTGTAATTTAGATGCTGATGGAAGCTGTAACTGATTTGGCTGATTATAGAATAATACCTGCTCATTCTATCCACCCTTCTGCATGTGCTCTGTAATAATTCCAGAAAGGCCGTGTCCCATTGAAACTGGATCTCCCTTCTCCTAATTTAGATCCCTCGCCATGCCATCTCTTCCACAATCAGAGAAAACAACTTCATCGAGCCATATTCATGTGCTATATCAGTCGTCGGAGAGCGTTTCACAGTTGTAATTTTAGGTCTTTGTCACCAGTCAAGAAGTGTGCGTGCCTTCTTGAGGACTTGGGGGTTGATTATGTGAAAGGCATGCATTACTACACGATACCGTGCTCTTCATTTGTAGATGTTCTTCTTGAATTATGCTCTATTTCATCTTAATTATATCTAGTATGAACAAGTATCTTTAGTAAACCCCTGGCTTCACAACAAATAAGTCAGTGGATGTTCTTGTAAAATAATAATACCGAGCAATTTTTTGCAATTTATCAAGGTCAAGGTGCTGCTGTCTATAGCATATGCACAAGTTCTTATTTTTGGCAACATGAGAAGAGAATATTACCTCAGAAGAGTTCATGTTCACGTCTTTAATATGTTTTATTAGTGAATGATTAGTCGACTATTAGCTTATTGTGTATGGTTATTAGAGAACCTCTTGCATCTTACTTTGGCATCGCAACAATTTGTGGCCATCTAAATATGCACACTTAAAAAGGATTGTGACTTCATGACATGAAAGTTCGCTCTTATATAGACAATTTATGCCTAGAACCTTTCACAGCAGTTCACAACCTTGGGTCATGACTTGAAATTTCTATCAAAGTCATTTTCTCCAGGCATATCTTCATAGCCATAGGCTAGACCTACATATTGAATATGCATGTTCTTGTCCTTAAAATATTTCTTGAAATGTAGGCTACAATGTGACCCGGATGCAACTCCATGAGCATCACTGAAAGCTCTGCTACCATTTGAAGGGACATATTTAGTTTTTCAATTTAGAAATAAACCACAGATGAAATGTGTGCCTTCAACTATAATGCCGGTCTTTGACAAGCTGTAGCGTGACATGCAGACCCAGCCCTCTCATTAGACGTGGTGTTTGCCAATGAATAATGTCTAAATGATTTGCTATAGTTTGTTTACAGAGTCAATAACAGTAAAATAACTGTTTCAGTTTCAAGAAACATTAATTTTCCTGCTAACTTGGACATCGCAAAGCGTAAAGGTTAACCCTGTGATGTGAAATACAGGCTTTACTTGGCCTTCAACAAACACACAAACATATTTGAGCCACCATGAAGCCATTAAAGTTTATTTTAGCTAAGCACATGTCTATGATATCTAACTGCTTACTATAAATCTTTTAGGCTTAGTCTTAATGTGTTACAAGCACAAACTTAGCAAACAAAGAATGAGCTTTAAGGCTCTGTACACCATAATAAAGTCTAATCTAATTTAGTGCAGCACAACTAAATACTGTCGATGTCAGATCGAAACTTTGTATTTTCAAAACAACTACTTTCTTGGAAATAGAAAAAACACTGTAATTTTTAAGGCAGCAGCTATTTACAATAAGTTTTTTAGTGATAGATGCTATTTTCACAAATGAAAATATTTATAAAGTAGATTTACACTAAATGACAATATCAACATTTTCTTACTAATATGCTATTTACAGTAGGTCAAAATAAGTTATATTTATTAAAGGGGCCATGGCATGAAAATCTGACTTTTTCCATGTTTAAGTGCTATAATTGGGTTCCCAGTGCTTCTATCAACCTAGAAAAAGTAAAAAAGATCAACCAAGTAACTTTGTTTTGGTAAACTATTCTCTGCAAGTACGTGGAAAATTTGGTCATTGAAATTTGATGTCATAAGGTCTTATTATAATAATACCGCCACTTAATCTGCACTATCCAACAATGGCACAGCCAGGCACGTGCACAGATAGGGCTCAACCTGTGCAGAACACATGCCCTTTTTGTCCTTACACTCCGAAGTGCCCTTTTTTGGAGGTGTTTTATTATTATTATTTTATATATATAAATTAATGCTATTGTTAAACATTTACCTCTGTCTGTGTGTTTTACAAATATATTTATCAAGTAAAATTATTAAAAAACTAAATATTTTTGGATCCGCTCAAACTGTCTGTCAAACATCTTAACTCCGCCCCCTGAGTGCAGCGAGCTGAAGTTCCACAGCAGTCAGAGGCAGCTGAACGTCTTGCAACGGTAAATAAGTATCTTGTTGTTTGAGTACAATGCTGTCTCATTAAGAAAGAAACACTAGTATGTATATAACGGCGCATGTTTTATAAATTTGAGCAGAGCCGAATTATCCATAGACGGGATTGGTCGAGTGGGCAATCAGGGGGCACTAAGAGCTCCAAACTGCGACCAAATTGAGTTTTTGACAAAGCGCGAGCAGTTTTTAAACAAGTGTTCACCCATGTGAAGGGCACCCGTGACAACAATACGGAATGCACGGTCGGGTTTTTACCGCTTTTTTTGCATGACAATCATCAATCGTTAAAATCGTTAAAATGTGTCTAGCCTACATTAACACCAAAAACATATCAGATTAGAAAGGTCTTAGACATCAGATGCCCAGTTGGGAAAACTGGATAGAGACGAAAAACGTGTAAAGGATACAAGTATGTACATTATATTGCCTGTCACTCATTATAGTATGCAATCTGGATATAATTTATTGTATATGCATGTATCTTATGCATTGAATTAGTCAAGGGAGTTGTATGATTGTTGTATGATTATTTGGTTCATAACTTTTTATTCTGAAATCAACTGCATAGAGTTAAGTCTACATAGTATTTAGTATATTTATTAGTAATGCAGTTATTTGCACCTTCAAAAGACCAAGGTTCCTGGTCCTCAGCACAGTTTTTGCCAGGTAGGCAGAGATACATGTTGAATATGCTAATGGTATGGCTATAGTATAGTATAATCTCCTATTTTGATCTTTAATCTCCTATTTCCCCTCTTCTCAATCACATATCAATCACACAAACATGTTAACCAAATAATAAAAATGAGCTTATAAAACAAACAGAATACCTTTTTTTTCCTTCAAACATATTTTAATGTAACTTTATGTAAGCAGAGGAAAAAATTAAAATTTATATATTCTACAATTAAATAAGAGCGAGTTCACAAGAGCACTTCACAAACACATGACTACAAATAGGCCTAATACAGACAAACACCCAGGATGTAAATTGTTAAAGCCAACTTAAAAGGGCAGATATCGTTTGCACTGTATAATGCCAAGCTATCATAAAATGTCATTTTTCATTCATTAATAGTGATTTTTTTCAATCATTAATAGCGAATAAATATAAAGCTATTAAGATGATTATTAAGTGATATTTATTTGGAGGGGGTGCCCTTTTTCAGTTTCAGCACATGCCCCTCAAAAGGTCTGTGCACGGCCCTGGGCACAGCCATTTAGTGCAGGGAGAAAGAGAGAGAGAAAATAATTCACAGCACAATTGAGTTTAAATTGCAACAAACCACCATCATTGCGATCAGTGTTTAAATTTCATCAGTTCATTTGCATTTTAAAGGACACACCCAAAGCAGCAAATTTTTGCTCACACCTACAATGTATCAATTTTAACATGTTATAATAAATTATCTATGTGGTATTTTGAGCTAAAACTTCACATGTGTACTCTGGCGACACCAAAGACTTATTTTACAACTTTAAAAAGTTTTGTGACATGGCCCCTTTAAAAAAATATTACATTTGCATTAAGTGTAAATAGTAATAAGATGATATCTATATTGGCAAGGAGTTTATCAAAATCAAAGGGAGTTGCAAGGTTTTTACCGGAAGATTGTGATATTTGCGTTACAATATATCCGCTTTTAGAACAAGCGCGTCCAAGTAAGTAAGTAGAGCAAAACATTATAAAACACTGAAAGTGGCTTAATGCATTAAACTGCGATATTGAAACGCCAAAATATGAAACACAGGCTACAATGTAACTGCAAGCAGTTGAGGCCAAAATATGAAAGCAATGCATTTAAATGCATTATGTGTTTTCCTCCCATATAAAATCTTTATAAGCAAATGCTTTTCTTTTGTACATTAAAAAATACATATAAAATGTCCAATAGTGCATTACATTACGATTTCATTATCTTACAATTTTCAGCTAACTCTTTTGTTGTCATTTGCTCAAAATCAAATGTTATAATAGATGACGTTTTTTGTAACTTTGCAGGCTAACTTGTACGAATTTGAGTGAAGTCTTGCCGAGTGGACGCAACTATATAAACATTTCTGTGACCTGTACAATGTACATGGAAAAAATACACTCTTTTCAAAACGTTTTAAGGAAAGTTTAATAGTTAATAACATAATTCATACTGTATAGAGTAGGATTTAAACTACATGCTATTTTTTCACCCACTGATGGATAAGGTAACACTTTACTTGAAGGGGTGTTCATAAGACTGACATGACACCTTCATAATCATGACATAACACGTGTCATGGACATGAAGGAGATTTTATGGTAACGGTCATTATGTGTCATTTGTTCAATAATGCAATTTTTAATGCAAATATGACATTGCTTAAAATGTCTTTGTTATGACAACTTAACATAAACCAATACATCATAACTTGTCATAAACCTGTCATAAACATGTTATAGCAGAATAATTATCAAACTTAAGAAACTACCTAGCTTTATGGGTTAACATTTCATTAAACTGTAATTTAAATGTCATTAAGTGTTAATATTATGTCAAATAATTGTAAATATTTTAACAAAATGCAAGAGACACATCAAAAGATTATACTTAACTTTATACATGTGCACAATACATAAAAAAACAGAACTTGTTCTTCCTCACACAGAGGGTTCTGAAATTGTCTGACATAGTAGAAAAAACGAACAAAACATTTAATCAATTTAATTTAATTTAATTAACTTTGCAGTGATATGGACCCAATGCTGCATGGCTTAACCCATTATTGTACTGTTTTTATTTAATTTTAGGTGAATCTGTCTAAAAATGCAATAAAATATAATTTTATCAATTTCAATTATTATTATTATTATTGGATGATTGGTTTTATTTCTTAAACACATGGAGGAAACTTATAAGAACAGAATAATATTCATGATGCTGTTATAAAACTACATTACAGAGTATTAACATGTAATGACATTTTAATGACAAATTATATTGTACCACTGTAGTTGAGGTCAAGAAAAATATTCATGACACTGTTATAAAACTATATGATAGAGTATTAACACGTAATGATATTTTAATTACAAATACTATTTGTATCACTGGGAAAAAGTGGTCAGTTATGTTGTCTTGGTAATGTCAAGACAAGTTATAATGTATTGGTTTATGTCAAGTTGTCATAACTAACACATCTCAAACAATGTCATCTTTGCATTAAAAATAACATAACTGAACAAATGACACCTAATGACAGTCGTCATAAATGTGCATAAAATCTCCTTCATGTCCATGACAGGTGTTATGTCATGATTATGAAGGTGTCGTGTCGGTCTTATGAACACCCCTTCAAGTAAACCAAGAAATGCAACCAATGGTTTAAAGGTTTTTGTTTAGCGTAAATGTTACCAAATATAACCATGGTTTTACTATAGTAAAACTATAATGTTCTTATGCAGATCGCATTGCCACAGTTTTACTCAGATTACACAGATTAAAAAAATATTGTGGTTCACTATAATATGTCAAGTTCCTGTACTGAGAACATATGGAAAATTTGTGGCTGCTATGATTTGACGACAAATACCATAGTAAAACCATGTCATTTTCATAAGGGATGTCCATTGTTCCAGTAAACTACTTCTTCACTGCACTACATTATAACTCAATTATTTTGAGTCGCCCTATGTTATTTCAAAGAATACCACAACGCAGAGCGCATCATGAATAAACACATTGTGCAAATGAAGAGGAAAACCCAGACGGCGATGCCAACCTCAAGTACTCGGGTACTCATGTCAATCCCAACATTTCAGTGTAGCTGCTTTTAAATAAATTTCAACAGAGAAGAAGTTTCAGTTGAACTGAAATCACATAAATGTGTCCATTAAATTATAGAAAACCAAATCAAAGTGAGATTATGTGATCTTGGCTCTTCTCTTATCTGACATAGAAGGGGACTTTAGATTATTGGGAATTGTACAGAAATAAGAGATGAGTAATGAAGATCTCTGAAGCAAATATAAAACTATTAGGTCGTGGTAATAGTGTTAAGCTCTTGACACCTACCTCAGACAGCTCAGGGGTTAAGAACCTGTCCAATCAGCTGATATGGATGCTGGCTCAAGTTTAATCAGACAAGCATTCGGCTTTTCATAAATGAATTTAGACAGTTAAAAGCATTAATGTAATGTATTAGCATGGTGACATCACACAGTTACAGATGATAAATGATCCAAAGCCCAGATCAGTGTTTAGGAGACGCAGGAGATTTTTAATTTTCTGGTTGTAATTTGTAATACAGTAAAGCCGCGCTAAAGCACTCCTCTAATTACAGCTTAACTGATCTGATCATTTTGAGTTTGAGTCGTAAAGAAAGTGATTCAGAGTTAATTTCGCACATTCAAAGAATGACACAGTAACATTGCGAGAATAAGTGAGAGACTAAACTGTTATCACAATTGAGCTGATTGGAACTTGTTACCCACCCAGTGACCTACAGTATGCAATCTCAATCGCAATCTCAAACTCTAAAAAGTTATAAAACAAGCTTTGAAAAAGTCCTAATTAAATGAGAGAGCGAAATGAAATGGCCTCCTCTCTAAAATGATCTACAGCACCTGTTCTTCAAAATGAAATTCCTATTCCTGAAAGATAAGCCTGCAGTAAATTAACTGTTAAAAGCAGCGTGCAATAAACAGTTTCGATTACTTTAAAACCTTTATCCATTATCCATTACCAACAGCAGATCACATGAAAATTTATTTAATTTATGAAAACCCTTTGAAGAGAGGCCGAGACAGACGAGGACCTAAAGGGAGGGAGACCTCTTAATGCAGACCAGAGAGAAAAACCCTTAATTATTCATTAATAATTCATCAGCATTTGTGTGCCCTAGAGAGAAAGATCAAGGACGGATGCAAACCTGACTGCATGACTTCGGTGTAAAAGTTCAAATAATTTCAAAACACCCCCCCCCCCCCACATGCATTCTCTTTCTCATAATTGTCATCTTAATCGCTATAGATCTCAGCATTAGCATGACAATTCAAGTTTCTCTATACGCTGCCACACTGAAGACTTGATTTTTCCTTTCTCTTTCCACTGATCGATATCAACTCATATGATCTCAGATGAAATTTCTGATCTGTGTGGCTTAATAGTCATTTATGCAAATAGGCTTTGTTATTTCATATCAAAACCAGAATCAAATTAAATCCTTAAGTACCACAAAAATGACAGAGGCTGGTGGCATTTTTAACTCATTACAACTGGGCTAAAATGGTGTGCTTGTAAAGGGATACTGAACTAGCAAACTTTACCAGCCCTAAGGCTTACAGGGATCAGGTTACACAAATATGAAAGTGACATGTTTGTCAACTGTGGAACGTGTACTTGAAACAAACGCACACACACACACACACACACACACACACACAGCCGGAGCAGGGGGAAGCTATCCCTACAGTGCCTGGGGACCAATTTAGGGTAAAGGTGCCTTGCTTGAGTGCACCTCAGTCACAACCTGCCGGCCATGAGACTCGAACCATCAACTCTCGGGTTTCAATCCTGACTCTCTTACAGCTAGAATGCCTTAAATGTTACGCTATCACTGATTCAATATCAGTATCCTTCCTATATAACAACATCTGATTTAATGAAAATGACAAAGTTATTGATTAAAAAATCACCAAGAACCATGTTCGCTATATATCTGATTTTTTTTTTTTTTTGCCTGTTCTTTCCTATCAACAGGCTGGTTTGGTTCACAAATCAAATGGAACGATTCCTTTACGAATCAAACTGATCTGGGTCCTGAGTCCACCTCATTGACTCAATGATCCGTTTAGAGCAGCTCTCCAGTTAACAGCTCACTGGAGGGAAAGATTATCAGCGGATAATGACATGAATTTGAATGCATTCTTCAAGCACAACTAGCCTATGGTTTCAGAAGGCTTGCAATATAGCAAATATGCACTGCTTATATGGTGTTTTGTAGTTTTTGAAGTTCTGCGTGCAAAAAAAAGTCTTGGGTAAATTGAAAGATTCTGTAAAATATCATATTTTTTGATTTGCAGGAGAAATGAGTTGGAACCAGATCGAAAGAATTGTATAATTTTCATTTCTGGCTGAACGATTCCAAGTTGGAACAACAGTGGAATGACTGGCACCCCTGTGCCAATTTAACCCAATGAAACGAATTGCCTACGGCCAGAGTTGAACATATGACACTTTATCACAGAAATTTACCTCCTAGTGTCATCCCCGCCTCAAAACACTTTTTCAGACGACAGGACGGGCAGTTCTTCCTCCTGAGTTTGTCTATGGTGCAGTCGTTCCTGCTAGCGCAGAGATACTTCTGCTTCCCTAGAAGGAGGAGAAACAGAAAGAGGCTTTGACTTAGTTTGAGTCTGCAGGCAGCCAAAGCACCAGAAACAACAGAGGTGGACGCATCACATTTACGCTGAGATAAAACGTAGATCTGAGAAAATAGATTGCAGAGAGAGAGAGAGAGATAGAGAGATGCTCCAATTAAAGGGAGCTGTTAACGTGACAAGCCACTCTGATAGGTCACAGCCCTCACTCTGGGCACTCTGGGACAGCCAAATGAAAAGTGCAGAGTGAAATCTGAAAAGAGGTTCTGTGTGTGTGTGTGTGTGTGTGTGTGTGTGTGTGTGTGTGTGTGTGTGTGTGTGTGTGTGTCATAATCAGGGATACAGAACCACTACAGAACAACAGAACTGCAGTCAGGTCTGACTCAAAATCACAATATGATACATATTCACAAAAAAATCCCAAAAGTAGGCTTATCGTTATAAAATATTATATTAACCTTGATGCTAAACAACATTTAATTTTGTTATTATTATGTTAAACAATATCCGCATTCTGTTTATATTCTATTTTGATTTTTTTCCTTACTTATACAAGGTTTTGTATTTTATATGTTACTATAGTTTAAAGTGACACTTTGTAGTTTTTCAACCTTCATAATATATTTTCAAGACCCTTGTGATGGTACATCGACTTAAAATAGGTTGAATGACATGTCCACCATAGCCTGACGGGGTCTGTATCGCTTTTACTCATACTTTTGAGGTGAAGCAGTTATCAACAGGAGTCCACAGAAACGTGTAAGTGTATTTGATTTTAGACTTGTGAAGTTTTAGCGCAGTGTCGTTGCTAAGAAACGCTCTCTTGTCTACCTTTGTCTCACGTGCTGCAATCCGCGTTTGTTCTCGCGTGTCCTCGCGTGCTTTAGTGTATTACAGTAAATACAGTAGTAGTTTCGGCCATAACTTGTTGTTGATTGTTTTCGGGCGTGGCCTGCTGAGTTTCAGCCCACATTTGAAGCACTTATAAAAACAGTCAGTCCACCGCGGCAGCGGTCGCGTGCAGCCCTCGTCGTGTGAAGACCGAAGAGTGTAAAGACCATCGACTCTACCTGCGCGACTCCACCGAGCAGGGACACCGACTGGGCACTTGAGTATTGCACTTTTTGTACTACCTTTTTCTATTTATCTATATAGCACTCTTTTTCCTCTCTTGTACATTTCCTATTCTTATAATTTTACTATGTGCTTTCAAATCTCTACTGTCATTACAACTCGTAAATCTGTTGTATCACGTCGCCGTGGGAGAAATATTAATACCATAAAACTTCAAATAATAGCCGAGTCCCAAATAGACGCCTGTCTCTTTTAGACGCCTGGTGTGACGACAGCTTTGCGTAAATAAACGCCTGTCTCAAATAAAGGCCTGGTCTGTTTTTTAGTTTCGGGTTGTATTTAATCTTCTAAAACCCATCAGATAGTCTGTATAAGACAGTTCTATGGTGCAGATTGAACACGCTAAAGTTTTTTTTTTTGCTTACCGGTAGATGTCACGTGACAGACGCAGTCGTTCCGTTACTCATCACTATGACAACACAACAAGCTTCGTCGCCAGGATTGAGGTGATGATGACAGTAGCAAAGTGGCAATCGGGAGAGTCAGGACTTTTCCCCGGTGGGCCGATAGTGTTTTGAGGCCGCTGATAATAGCCGGGCTTTCAGTTTTTTGTCATGCATGCACTCCCGCCACACATTGTATTTCTCGCGCAGAAACACTATTTATCACATTAATATGCTGCAGCGCCCAAAATGTATCTGGCCGCACTGCTCTCTCTCTCTCTATCAAGCCCGTCTTCCCTAGAGTTCTAGTCGAGCGAGCCAATACAAAAAAAAGAGAAAGAGGCTACACAATAGCCAATCAGAAAATAGCACTGTTGTATCTGGGTAAGATTTTACGTAACAACCAATAAAAAAACATATCCTTGTTTGCTTTATTTATACTGCCAATAATTTAAGACTGTTGTTATTACACAAACTAATTTGTTAAACACATTCAAATTAAAAATAAAACGTAATATGTGGTAACCTCCTGCTGTCATGCTGGAACAATTAAATTAAAAGCCTGTCTCTTATAGACGCCTGTCTCTTTTAGACGCCTGGTGTGATGATAGGTTTGGGAAAATAAAAGCCCGGGCTATTATTTGAAGTTTTACGGTAACCTCCGCACTCTCCCACCTTCCACTATTGCCTCACTCTCTCTTCCCATTGGCTTATGGAACTGCCAATCTGCTGTCAACAAAGCAGATTTCATTACTGCCATTGCCTCACATTCTGGCCTTTCTGTTTTAGCACTTACTGAGACATGGATTAAACCAGAGGACACTGCCACTCCGGCTGCCCTCTCCAACAACTACACTTTCTCACACAGTCCTCGCACAACAGGAAGGGGTGGAGGAACTGGTCTGCTCATCCCAAAGGACTGGAAAGTCCAACAGCAAACCCCCTCATGTGACAGCAACTCTTTCGAATCGCATATTGTTACTATCATCCACCCTACTAAAATGCATTTTTTAGTTATCTATCGCCCCCCAGGTCAACTTGGACACTTCTTGGAGGAGTTAGACGTACTTCTGTCTTCATTCCCTGAGGATGGTACTCCTTTAGTAGTACTTGGTGACTTCAATATCCACCTGGAGAAACCACAGGCAGCTGACTTCAACACCCTGACTGCGTCGTTTGACCTCAAGCGAGTCCCTACTTCACCAACACACAGGTCTGGTAATCTTTTAGATCTTATCTACACACGCTGTTGTTCCACCTACCAAACCCAGGTCACCCCACTTCACACATCTGATCACTTCCTAATTACTCTCGACCTCGACCTGACTCCCCCTGTCGCTACATACGATCCCCCATTGGTCACGTTCAGGCGCAACCTGCGCACGCTCTCTCCCTCCCGCTTATCCTCTGCGATTGTTTCCACGCTGCCCGCTCCCAGCCAACTCTCTCTGTTAGATACTGACAATGCCACTGACACACTTTGTTCCACTCTTACATCCTGCTTAGACACATTATGCCCTCTGACATCTGGACCGGCCCAGGTCACACCTCCTGCTCCTTGGCTAACTGAGGTTCTCCGTGAGCATCGCTCCACACTCAGGGCTGCAGAGAGGAAGTGGCGCAGATCGAATGATCCTTCTGATCTCTGCCTCTATCAGTCTCTTCTTGCCTCCTTCTCCAAGGATGTCTCCTCTGCAAAGACCCTATACTACCACTCAAAGATTAACAACTCGCCTGACTCTCACACTCTCTTCAAGACCTTCTCTACCCTTCTTTGTCCCCCTGCCCCTCCACCTTCGTCCGACCTAACGGCTGATGATTTTGCTTCCTTCTTTGTGAAGAAAACGAAAACTATTAGCAGTCAGTTCTCCGAGCCGCCGCTTCTTGCGCATTCTCAAATCCCTGAGACATGCTCCCTTCCCTCCTTCTCTCTCCTATCCGAAGCAGATGTTTCCAAGGTCTTGGCTTCTAATCATCAGACTACCTGCCCGCTAGATCCCATACCCACCCATCTCCTCCAGGCCATCTCTCCGTCTGTTATCCCTGCTCTCACTCACATTATCAATTCATCCCTTTCCACTGGCACCATCCCTGTAGCATTTAAAGAGGCCCGGATAACCCCGTTGCTGAAGAAACCCACTCTCAATCCTGCTATGCTAGAGAACTACAGACCCGTTTCTCTTCTTCCCTTCATTTCCAAGACTCTTGAACGCATTGTGTTCAACCAGCTCTCCACTTTCTTCACACAAAATAACCTCCTGGATAGCAATCAGTCTGGATTCAAAAGTGGCCACTCCACTGGGACTGCGCTGCTCTCAGTCATTGAGGCCCTAAGGCAGGCAAGGGCAGCCTCCAAATCATCTGTGCTGATCTTACTGGATCTATCTGCAGCTTTTGACACGGTCAATCACCGCATCCTCCTGTCGACTCTCATGTCTATGGGTGTCACTGACACAGCTCTTCTATGGTTCAAGTCGTACCTCTCAGATAGGTCATTTCGGGTATCCTGGAGAGGTGACGTCTCCGAACCCCAACGTCTTGATACCGGGGTCCCTCAAGGCTCTGTGCTTGGACCGCTGCTCTTTTTGATATACATGACATCCCTGGGCTCTGTCATTCGGAAACATGGCTTTTCCTACCACTGCTATGCAGACGACACTCAACTCCACTTGTCGTTCCACCCTGATGATCCTTCGGTTTCTGCCCGCATCTCGGCATGCCTGAGGGACATCTCACTCTGGATGAAGGATCACCATCTCCAGCTTAACCTTGCGAAGACAGAACTGCTTGTCATATCATCTGAACCAAAGATTCAGCACAACTTTTCCATTCAGCTAGGTTCCTCGACCATCACGCCTTCCAAGACGGCCAAAAACCTAGAAGTGGTCATTGATGATCGGCTTAGCTTCACGGAGCATGTTGCCAGCACCGCTCGCTCTTGTAGATTCATCCTCTACAATATTAGGAAAATTAGACCTTTCCTAGATGAGCATGCTACGCAGGTCCTGGTCCAAGCTCTTGTCCTGTCCAGGCTGGACTACTGCAATGCGCTACTGGCAGGACTTCCAGCCTGCACTACCAAACCCTTACAGATGATTCAGAACGCAGCGGCAAGAGTGGTCTTCAATGAGCCAAAGAGGGCGCACGTCACTCCTCTCTTTGTCAAGTTACACTGGCTTCCTATAGCAGCCCGCATCAAATTTAAGGCTCTGCTCCTGGCCTTTAAAACCACCACTGGGTCAGCACCCCCTTACCTTCGCTTGCTTATAGAGCCTTATGTACCCTCTCGATCACTGCGCTCTGCCACCGAGCGACGACTTGTGGTACCATCTCAAAAAGGGAAGAAAACACTAACGCGTACGTTCTCAGGAACTGTCCCACAACTGTGGAACGATCTGCCGGTCGTGACACGATCAGCTGACACTGTAGCTGTCTTTCAGACTCGGCTAAAAACCCATCTCTTCCACCATTACCTAACTTCCTAATTACAGATTTACTATCTTTATTTAGTTACCCTTCTCTTTATCTCCTTCTCTATCTACCTTCCTCTTTATCTAAAAAAAAAAAAAAAAAAAAAAAAAATTACTAACATACCCTTGGCTATGTATATTGTGTTGGACTTGATGAGACTATTTCCAGTGCACTTATGTATTGCTGTTCTTATGTTGCCATAATTGCTTCTATTGTTTACCTCACTTGTAAGTCGCTTTGGACAAAAGCGTCTGCTAAATGACTAAATGTAAATGTAAATGTACTTTTAAACTTGGGGTTTCGGGTAGTAATCCGAGCACAAAACAAAAAACTACAAAAATCTGCTTTACGGCATACGTCACTTTCTCCACTTCCTCAAATTCGGATGTGAGAGCGCAACTAAGAAAAAGAAACCCAAGGTTTTGTCGGAGGAGACCAGAAAGAGAAAAGGGGAGAGTGACAGAATAAAAAGAAGGACGAAGATCAGTATTGGGCTAGCGTTTGCTCGCTGGTGTGAACTAAAGAAGGAGGAGGGGTTTCTGACCGATGCTGACTTGACCGTTATGCTTTTGTACTAGTAAGTAATGTTATAATGCTTGCATATATAAGTCCTGTCTGGTGCCCAATAGGGCTGGACCAGAAAATTCGAATATTCGAATATTCGTTCCGTGGGTTGACATTCGATTTTCAGTTTTGAGATTCGAATATATATATATATATATATATATATATATATATAAATATTTTTCAGCGTTAATGCAGAGCTTTTGCCAAGCAGGAAGTGCGCTTCACGCTCCCGCTCTGTAGGTGGCGCAGAGAGACCAACATCCATAGTCAACAGCCATCAAACAGCACCAGTGGAAGAGATCGCCTCGAACGGAAAGCGCGCTTCCTGCTTTGGCATTCACGCTAATAGTGTTGTAAATAACGTTCAGTTTCTTGCAAAAACTGATTGATTTGCTTCACAAGACGTCAATATGTCACACAGAGTTATGGGGGATTACTTTTGTATTGGATATATATGCTTTAGCTCTTAAAGTGTGCGGATCGGTTGACTTGCATGACGGAGCACTGGGGTTTCTGCAAAATATCTTCTTTATTGTTCTGCTGATGAAAAAAACATATTGATGGTGTAAGTGTTATAAATAAACTTGATTTTGAAAGTATGCTACCGTTTTATTACAGTTTGTTGAACTTCGTTCATTTATTTTTGTTGTTTTATTTAAATAGCCTACCCTACGTTGTCAGTAATTACTGTGCTGCTAATTTCTGATACGGGAATGTTTATTTGTTAGAAAAATGTTAGGCTACCTTATTAAAAGTATTGCTCTTGTGTTTTGTTTCACTAATGCTGTTCTCGCAGGACGCGTGACAGGCACGCCGCTTCCAGCTTGCGCTGTTTTGTAGTATTTTTAAAGTTTATTTCTTAAAGTTTATTCTAAACGTGTCACATGTCCATATTGCACGAAAAAAAGGCACTACACTCCCTTGAGTCCGCAGCAACACATCCGCCACATAATAAAACTGTAGATAAACAGACACACACACACACACACACACACACAGATTCCTGCCTTTATTAAAGAGAAAAATATGTTCAGCCCCTCCTTCCGAAGCTTCGAATATTCGATTTTATTTCTACTAGAGCTTCGAAGCTCAAAAAATGGTATTCGGAACAGCCCTAGTGCCCAAACACTATTTTTTTACGTGAATTTTACTGAAGGCTACTTGGAGAGTTAAGAGAGAGACTTATATCACGTGACATTATAGCGCCTTGGTAGAGTCATGGACCTACGACGTGGGCGATCTGGGTTCGATTCCCCTTTAGGGCAATTTTTTTTAATATAAACTTTAACCAAGCGACCACCGTTACAACTGGCTTGTAAACGTGAGCTACACAATTTTTTTGGCGTTTGATGAAAATAAAACCCCTGAAATTATATTATATGACACATGACATGCCGGAAGGCACACTTTGTGACCTAAAGAGTTGTCTTCTTTTCCTTTGCGACAGTGCTGCGGCGCTTGTGGGCTCTAGGGGCGCTAGACGTGAAAAATACATGTCCAGCACCCCCTAATGGCCAAAAAGTTCCATGGTGTGCCTTTAAGTAAGCTAACATTCTACATTAACATTTCAGGTTGTAACCTGGGTATAACTGTGTACCTGACAAATAACCGAATTGAAATTCACTAATAAAGTAAGAAATTCACACTCTAATGGAGCTTTTCCATTGCATAGTACTCCACGGTTAAGGTCGGGTCAGCTCACCTCACTTTGGCTTGGTTAGCTTTTCCATCAAGTTTGGTAACACTTCGGAGCGAGAGGGATTATAGACGTGTTGTTATATTCATCATCATACAAGTGATAGCATTGTTGGAATGCTATACATCCCCATACATTAATTTATTTCTCAGTCTGCCACAAAATTAAAATTGACCACCACAAATAGATGTCTGCACATCACGTTTATCACTACCTCTGTCTCACATGACCGTTTCTGTACAAACACCCGTGGCGTCCGTCGACGCGCTCCGCCGAGCCTCATTTAAGTTCATTTAAGCATATATGCGAACGTGCACATCGCGAATGTGCAGCCACAAACTGCAAGTCCGGAAATAACTGGTATGGAGTTCCTGATTCTCAACATGTGGATATTTTTCATCGCTAAAAGGGAGTTTGGGAACTTACAGCAAAGCACAGATGACAACAGGTTTACTTAAGACAGCGCAAGCTAGCACAAAGGTAAAGCTAATCTTTTACATTATAGCGATGACGCTGGTACTGACGATTCCCTTTCAGTCGGTCACTACGACGTCACGTCGTGACCGACGAATTGGGAACCGCTTCGCGGGGACCTATCTGCTTCGAGAAACTATTAAAAAGCCAATGAAATTGGCATGCAGGTATTTGCATCTGCCGGCGCCGCCCCGCCGCGCGAGTATTTAACGAGAGGCAGGTGCGTATACCAAATTACTCTTTTCGCTTCGAAAGCCGGTAGATCAACTGCTATTGAGAAGCTCTCTCTGCTCGTGGGGATACGCTGCGTGTTGGTGTTGTTGGAGAGATAGCATTTCAGCGGAGGCTCGCAGAATTCCACCTCTTTACTTTCACTTTGAACTTGAGTTTGAGTGTGTGCGTTGCGCTCCCCTGTGTGCTTCATCAACTCAGCACAGCATTACAGAGTGATTTCCCTAAAAGAGCAGTACGAGTTGAATTTGTGTCTTTTTAAAGACAGCCATTCTCTCGTGTCTCGGCAAATGCGTCTTTTTAAAGATGTCATTTCGCCGTGCATTTCGGATGTGACAGATATATGGGTCCTGGCACGATCTCTGTCTCTCGTGCCTGACTGTGCACGTTGAGACGGCGTTCGTGAAGGGTTCATACTTATAAAAAAAAAAGAGTATGACCCTTTTGGATTTGCAGAGATGGTTTCGTACCTCCGGGAACGTTACCCCGCCTCTGTTGCTGAGTCCCGTTAATGGTGCGGTGACAGAAAGCTCAGGAGGATGATCTCTGTATAACAGTGCTGAACCAGTCTGCAGACTGGTAGCTTTCAGCACCCTGATCCACAGGGGTACCGATAGGTCTGGTGGCGCGTGTTCTACGTTGCCCTCGGATTCTGTCGGGCCTATTCAGGATTCTATGTCTGTCGCAATATCGGAGAGGAGGCCATCTATTTTGCTCGCTGCGGTTCCGTGTTCGACCCAATGGAATGGCCAGGTTCACTCGGGTGACGGCAGCGGTTGGTTCAGAGTGGTCTCAGTCACCATCTCCCCAGCCGTTCCACCTTTGATTGGTACTCGGGTCTGCAAGATAAGCGCAGCCCTAACCTCCCATACCTTTCTTTCCCGGGGTTCATGATGGTTGGTGTGGTCGTGGAAAACTCGTTTTCCTCCTTGAACCGACCGTTCAGCCATCACCTCTCATCTCTCTTGACGGTGAGGCTGCTAAGGGTACGCTGCTCCCAAACGACCAGCCACCCTTCCCTCATGTGCCCTCTGGGCTGTGGGGAGGCGGTCTCTGCCGTGCACGCCGTGGCGTTGCTGCAGGTTCACCAGGCGAAAGCACTGAAGGATCTGCACAGGGGAGGTCACGATCTGGTGGTGTATACTGACCTGGCGTTGAGAGCGTCCATGGTCACCAAACAAGCCGTCGGACGTGCGATGTCCACTCTGGTGGTCCATTAATGCTACAGTATATTTGGCTGTGTCTTGCGGACATAAAGGAGGTAGACAAGAAACATCTCCTGAATGCTCCGATTACCTTGACCGGCCATTTCGGCGATGCGGCTGACAGCATCATGCGACAGCTCTCGACCGCCCTAGAGCAGACTGGGGCTATTACGCCACGTCAGAGCCTAGATGGCCCTCGCTTCGTCGGCACCTCGCTTTGCTCCTCGCCGAGGGCGTCCTGCTATGGCATATTTCGTTCCTATATCCGCTTAAGCGGCAGCTCCAGGAACCCGCCGTATAAGCAGTTCACCCCCTCCCGCTCAGCCCGCTATGAGAGGTGGAGAACGAAACCAAGCGGCCTGGGAGGGGCGACCTGGAGATGGAGGGGATCGCTCTCGGAGACGGTAAAAACGAATCCATGGTTTACTTTATTTTCTGTTCCCCGGCTTTTTTAACCGGTACCCACAAAACCACAAAGGGGCGAATTCCTCTTCCTTCTCCAGGTCTTCAGAAGAGCTTTGGAGCTACGGACGGGTGCAAAGCCCTGCGTCCTCCCTAGCCATCGGGTGTCACAGCGGCCGAGTCTTTTACAATGAGATCTCCCCAGCTCGGCCACCCATCAGCGGAGACAGGTGAGTGTTACAATGCACGACACCTTTGTCGGTGCGCTCACAGAGTGCGCATCGGCGACTACCTCCGCTCCTCTCGCCGCGGGTACTCTGATCGTGCCGTTAATTCATCTCGTTCGGTGTCTTGGAGCGTTTGAAGCGCTTCCCAGCCCGTCCATTGGCTTTTACGCACGATTCGTCTCGGCTACGCGATTCAATTCGCCCGGCGCACCCCCAAATTTGCGGGCATTCGGTTCACTACGGTGAGAAACGCCGACGCGCACGTTCTCCGTGCCGAGATCGCTGTCCTATTGGAGAAGGACGCGATCGAGCCGGTTTTCCTTCCAGCCGAGATGAAATCTGGGTATTACAGCCCTTATTTCATTGTACCCAAGAAAAGCGGCGGGTTGCGACCGATCCTGGACCTGCGTTCATTAAACCGAGCACATCACAAGTTGCCATTCAGAATGCTGACGCACAAGAGCATATTTCGATGCATTCGTCCAAACGATTGGTTCGCAGCCATCGACCTGAAGGACGCGTACTTTCATGTCTCGATATTTCCTCGACACAGGCCGTTTCTCGGATTTGCGTTTGAGGGGCAGGCATATCTGTACAAAGTCTTATCGTTCGGGCTTTCTCTCTCTCTCCCCGTGCCTTCACGAAAGTTGTCAAGGGGGCATTAAAACCCCTGAGAGAGAGCGGTGTGCGCATTGTAGTGTATCTCGACGATTGGTTAATAATAGCCCAGTCCCGTCAGATGCTTTGCGATCACACGGACCGTGTGTTAAAACACCTCGCCCGTCTCGGTCTTCAGGTCAGCTGGGAAAAGAGGATACTTTGCCCCTTGCAGAGAATCTCTTTTCTCGGCATGGAACTGGATTCGGTCGATTTAACCGCACGTCTAACAGAAGCGCGTGTGTAATCCATCCTGACTTGTCTAAATTCATTCAATGGCAAGAGCGCGGTCCCTCTGAAACAATTTCAGAAGCTCCTGGGTCATATGGCAGCAGCAGCGGCTGTGACACCGCTCGGGCTGCTCCATATGAGACCGCTTCAGCGTTGGCTTCACGACCGAATCCCGAGGAGAGCGTGGCTCACCGGCGCGCACTGCGTAACGATCACGCCGACGTGCCATCTCCATTTCACTCCGTGGTTAGACCCGTCATTCCTCAGAGCAGGGGTATCATTAAAACAGGTTTCCAGGCATGCCATTGTGTGCACGGATGCCTCCAACACGGGGTGGGGAGCCACGTACGACGGGCATGCAGTTTCGGGTGTCTGGACGACTTTCCAGAGACGCTGGCATATAAATTGCCTCGAGTTGTTGGCTGTGCATCTCGCTCTCATTCGTTTCAGCAACGTGCTTCGAGACAAGGATGTATTAGTTCGCACCGACAACATTGCGACTGTTGCGTATATCAATCGCCAAGGCGGTTTGCGCTCTCGTCACCTGTCGCATTTCGCCCGTCATCTCCTCCTTTGGAGTCAGAAGTATCTGAGGTCTCTTCGTGCCATTCACATCCCGGGGTCGCTCAACACAGCGCGAGCAGCGCGTCCCGGCGAATGGCGACTCCACCCCCAGACGGTTCAGCTAATTTGGAAACGTTTCGGCAGAGCACAGATAGATCTGTTTGCCTCCCCAGAAACGACACATTGTCGCCTGTTTTGTTCACTGAACGAGGGAACTCTCGGGGTGGATGCACTGGCACACAGCTGGCCGCGGGGTTTACGCAAATACGCCTTCCCCCCAGTTAGCCTCATTGCGCAAACACTGTGCAAAGTCAGGGAGGACGAGGAGCGCATTCTCTTAGTCGCGCCGTATTGGGCAACCAGGAATTGGTTTCCAGAGCTCGCGCTCCTCGCGACAGCCCCTCCCTGGAAAGATTCCCCTGAAGAAGGACCTTCTTTCTCAAGAAGGGGGGCACATTATGGCACCCACGTCCCGATCTGTGGAACCTCCATGTGTGGTCGCTGGACGGGACGCGGAGGTTCTAAATGATTTACCGCAAGCGGTATCCAACACTATTTTTGCGGCGCGAGCGCAGTCTACTAGACAGGCTTATAAGCTTAAATGGAACCTGTTCGTTGTTTGGTGTGCTTCACAGTCAGAGGACCCCCGAGAATGCTCTATTAGAGTCGTGCTTTCATATCTTCAGCATCGTCTGGAGAAGAGGCTGTCACCTTCTACCATTAAAGTAGATATCGCGGCAATATCCGCGCACCACTCACCGATAAACGGTAGATCTGTGGGTCAGCACGATCCTGTTATTAAATTCCTAAGAGGTGCACGAAGGCTGAATCCTTCTCGCCCGCCCTCTATTCCTCCGTGGGACTTGTCCATGGTGCTGAAAGCACTCCAGCTTGCCCCATTCGAGCCTTTGCATTCTGTGAGTATCAAATTTCTCACAATGAAAACTTTAACTCTTCTTGCACTGGCTTCGGTTAAACGGATAGGGGATCTTCATGCATTCTCGGTCAACGATTCGTGCCTTCAGTTCGGGCCCGATAATATCAATGTAACATTGAGACCCAGGCCCGGCTACGTGCCCAAAGTTCCCACCACTCCTTTTAAAGATCAGGTAGTGAACTTGCAAGCGCTGCCACCGGAGGAGGCAGACCCAGCCATGGCTTTGTTATGTCCTGTGCGCTCATTGCGTAGATATGTGGACCAAACTCAAAGCTTTAGAACCTCAGAGCAGCTCTCTGTCTGTTATGGTGGTCAGCAGAAAGGGAAAGCTGTCACCAAGCAGAGGATGTCTCACTGGGTTGTAGACACTATCGTCCTTGCTTACGAAACGCAGGGCATCCCATGCCCCTTTAATTTGAGAGCCCACTCTACTAGAAGTGTGGCATCATCTTGGGCATTGGCTCGTGGTTACTCGCTAACAGACATTGTAGAGCGGCTGGCTGGGCGACACCTAACACGTTCACCAGATTTTACAGTGTTCGTATTGAGCCGGTATCCTCTCGTGTTCTCTCCTCAAACCGGTAGAGACATTCAGAGTCGGCTCCTGTGTCGGCTTGCAGCCTCCGTTTTGGTGCTGCACGACTGCGCCAATATGGAAGGCCATAAGGTCAAAACGTCACAAAATAAGGTTTTGCCTTTCCTCCATCGCCTTTTCAGTCGATGTTGCGGAGCATCGGCTGTCAGCCTCTCATTAGCTCTATTCCTGAAAACCTGTGTTTGGCTAGGCCCCCGTATAGCGCCCCCGTGAGGTGTCCTATGCGCGTATTTTCCGTGGAGCTAATCTACCACGTTTCCCTTGCAGAGCCCGCTCTGCTCTCTCTAGTATCTGATACAGTTCTGAGAGTCACGTCATAGACCTACGGGCTATTTTGCGCCACCCATTCGTACAATTTCCTCTGGGTTGGCTCCGCAGCGTCTCCTGGTACCGCCCAGGCTGGATTCGCTTCCCAGTTTGCCTAGTTCACTACCGTGGGTTTAGGAACAAGTAGTGACCGGCCTTCTGCTGTAAGCCCAGGTTCCGTCTCTCGTAAAGTGAAGACGGAAGGTTTTACGCAGGCACTGGAAGGGTCAGCTCCAGTGGCGCTTTGGTAGGGATTCCCAATTCGTCGGTCACGACGTGACGTCGTAGTGACAGACTGAAAGGGAACGTCTCGGTTACGTATGTAACCCTCGTTCCCTGAAGGAAGGGAACGGAGACGTCACGTCCCGTCGCCACAGTTGCTGTTCCACTGCTGAGTGTGGCCGGGCACTAGATGCTCGGCTTTCTCAGCGAAAGAGTAATTTGGTATACGCACCTGCCTCTCGTTAAATACTCGCGCGGCGGGGCGGCGCCGGCAGATGCAAATACCTGCATGCCAATTTCATTGGCTTTTTAATAGTTTCTCGAAGCAGATAGGTCCCCGCGAAGCGGTTCCCAATTTGTCGGTCACGACGTGACGTCTCCGTTCCCTTCCTTCAGGGAACGAGGGTTACATACGTAACCGAGACGTTCTCTCAGACTAATCAGTGTTCTACAGTGGTTTCACGTCACGTTTTGGTATCAGCTCGGGTCACTGGGAACCCCAACCAAGGTGGTACTAAAAAAAGGATCACGTACTACGTACTGCACCCAGTGGAAAAGCCCTCAAAAGTAAGCTGACCCCACCCATGGGTTATTTTCAACGCAGCAATGGGTCAAAAAGGGACAAACCCAACTGCTGGGTTAAGTTTACCAAGAAAATGTTTACATGTAACCCAACAATGGGTTAAAACAACCCAGCATAGGGAGAATTACAACCCAACACTGGGTTGAAAAAAACCCAGTGTATTCTTACACGTGTACACGTGTCCTCCTCATTTCAGCTTTTACCATAATTGAATACAAATGAGTTTATGCTTGTTAAGCAAGAGTTCGGATCTTAAATAAATTACCCGTGAAGAAGGTTGTTCACCATCATTTACTGATCAAAGTTTGAGACTTGTATGCGTTTTAATGTAGGTGTGTGTGCATATACAGTAGTAGGTATGCTGTGTCTTTGCCTTATCATTTCAGTTTAAGGATTTGTTTATAGGCTGACATAGCATGTCATTGTCTCAACCGTTGACGTAGTATTGGAGCAGAGCAATCGGTTTGTAAAACCAACGAAGGTTGGGGGAGGAAGTGTTCGGAAAACCTGTTTAAAATTAAGTTATTATTTGGTGCCACTGGTGACGCTTAAATTACACACTTCACTTTTAATCATATTCAAAAACACTTACAGATCAACCCACACTTATTTAGACAAGACTATGAGGAGGCCAAGACTTTTTCAACTTTTCCTTTATTATATTTTCCCTCTTTATCTCTCTTTGTCTCCAGTAACAACTGTTGGAGCGCCAAGTATAAAAGTGTGATATTTCTGTATTTGATTAAACTGAAGTTCATGGTTGGCTGTGGGGCAAGACCTTTAAACTTCTCTTAACTTTGAAATGTGTTTTTCCAGCATCGCTGTGGTTGTTTAAAGCAAAAAGGGCACCATTTATCAGAACTGTTTATCATTCAATTTAATGAATAAAAAATGCATATGCACACTTAAGGAATTAACTCTTAAATGCATATCCTGGGTCTTTAAAGACATTTACATTTATGCATTTGGCAGATGCTTTTATTCAAAGTGACTTACAGTACATTATACAGTTTTTTATCAGTATGTGTGTTCCCTGGGTTCAAACCCATGACATTTTGGGCTGTTAACACAATGCTCTACTACTGAGATATACAGAAACACATTGAATAGGCCCGCAATGTCATTAGTGCATGATATTAATGTTGTATATTTTTTGGCATCTGTTTAATGACAAACATAATGTCACAATATGCCTTGTTTTATCATTTTGCAATTGTTAATAAAAGTATTAGGACGTTCGAGTTTGCTAATTCATATAAAAAGGTGAATCAAACAAAAACGTATGATTATCATAAAGATAATTAATTAATTCAGTCAGATAATGATAAAGAGTGTGGCCATACGAATTTAATACGAATTAGCCACCTTTAAAATACGTACGAATTGCCA
The DNA here is from genome assembly GCF_030506205.2 of Paramisgurnus dabryanus. Classification (NCBI taxonomy): domain Eukaryota; kingdom Metazoa; phylum Chordata; class Actinopteri; order Cypriniformes; family Cobitidae; genus Paramisgurnus; species Paramisgurnus dabryanus. The sequence continues at coordinate 15,989,360 of NC_133341.1, forward strand.
TGAAATTGCGTTGACATTCCAGAGCACAAGTTGATGGGCAAAACTTTCATGCATATATAAATACTACATGTATGTACATCAATATGTTATTATTGGATCTCTATGCAAGAGACATTGAAATAATTGTATGACAACAGTGTACCTTCACCTAAGTGTTTGACTGCTACTGATTACCTATTTTTATGGCCAATTTCACAGCCAAGTTTTTATATTGTAAGGCTGTAGGTGTTAGATTTCTATTGAAAAGATTGCTTACACTTTGCATAACAGGGAAAGAATGTGTCCCTAATTTGTGTGTAGTTGGGACTTCTCTCTATTTTTTTCTCACTTTTTACTGTACTGCTATATATATAAAAAAAACAACAGTTTCTGTGTAAGATGTGCCAATTGTTGCTATTTTAAGTGAGACCATTAAAAACAATAAAAGCTGCACTGGACAAATGGTCAGAAGTATATTAATTTGTGAAAAAGAAATAACAGTTTTTAATGTGGCTTTAACGACAGTTTATAGCTGTAATTAAAAGCTCTAATTAAAGCGAATACAGTCCTCACATATGGCGAGTACATTTAGCTGCTACAATACAGTCCAAAGTGTGTTTAAAGGAAAACAACACAGTTTTTCAAAATTTTAGTTCTTACCTCAACTTAGACTAATTGATACATACCTATCTTTTCTCAACGCGTGCACTTAATCTTTGTACAGAGCATTGTAAATACATTAGCATTTAGCCTAGCCCCATTCATTCCTTAGGATCCAAACAAGGATGAATTTAGAAGCCACCAAACATTTCCATGTTTTCCCTATTTGAAGACTGTTACATGAGTAGCTACACGAAAATATAACACAAGTTATATTTGCTACACGAGTAATTATGGTGGCACAAAATAAAATGTGGCGATTTTTTAAGTGGACAAAAAATGAGAACTATATTGTATGGCGGAAGAGCACTTACTTTGCAGCACTAAACTAACACACCTTCATTGTGCTGCCCACCACGGTCCTGCGATGTTAGATCAGAAATGTCTTGTCTGCACGGGTTCATTTTTCACAAAATAGAGTAACGCGAGTAACCAATTCATTAATATTTCAGTAATTGTAACTGCGTTACTTGATTTGAAAAAAATACTTCGTTGCATGCTCATTACCACTAAAAGTAGTGGAATTACAGTAGCGGAATTACTTTGTAACGCGTAACTCCCATCACTGTTTTTAACACAACTTGTGTTGTCCCTTTCTTTTCTTTTAACATGAAATAACGCGTTAAATGGCACAACACACACAATGTGTAAAAAATGAACACATCATTTTTTACAGTGTAACAAACCAAACCATTTGAAAATCGGTAGAAAATTATGCAAGTTATGGTCATTTAACAGTAAATGCACCATTAAAACACAATGCTACGAGTGAGCGAGCACCATGTGGTAAGATGGCCGCCAAATGCGGACTTTCCACTCAATTGGCCAGAAGCGCGGGCGAGACATCTAGCCTGACTACTCCCCCTCTCGCTCAAACCCCCGTCAATATTACTGCGCCCAAGGTCAAAGTGCTGCAAACTAAGTGCTCTTCCGCCATAGAATATACTTCTTATTTTTATCCACTTAAAAAATCGCCACGTTATATTTTGTGCCTCCATACTTACTCATGTAACTACTCATGTAACAGTCTCTAAATAGGTAAACATGGAAGTGTTTGGTGGCCTTTAAATTCATCCCATTTTGGATCCTATGGAATTAATGGGGATAGGCTAAATGCTAACACATGCTAACAAATTCTGTACAAAAATTAAAGGACAAGTTCGGTATTTTAGACTTAAAGCCCTGTTTTCAGATTGTTTATGGTGAAATAGAATGGTTTTGACTGAAATTTCGACATTTGCGGGTGCCCTGAGAATTTTCGCGTGTTTGTGTTTCAGACCTCTGCAATGGGTTTAATGGTGCACTGGAACAATCCTTCCTAAAATGCATTAAACTTTCGTTTATAAAGATGTGAAACTCACCGAGTGGTCAGGGGTGTTCACTGATATGCTCACACAAAAATCGCTGTAAAAGATGCTTTCCAACAGCTGTTTTAGCATTCGTTGTTAACTTGTGGACCTATTTTTCCAAACGCCTCACACCCGTACATTCTTCCGCTTAGAGCTTGAATAATAAACACTCCAGCCCAGGTGGTGGCGCTAATCCGCCTTTGCCTATTGCAAGAATAGAAACAAAGTTCCCGGCGCGGAGTAATACCGTACCTCACAGGACATCTAATACAAGTCCATGGGGCTGGTAAAAACTACGATAAAACCTGTTGGAATGCGTCTTTTGGAGCGATTTTTGTGTGAGCATACCAGTGAACACCCCTGACCACTCGGTGAGTTTCACGTCTTTGTAAACGAAAGTTTAATGCATTTTAGGGAGGATTGTTCCAGTGCACCATTAAATCCATTATAGAGGTCTGAGCTGAAACACAAACACGCGAAAATTCTCAGGGCAGCCGAAAATGTCGAAATTTCAGTCAAAACCATTCTATTTCACCATAAACAATCTGAAAACAGGGCTTTAAGTCTAAAATACCGAACTTGTCCTTTAAGTGTACGCATTGGAAAAAGATAGGTATGTATTATTTCTTCTAAGTTGAGGTCATAGATATATACACTAGATGTCGCCTTGGGGTTCTTAGCATGCGTCAAAACCGCCGCGATCTTAGAACAGTGGTCTTGTCATAGAAAGTAGCTAGGTAAGGTTGCTATCACCACCTGTACTTCGAATTCATGGACGATGCCGGACTTTTGTGCTGCGTATTGATGTTAGGCCTACTAGCATTAGCATTATAGTTATAAAAAGCAGATTTTGGAAATATTCAAAGTTTTATTTTTTTCTGAACTCAGTGCTAAATACATGTCTGACTGTTGAAACGAACCAAAAGAAAACCAAGAAAATCGCATTCATTACGATTTATGGTGATTTTATTTCCGTTACACCATTGCCTACAATGACGCTGATGCGGGGTTCCCCTGTTTCAAGATGGCGGCTCTATTTGACGCATTGGGTCCAATGAACTGCTGTAGCCAAGGCGACATCTAGTGTACATATCTATGAGTTGAGGTAATAACATAGTAAAATATTGAAAAGCGGTGGTGTTTTCCTTTAAGAGACTTTTGGTATTAAAAAAGTGTGTGTATGTTACCCTCAGCAGCTCTTTTAAAGAAAACTTTGCAGCTTCCGCAAGTGAGAGCACCATAGTGGCATCCAGATGCTTCATCAGAGCAGATCAGGCAGGTCCTTTGTGGAGGAAGGAAAAACTCCATTGGGAAAATGTCACTTCTTCCACCATCATACCTACAAATAAAAACACAGCATAAGCTAATGGCATGACAAAACACTCAAATGAATGTTCTGTTCTCTATTGTAACAGCAAAACAATGCAAATATGGAACTTGTTTTTCCGCTATAATGTCAGTTATGAAGGAAAACATACAAGGTCCATTATCTGTGATTTGAAGAGAGCACACATACCAAAAAGCTCTTAGCCGAATGAGCAGCGAAATTTACGGCACGAATAATGGGTGAATGTCTGTACATTTAGATGACTAAATGGAATGAAGATACTGTGGATTGCTGCTGAATTTCGGCGAAGTTTAACATCAATTGTTACTGCGGCTGCTAAATTGGAAAAGTCATTTGCAGGTCCGGCCCTCGGTGATAACAGGTGACATTCTCTGAAAGAATGCATAAGTGAGAGCCGGGGTGTGTGTGCGTGTGTGTGTGTCAGTGGCCAAATGATGGAGGTAAGTAAAGGTGACATTATCCAAATGCAAGTGCCAAGGTCTCTAATGAAGGGTAATAACTGCTTTATCCCTTTAGGGATGATGGAAAGATTCTTGGTTAAAGAGAGTCATTCAGTATCACTGTTCTGTTCCGATGATGGCACCCAAATCTATCACCACACACATAGTAATATCGGAAAAGTGAACAAAATGACTGCGATTAAGAGAGGGCATGTTTCTCATATTTTTTGCCTGTCTAACATATGTGCTCAAATTATAAAAACTTTGTGTTTTGGGAGTTAAATTTTAAACAATTGAAAAAAATGACTCCCTAGGGCTTTGCACATTGCTGGTCCTCAGCCCTCTATGTGTCAGTTTATTTTTTTTAGAAACAATTAAATCACATTGTCACCTAGGCTTGTCTTAATTTCCCACAAGAATCCCACCATAAGCCGACAAGACACACACACAGTCGGGTGCTGATGGTTGCTGTCATTCTCTGCATTAGCTTTAAACAATCTGTGAGAACAGACAGATCGTCATATGGGCTATATGAAATGCATTATAGGAAAACGACTCTGTCGTTCACTCAAGACCCTATTATTTTCTCCTTTATTTCTGCATTAGTGCTGAGAGATTGTTATCTTATCAAAAAGTTATCTGTTACAGCTTTTTGACAATATTCAATGTATATCTCGAAATTGATGTTCTCTGACATCACCCATAAAAAGGGTCATTCTTTTTCAATCGAGGAATACCCATAATTTCAACCAAACAGCAATTGTAGCCAATTTGATGACAAATGTTTAATTTACATTTACATCTTATCGTTTAGCAGACGCTTTTATCCAAAGCGACTTACAAATGAGGAACATTACAAGCATTTATCATGCATGAGCCAATAATATTCACATTACTGCAATGATAAGATATAATACAGAGACTAGAACAGAAGTGCAAATGCAAAGAGTAAAAAAAGGAGAATTTTACATGCAATGACTTAAATACAGTAAAAGTCCAGTTTAAAAGAATCTACTTAAATTTAGGGTTTTACTTTGTAACAAAACGTGCAAGAAAACGAAGTGGCAATAAATAAACTTGATTGTTGTGTCAATTTAAAGCATAATAGGAAACTTAACTGGCACTTAATTTTCACAGCAGAAATAATCAGTGACCTTACTTATACAACAGAAGCAAAATTAATTTCTGCTCTTAAAGGTATAGTTCACCCAAAAATTTAAATGTAGTAGTCCTCACTAATGTCCTCGTACTAGAGAGCTGCATTCCGCGGCTCTCCCGATAAGGAACTGCAGACTCGGAATTTGGCGGTGTGGGATTAAGTCTTTAAAGGTTCACGCGTTTTATACCATAAAAATGTTTTTGTTACATACAGCAAACATCTCCTCACTATCTGCTTGCTTCCGGTCCGCTGATCAAACTGTAAAAAAAACGCGATCTCTGTAGACAGCCCAGCCTCCACAAACTGCAATAATAACAAACTGGCCAAACCTACACCAGAAACCATAACAAAGTATTCTAACCAATAAACGGCAAGAAGGATTTGGGGGTTGGGTTAGGGCGCATTCATGAAAGCACGAAAGGGAGGGGGAGGAGTTAACTCAGTTTCTCAGTTTGTTTGAAAACACATTTCAAAAATCAACACACAGATTCGCTTAGAACGCCTTTAAATAAAAGAAGGTAGCTGGGAATGCTGTGTATTGGCAAGAATCTCGCGATACAATACATATTACAATACTGGGGTTATTGTCTTGTGATACATTGCAGTACTGTATATTTTCTCTTTTGGGAATATAATTTCAGGAAAGCTGTCATGAAGAACACACCACCATATGTACTGTAATTCGTAATCGCCCATCCCCGACATCATTTGACCGAACAGCATGTCCACACTTTGCTAAAGAACACTTTGCTTGTCATGCAGTAGGACAACTACATGGTTTTCGTTTATGTCATATTGCTTAGAATTTTGAGTGATATGTACTATTTACTTTATTTTTCGCTGTTACATTTTGCGTTGACAGTAAAATATGTTTTTAAAGAATTCTACCCTAAGAACCTGGCAAGAGTTCACCTTGAAGAGAGAGCGTTCAGCCATTGTAGTCGGTTTTTGATGGAGAGATGCAAAAACGGACGCCGGGACATTCTTTTGTTAACCCTTTCCCCGCCATTGAGTTTTTCCGGCAATCCATATTTCCACTATTATCCACCATGTGGCGCTCTAACCCAACTTATAAAACCTGAAAGTAACCCCTTAGGTCATACTGATTAAACTCTGTGTATGTTTTGAGGATTGCTCTGAATGTGATCTCTATCAAAAGTGCATTTATCTCAAAATTTGTTTTTTTGAAGAAATAAAAAGAGATAAAAATAGAGAACATATAAAGGTAGGATGAAACTTTTTTATTGTTTGAAAGCAGAGGGTCTGTTCTTTTACTTGATATGTTGTATGTTTATATATTTCAAGAAAAACATTTTCTGAAAGGCATTTAACTTAGGGATGCTCTGATCGATCGGCCACCGATCGGTATCGCCAATAATGGCATTATATGACTCGATCGGTACGCACTAAATTTGCCGATCTCATGAACGAATCTTTCTGTGTACTTTTGTCGTCATAGGGATCCTGAATGCTGCTGCAATTAGAGACAATTTTTTTTCGTAGTGCAAGCATTTTTATAACCCGTTGCTTTGATTTGGATTTCTCTCTGCTCTTGACTAAAGAACTGTTGTACTTCATACAAATGCGTGTATATTTAATTCATACAGTAAAGACTTTGAAGTGTTTTATTTTCATTACTTTTAGGAAACTTAAACCTTTTTAAAGAGATATTAAATAGCTCTTTGCAGAAGAAATATTTGTTGTGCCTATTTATTTGATTCTCTATTAAAACAATAATATACCTAATTACTGCAAGTAATAAAATTAAGGCAACATCTGTGATATTACTTCATCTAGAGAAAATGTTAACAGTTACAGTCGTCAAAGAGCTTGCATATCAGCTTAAAAAAACTCGGAATCGGTCGATTACAAAGAAAACAAATCAGTAATCGGTATCGGCTGCAAAAATCCTGATCGGAGCATCCCTACAAAAAAATCATAAAAAAATGCTGGCTCTGGCTGGCAACTTAAACAAAAAGCTGGCAAGGAAAGAGTTAAAGAGGGAGAGTTAAGCCATTGCAGTCGGTTTCTGGAGGAGAGATGCTAAAACAGTCGTCGGGACATTGTTTTGTTAAATGGATGTCGGTTAAATAATTTGGTTAGAAAGAGAACGTTTACTCTTCATTAATTTTTTGCTAATAATTTAAGTGACCAATGTTGTATTTCATTTATTTTTTCTGTGACATTTTTTCTCTACTCTGCTGACAATACAAATATAAAAATAATTCACTGACACAATTTTTGTACAGACTAGATTTTATATTGGTTTAGCGACCCAATCTCTCTCTATCAGGTAGGGAAATTTAAATGTGAGATTCTGAAAAACTAAATCTATATTTCACAAGATTTTTATAAATTTCCATGGGTTTATGCAGATAATGGGTGCAGAATAGAGCCTTGTTGGAGCAGGACAAAAAACAGTCCTGCGCAGACCTCTAACCTGTTCAGGTTTCTTTATTTTGTTAAATATTGATGGTACCCATGAACTTCCAAAGTATTTGTTTTTCCTACTATGGACGTCAACGGGTACGGGTCAACTTTATAGTGACCATTATTTTCTTTTGTGTTGAGCAGAACAAATACATTTTTACAGATTTAGAACAACTTGAGGGTGAGTACCTGTAAAAACGTCTTTGTTCTGCTGAACACAAAGAAAGATATTTTGAGCAATGTTTGTAACCAAACAGAATTTCCGTGCGGATTCCGGCGAGGCCTGCGAGATGATGAATCTCTCTGAAGCCCTCCGAAGTTCTGGCATTGTTCGGAGGTGTTTTGGTTGTTTCACCAACACCACTGACCTGCCAGCTGTGGCACTTTCCCAACAAGCCGTATCAATCACAGGGTCTTGGTGTCTCTCGCTATCAGGACTATGGCAGCTATTGCTTTGACCTCATGCAAAGTCATGTTTAAGAAGGTCACTCTGGCTAAAAATACAGGCGCGCTGGGGTTCTAAGCCAGAGCAGTCACACTACACAAGCTCGCACCACGGTCCCGGGCGGTGTTAGTTTGCTCTCACTTTCTATTTCCACTGACATGATCTTTAGTCTTTCTCATTACTGTATATTAGATATTAAAACTTGATAGTTTTACCGCACTCGAATGACATTTTTATAGTACTCGATGAAATCGTGATCCTGTGTTTATCGTAACTTTGGCCCTGTGTGCTAGGTGCATCTTTAATTTCTACTTTAATTTCCAAGTTACTATTTTCCTACTGACAAGTGTGAAGTTAAGTACCTATACCTTCTGGAGAGTAAACATGCAGGAATAGTACTGTATCGTACCCTTGGGAAGTGTTAAGTTTTCATTAGTGTCAACAGTATGTAATCAAGTGCATAGGTAAAATGACAGACGTAAGATAAGTCATATTAACATTACTTCTAATTAACGTTCCAACAGTGTTGTGTTACTGATGAAACGTTGATGTTTAGGCTATTGTGGTTGTCGGCATTATCAGCTCTTCAGAACGGTGCTCATATTGGCTGGAGCGTTAATGACATCAAAATATAGCTGCGGGAGAGTGAGTGTGTGTGTGTGTGTTACTGATAAAGCTCGAGACAGGGAGGATGAAGTTACGATAGAGAGGTTAGAAGTTTGTGTGTATGTTTGTGTGAAGGGGACAGCAACAAAGCCAAGAAGTTGATTGGACACAGCAGACATAACTATACTCAGTAACATGACATGTCAAGGGTACACACAAGGACAAACACATATAACTAAAACAAACACTCGCATGCAGACCCCTCCCACTCTTCAGCAATCAACGGCGGAATGGTTTTCATGTATTAGGGCACTGACAGATGAGATTGTGAAATCACACACTTGTACGTTCGGAATTAACATTAAGGAAACAAGAGTTGAAGAGTGAAATGCATCATGCAGACAAACGCGTGCGCATGTAGACTGATTTTAACTCATTATGTCTGGGGTATCAAACAACCATTCCTTGGTAGGGTTTACCTATTTTAAAATTATAAATAACTCAATACATTTGGGAATAAATTTGACTGTCTGTGAACACCATTTTCGAAATAAGCATCTTTTTAAACTGCTTTGTGTTCCACATTCATAAGGGTTTGGACCAGTGGCGGCCGGTGACTTCTTTTATCGAGGGTGCATGATGCCAAGTTCGTCACAACATGCATGTAGCCTGTCATGTGTGTGGTTTGTAATTTCAAAATATGTGTTCGGCGCGTCGATTGAACCTGTGTGCATCACTTGTCTTGTCAAAATAAGTGCCTGCTGCAGACGCGTCTAAAGTGTTTATGATAAAAGAGACGCTTGCGCTTGCCAAATACTCACATAATCTCATCTGTCAGTTTACTGTTAAGGCGCTCCTTAACTGACAGTGTAACGCGATGCATTGCAAAGACATTTAATACAGTGGAAAAACAGCATTTAAAGAAATGCTGCAAAACTTTGATAAGCAGTATGAACATACACTGTAAAAAATACTTTGCTGCCTTAAAATTATTTGTTGAAACAACTCGGATTTACATGTCATTTCAACTTACTATTATTTTTTATTGACTAGAGATGAGTTGTTATAACTACAGGTGAGTTGTTATAACTTAAAAATTAAGTTGACTTTTCTTAACTATATTTTATAAGTTGTGACAACTCATCTCTGTTGACATGACTTGTAAATCTGAGTTGATTTAACAAAAAATGTTAAGGCAGCAAAGTTTTTTTACAGTGTACATTTCCTAAAACAGTAATTCCAAATTTAGGGATGTGAAGGATGCTATTCTTAACCTTTTCGCCGCCATTGACGAGATATCTCGTCAATCAAGAGAAAACGCTTCCCTGCCAATGACGAGATTTTCCGTCGTTCCGCAATACCGCTATTATCCACCATTCCGCGGCTGCATGTCCGTGTCTGTTTTAAAGATCGCTCTGAATGGGATCTCTATGAAAAGTCTGTCACAAAAATGGAATTATCTCTGCTTTTTGCTCAAAATCTGGTGTTTTTGCAGAAACCTACCCATATTCAAAAGCTGATTACAAAAGAACCACTGAGTATTAAATATTGTATGTTTATATATTTAAAGAAGAACATTTTCTGGAAGACATTAAACTTTGGTGAAAATCATGAAAAACGCTTGCGCTGGCTGGCAACTTTTTAAAAAAATGCTGGCGGTGAAAGAGTTAAGAATATGTAAGGAATACATTTTTTGCAGCCACAACAGACATGTGGTTCAGTACTAATATGACCTTAATAGGATTGGCTACAATTTAAGGCCTTTTCTGGTATAGTCAGTTTTTTTTCAAGTTTATGTCTTTTTTGAATTTTTGAGTTTTTGAAATATACTCATTAAATAATTACTTTTAAATATGTGTATTAATATTTACTTCCAGTTAAAACTTGCAAAATATTTAATTTAAATAATCACAACAATGTGTTAAAATTAAAAATAAAAATATAAAAAAATAAAAATGAACAAACAAAAAAATCTATTTGAATTAAACATCAAAGCTCTAAAACAGGCAATTAATCATCATAATTGTCACAATTTATTAGACAATTAACCGCCGGACATATTTCATAATCGTGACAGCCCTAGCAACAAACAAATATTTTGAAAACATAAGCAACACACATGACACACATATTTTGAATTTGCGCCTCTCAGAAGAACAGTCACGAGCCGCCACTGGTTTGGAGTTAAAAACAAATGATATACAGAAGAAGCGATTAAGAACAACTAAATGTAGACACATAAACGTGTGACTTTCTTTTCTTTTTTTGTCTGCTATAATCGTGCAACTTAATCAAATATTAGAGATTGACCGTTATATCTGTTTCCTGATATTTCCCCCTCATATTTAAGCATTTTCCCATTATTGGATTTCGGTTTTCCTTACATAAAACACCAGTTAAAAAATTCAATGACATATAAGCTGTTTTGTTTGTTACTTTCCTGACAATGTTCCACAATTATTCCAGTGATATAATTCATTCAATTTATATTAGTCTTCACTCTTTCAGACCCCTATTTATTACATTGTATGTAAAGAGGGAGTGATTGTTATTATTAGAAGGGTTTGTTCAGTTCAGTAGTGCTGTAGAAATTGTGTCAAAAACAGAAGTATAACAGTAAATAAAAATCTAGAAATACATTTTTAGCTTGAAAGCAGAGGGTCTGTTCTTAAATATTGTATGTTTATACATTTAGGGTTAGGGTTAGGGTTAGGGTTAGGTCATTTTCTGGGAGGCATTATACTCTTGTGGAAATCATGATAAACGCTGGCGGGGAAAAGAGTTAACATCAATATATCGAATGTCGATCTCTATTAAATATACAAAATAATTTTTATGTAGGCCTAAGTTGGGTGTGTCAAATGCCAAATCTAGTTAATTCATGTAAAACTTGGTGGTGTTCAAAACTTCAAAGTCCATGTGTAAGTGAGACGGTGATGCGAGAGGTGTAACAGGTTTGTACATGAGGTGACAGTGCATTTGAGTGCGTTGCGAGTGTGTTTCCGGAGGTGATTAGGTGTACAGGTGATTTAGGGATCGCGGGTTAAACTAACAAGTCTAGTTCATCACTTCCCCAACACTTTGTGGAAAAAGTTTTGTGGAAAACAAGTTTTCAACTTGTACTGTAGAATCAGATCTTACACACACACGTACACACAAACTTGGATCCAATTAAATAAAGGTGTCTCTTATTTCAAAACATACATCCAGTATTTGTGTGTATCATGTCTGTCTTAAAAAACAAGGCAGTAATGACCCAAGAGGAAGCACTCATGGGTAAACAAATAGATCACCAGGGAGGGGGGACTGAAAAACGGACACCCTCAAAGCAGTCCTGATTAAATCCTTCTAGCCAAGGCCTCTGATGAAACACCCGTGGGAGGGCCTGTGCCACTCCAGATGGGGGGCTCTGGACAAAACATGCATAGGTTTGTGTAATGTTACCAAGAGATATAAAAGACAATTAGGTTACATCAGACTGATAGGGTGAAACTTCAGCTTTTGCCAGAGAAACGTTTGACTTCAACGTTTGCAGGATAAAGTACAAAAGTGAATATTGTTATCTTAAAGTATATTATTAATATCTATAAATATTTTGTAATCATTTCCTTACCTTAAATGACCCGTCTAACTTTTTATTTCAATTTATTTATGTTGATTCAGTTATATTAAATAACACTTTCAAATGAAACCAGTAACCACATGAAACTTATTTTTTTTTTAACTTTCCTGACAAAATATTTGTACAGTACAAAGGGAAATTGTGCAGCTGTTCTCAAACTTTGCTTAGGAAATGAAATCGTAAAACTCACTTGAGTTTTGAGTGAGAAAACAATTAAATCGTGCTTTAGCACTTGTGTAACTCGAGGCATGTCATATGATTACTGACGCATCAAAAAGCCTGCAGCTCATATGAGTCTTGGGATTTCTCACTGTATATGAATACGATCTCTGAAATAATATTAGTGCTTAATAAATTAATAAATTAAAATTGCTATTTAACTGAGATAAGAAAAGCAAGGGTGAGGTACCTGGTTTCTCCATTCCCTAACAAGTCAGGATTGATGTAAAGATTCACATTCAACAAAATGTGAAACTTTTTAGGCATTCTTAATATATGCAAATAGGCACCTGTGTTGACAGGATGGCAAAGCGAAAAGGTTAGATCCCAAAATTATTCTTGTAACATCCAGCACGGTGCAATGATCGTGTGCCTTTCCTTCTTTTGGAGCATATGCAAGCATTCATGTGTGTAAGCTTTCTCTGCACTATCGAACAACGCCGAGCAAGTTCACTTCACCTCCTGACCTGTCTCACAGGAAGACATCTTAATAAAACAATTAACTTCAGTGATTGAAATGTGAAGAAACCTTTTCTCTCTCATTCTCCCTGTCTCTCTCTCTCTCTATTTCATCTTAGAATTTGACACTGTACGACGTTAAAATGTTTTTAAATTTTAGTCAGCATACAGGGCTGATACAAGTCCTGATATGAAATTCAAAAATGTGAATTATTTTGAATATTCATGAAAGCACATGTTAGTAAAAACCTGTAATTCACCCAAATGTTGAACTGCCTGAAATGGTTTTGCATTCAGCAATGCTGCTGATGTGTTACAGGTCGCAAGCTCCCGTCATGCAATGCAGCATAATTGAATAATGTGGTAATTGTTATAGGATTGTTTTGCTGTTTGCTATTGTTTTTTTTTGTCACTGCTACAGTAACCTGAACCCATTATCTTTACTTAGCAATATGTTCTAGTATAGTTTACTTAACTCAAAACGTGTAGACAGACATTTGACACATGCGCATTATGACAAAAAGCAATGCATTTTCTGGGCTACATACATTCTCCTGTAGGTGCATGCGCAGCCAAATTGGTACAGTGTACCCAGGATTTCAAAAATTCTTTGATGACAAAAACTGTCACACGCGCTATACGCGGACACTCGCTTACACATAAAATCATTACTATACTTTGGACTTTAGACACTCTTTGTAAGAACTTCTGCAAAACGAGAATTTTTATTGAGAACAATTTAGCACAAACACACACAAAAGTTAACAACAGTAAAACAATCAGATATGGATGAAAACTGTGTTTTTTGTTTGTGCTTTTAACATTTAGGCATTGTATCACTGGTCACAATTACCGTTGTGTGTACTTACACACGTTTTATGTAATTTTGCTTACATAAGCAATACACAGAATGAGGTGAAACTGC